>NC_045451.1:39734257-39759424 GCF_002776525.5 Piliocolobus tephrosceles
AAAAAAAAATTATCAAACAGCAAGGTTATTGACAAGAAAGGTAAGATCCAATGTAAATTATATAAATATTTTTCACATAAAATAAAAATTGTATTATCAAAATTTTCTTTGATGACTCTTAGTTTAAAAGAAAGCATTCTTTTGGATGTTTTAAATCGTTAAAAATTAATTCTGTGGATTTTTTTTTCAAATATATATTTGCATTTAAAAGCCAAATGTCAGAGACACTGTTAAATGGTTGGTTTTAGGAGGTATCTCTACTGGAACTGACATTCTAATAACAAAATCCACTCTATCTTGTATTGGAAGACTCATAAAACGCCCTCCTGGCTGGTACATTATGACCACATTCAAGGAACTAAAATAACTTGTTTCTGTACATATCCTCCCCCAAAAAACAGATAAGAGTATGGTGTTCTTCTAAGCCCTTGGGCTTCAATAGATTTTCTCAAGATAAAGGTAATGGGAAAGTGTTACCAAAATAAAAATGTACGATGTCATTTTTTATGGCATTTACTAAGTAAGAGCCCCAAGTCAGAGACTGTAAATTATCTGAGTTCTGTTAATATGAACATTCATCGCACATGTCAAACTTGCAGCCTTGAAGTTGGATTCCTATAACTGCACTTCCTGGATAACTGACCCCTCTATTCCCTCCTACGTTTTCATGAAGAATTCTGGTCTGATTGTTACCCATTGACGGGAATGATAACACATTCACTTAATTCCTCACTATGGATTACCAGGAAGTTTCACAGTATCATAGAATTGGGCAAATTTCTATTAATCCATATCAGAGAACTTAATATTGAAGTAAAAGTCTTATACTAGCAACATTAGCAAAATAATTAATAAATCTAATTTTAAAAAGTATCTCATCAACCCAGTCAATCTGTTTCATTCTACACCAATTTTTAGAGTAATTATTTAATAGTGTTTCTGTTGACACAGTTGCAAAGATTTTTTGGTAAAATTTTTACTTTGATATAATTGAAACTTGGAAAAAAAAAAAAATGTAAGGATAGTACAAGAAGCTCCTGTGTGCTCTTTATGGAGATTCATCAACTGTTTTCCATTTCACCACTCTTAACTCTTTTGTTTGTTTAAACGTAGGTGGAGCATCTAGGTACTCCCTTTGAGGTAAGGGTAAAGATAATGCTCACTCCTTAATCTTTCTTTTCAAGTCTGTCTGTGGGGAAGCACAGTGGCTGTCTGGGTTTCCTCTAACTCCTGCAGGCTGACAACCCCCAGGTAAGCATGGTCATGCAAGACCTCTCCCCTCAGAGTCTCATTTATATCACTTGGCATCTGACTTTCTACTCCTAGGTAAGCTAAGCACCTCACATTTATCATTTTCAAAACGGAATATAATCTCTCTCTCTACTTGTTAATCCAAGCCACATCTGTATAGCCTATCTTTATTAATAGCGTCAGAGGCTTTCAAACCAAAGTGACTCCATTTGGGCACTTTGGGCTAGAAAAATGACGCTGGGGCTTACTGGGATGCATTTTCAGAAAGTTAGGCCTTCCTACCCTCTAGATGTTTATGGTTAAGGGAACAAATTAATAATGTTTACTAAACAGACCCAGACTTGGGAATGTCCAAATATCCTCATATCTGGAGAACAAAGGCCTTCCTAATTTTGCTTTAAAGATAGTAACATCGATTCTTGCAAAATATAGTCACTCAGAAAATTAATCCTTTATGGCAAACCCTTGTAGCAGAACACATCTCTCCGCATATACAAGCGTCGTACCTAGGATGGATGTATTCCTCCTCTTACTTTCGGGAACTTCCTACTCTGTCTATGGAGTAGCTTTCACTACTTTAATCGCTTGATAAACTTAGTTTTACTTTGCATTGCAGACTTGCCTTGAATTCTTTCTTGCACAAGATCCAAGAACCCTCCCTTGGGGTCTGGATCAGGACCCCTGTCCTGTAACAATAGTGTCAGTATTTAAATAGGTTAATTCAATTTATAACCATCAATAGAGTCATTCTTGACATCTGTGTCTCCTTTATATCTCACATGTTTCCAAGAAACTAAATTTCATCCTCTTAGATTTACATTTTTCTTTCCATCATGCTTTTACTGTCTTAGATAAAACTCCTTCCATTTCTCATATAGACTTAAAATTAAGACTCTTTTATACATTCCCCTTACATATTGTCTTTTTGACCTAAAATCCTTTCTCAACAATGTTATCACAGTGATCTGTCTAAAATGTCAGAGTATATGCCATCATGTTACTCCTCAGTTTTCTAAAGTTTCTATGGCTGACTGTTGGCTAAAAGATTAAATCCAAAATCCTGAGAGTGCTACATTATGTCTTTCAAAATCTCACACTTGTTTCCTTTCCAAATGGATACCCTTATATTCCTCTCCCACATCCATGAATGGTAACAACTAGATAAATAAAATCGTGTACCATTAATTGATCACAAAATTACATTGAAGCACTCTCAAATTCAGCTTCGGTTAAAACTAAAAGCCAGACAACCCATTCTCACAATACTTTCCCTCCTAGGAAACTTCAATTTATCATATGAATTGGGGTTCAAGTATCACCTCCCATATACAGTGTTTTCTAAATTTACCTGATGCCACTATTTAATTCCTCCTCCATACAGTCAATATACCTTACCTATGCCTGTCTTTGCATCCTGTCACATTATAATGCTCTTATTTATTATGTGGCTATTGTTTCATTAAACTATGAGCTACTCAGTGGCACTCTGTCTTCAAATTCTAGCTCACTGCTAGCCTAGAAGGATTTCTTAAGACATATTTTATAAATACTACTAATAATACAAAGAGCTAACCATCACTGAATCCTTAGTGTTTTTCAAGAACCACAGGCATTATCTCATTTCATCCTCCCAAAAACTTTCCAGGAATAGACCATCATGTGCTACTATTATCCCCATTGTACAAACAAGAAAAGTGAAGATAAGTCATTTTTTTCTGATCTTACACAGATAATAGCATTATCATCAAAACTCAATCATAGATGTACTGATCCAGTGCTGTGGTTGTTAAGCCCTTCAATATAAGAAGATGATTAATGTAAGTTAGTCCTTCTTGTACTTCAAGGGAATTTTTTTTTCTTCCCAAACAGCAATATCCTTGACGTATCTCTCTATCTACCCATGAAATAAAGGTCTGTGTTTCAAAGAATATCTCTCAGATTTCTAAATATTTTATTCCCAATAGCTGTATCACTCCTTCAACGTTTTACTTGCCCTGGTTTACCCAGTCAAGCTAGAAATGTTGAAGTTTAGGATTGTTCTAATTGTAAATAGTTGCTGTTCAGATCCTGATTTTGAACCTGATGAATCATTCAGGTCTTTAAACTATTCAACTCAATGTTTCAATTATTGTTGAAAATAATGAACTGAATGGCTCTTCAAAACACTCATCTACCTTTTGCCACACCATGGGAGCAATTCTTCTCCCAAGAAAGACTTAAGAGGAAAATCTGTAAGGGGTAAAGAGGTTTTGCTGTTAGCACTAATTTTAAGGTCATAGTCTGAACACATAGATTTTGGAGAAGGAGGAGTTGATTCAGCAAGTTCCAGTAGTAGGAAATTAAATGTTGATAATCCCATTCTAAATAATTGCTTAACTTAGTTTCATCACTAGTTCTCCCAAACCCAGTTTGTATATGTAGACACAACCTAAATGTGTTTGGTCTCTCAAATTTCTCTCTATCCTTGCAGATTTGGAATGTGAGTTAGAAGCTTAGGGCCATCTACATTGGGAGTTCTCATTTTAGGGAACCCAGGTAAAAGCGAGTAGAGTAGTACCCCTCTACCCATGGTTTTGCTTTGGGCAGTTTCAGTCACCTGAGGTTAATCACAGTCCAAAAATATTAAACAGAAAATTCCAGAAATCAACAATTTGTATGTTTTAAATTGTGTGCTGTTCTTAGTGGTGTGATAACATTTCACACCACCCTGCTTTGTCCCACCAACGACATAAATCTTTCCTTTCTCCAATGCATCCACACTATACACTCTACATGTCAGTCAGTCACTTAGTAGCCATCTAAGTTATCAGATCAACTGTCTCAATGTTTGTGCTCAAGGAAACTTTATTTCACTTAATAATGGTACCAAAACACAAGAGAAGTGAGGCTGGTGATTCAGATATACCAAGGAGAAGCCATAAAGTGCTTTCTTTAAGTGAAAATGTGGAAGTCCTTGCCTTAATAAGGTAAGAAAAAACATTTTGTGAAGTTGCTAAGATCTACAGTAAGAACAAATCTTCTCGCCATGAAATTGTTGAAGAAGAAAAAAGAAATTTGTGTTAGTTTTGCTGTCACACCTTAAACTGCAATAGTTACAGTCACAGTGTGTGATAGGTGCTTGGTGAAGATGAAAAAGGCATTACATTTGTGCATGAAAAACATGAACAGAAAAGTGTGTCCAGATGGATGGCGCTGTGTTGCATCAGGACGCATTGTGTCTATACAATGACTTCAGGAAGGGATTCTCTGAACTGAGTGACACCAAACCATTTACTGCAAATAAGGGATGGTTACACATATTCAAGAATAACTTTGGACTGAAACATATAAAAACTAATGGAGAGACTGCATCTGCCAATGAGAAGCTGCTGCCATATTTCTGCCAAAATTGAAGAGTTTGATTAAGGAGAAAGAATACCATACAAAGTATGTCTTCAACTGTGCTTAAATGAGGCTGCTGTGGAAGATGATATCCAATAGAACCTATAGTTGTTTAAAAAGAAAAAATAAAAGTGCAAACAAGGCACCAGAGCATAAACCATGGAAGGCCCCAAATATCTCCGGTACTATGTGACAACACTGTGAAGATATAATAAAGGCTGGAGTAGTGTACAGAACAAAGAACCCACAAGCTCTCAAAAACAAAAACAAAAATTATCTGCCTTGTGTCCTTGCAATGTAACCAGAAAACATGGGTAAAGCCATCTTGTTTATGTTCCACCAACGTTTCATCTCAGAAGTTAAAAATAAAATACTTGGAAGGGGAAGAATTGGAACTTAAAGTCCTATTAATAACAGACAATGCACCTGGCCATCTTCAATCTGTTTATTATGAAAATAAAAATGTCAAGATTGTATTTTTATCTGTAAAAACAACCATTTTACTTTAGCTCCTTCACCAGGGCAACATTCAATTTCTCAAGGCCATGTATGCCCTCTCCCTGCCCCCACACTATCTATTTGATTGGATTTGATCAGCAATTGATGCAGAGCCTGATCTGGCATAAGGTAGTGCTGGAAATCATTCTTCACTGTTGCTGATGTAATGACTCATTAAAGTGACAATGGATAAAATAAAACCAGAAATTGTGAGTGCTTGCTGAAAGAACTTATAAACTTGTGAATAACTTTAAAGGCTTCCCAGGAATCAAGGAAGAAGTTAGAAAAGCCATTCATGCAGCAAGACAAGTTGGTAGAGAAGGATTTGTCAAAATGTCTGGTGAAGAATTGGAAGAAGGTATTGAAGGCCATTAAGAATGGTTAACAAATAAGTAATAAAGAGAACTTGTTGAGTCATCTGCAAAGGAAGAGGAAGATAAAGAAGAAAAGACCGAAGGAGAACCAGTAAAGTGAACATTACCAAAATTTGCCAAAGTGGTTCGAATTGCACTCACATTAAAGGACAAAATTGTGGAATACAATCCTCCAATGGAGCATAGCAATAAAGTCAACTTTATCATCACCACAAGATTACAATTTATGAAGCAGCACTTTGACAAGTTAAAAAGAGAGAACAATGTTCAGTTACCATGTTCTTCCAAAAGGTTTTGGCAAAAAGCTTCCAATTATCACGGATCCCCAACCATAAACATTGTCTGCTCCTGACATCCAATTATTTACATAGCTATGGCCTGATGATCCAGGATCACCTAAAGCAGATAATTCTTCTGACACATCATCAGAAGGTCAATATAAATGCTTCTCAACCTAAGATAGGGTTACTTCTGAATAAACCCATTGCAAATTGAAAACATCATGAGTTGAAAATGCATTAATACGTCTAACTTACTGGCTTAGCATAGACTACATTAAAGATGCTCAGAACACTTGCATAAGACTACAAAATCATCTGACAACACAGCACCCTGTTAAGTTTTGGTTGCCTCATGAGGGCATGGTTGACTAGGACCTGGGTCTCACTGCTGCTGTTCCGCATTACAGAGTATTACTCTGCTTTCTACTGAATGATATAGCTTTTGCACTATGTTAAAGTCAAAACATCATAAATCATATTATCATATGTTTGGCGACCATCTGTAGTGGCCTAACACTATGTTGCAATGCCTATGTAATTCACCTCCTTGATCTCATCATGTAGGCATTTTATCATCTCACATTATCACAAGAATAAGGACGACTACAGTAAGAGAAGATATTTTGAGAGAAGGAGAGAAGGACCCCACTTACATCACTTTTATTACAGCATATTGTTATGATTGTTCTGTTATTATCCATTATTTTTGTCAATATTTTTCTGTGCCTAATTTATAAATTAAACTTTATCATATATATGGATAGAAAAAAATTAACATATACAGGGTTCGCTATTATCCATGGATTCAAGCATCCACTGAGGGTCTTGGATTGTATCCTCTGCAGATAAGACTGGAAGACTATATGATTTGTGGGTTAACACTTCTTTTGCCACACCCACATTTGTAAACTTAAATAATACAGTAAGTAAAGGAAATGTTACTAAATTCAACATTTATCCTGACATTGGTTTGACTCTCTGAACAAAATCATAAAAACAGAAAGATTACTTGAAAATGTGTCCAGTTCATAATCAGATGAAAGTGTCAGCTCTGACAAATATATGTGGTATATCTTCTTTCTTCAGAGACTCCTCAATGTCTCCCAGAAAGTTGTATTTTCTTTCTCTAACTCTTTGAGAAATTAAATCCACCTACCATGTGATTTGGAGAAACGGATGAATGTTCATTATAGTTCCTTGAAAACAACACAAGGCTAACAAAAATGGAAAGAACACAAGTTCTTAGAGAGCTTAAATTGGGGCCTAGAAAGTTAGAGCTGGAAGGGGCCTCGAGCATAAGCTAACACACATTTTATGCATAAGTTGAGAACCAGGAAAGAGAAAGGACTTGTGAGTCTCATAGATTGTTAGAGACAGAGCTGAGCGCCAAGCCTGCGGCTTCACTCTGAAACTCTGGACTGGTACTCACCACATTCCCTGAGACTGGACGTGAAGATGAGGTGACCAAAGCAGATAATGCCATCTCTGCTGTCCCTGAAACTTCAAAAGAGAAATTTATCCAAATATGCAGGAGGGCAGTAGATATGGGCTTTCCCTAATACTTTTTC
This sequence comes from Piliocolobus tephrosceles, assembly GCF_002776525.5. Taxonomy (NCBI): domain Eukaryota; kingdom Metazoa; phylum Chordata; class Mammalia; order Primates; family Cercopithecidae; genus Piliocolobus; species Piliocolobus tephrosceles. The sequence continues at coordinate 39,741,611 of NC_045451.1, forward strand.
TTTATCACACTAACTTCTATTATATTTAGAGCTAAGAATATAATGCTAAATTAAATATGACTTGTAATTTAGAAATAAACTATTTATTTCAAATATGACAAAGGGCTTTTAGTGTCAGCTCTAATATTCTCTTTCACTGTCTTCATTGATCAAAAGTCCATTTATGAAAAGGAAACAAATAATGTTAAATGTCAAGAAGTACTTATTTCTCTGGGTACTGGGGTTAAAGAGTAATCTTATTTAGTTTCCTATTGCTGAAATTACCACAAACATAGTGGCTTAAACAATGCAACTTGTTATCTTACAGTTCTGGAGGTAAAAAGTCCAAAATGGATAGGCGGGGTCATATTACTTCTGGAAGCTCTAAAGGAGAATTCATTTTCTTGCCTATTCCAGCTCCTATAGGTTACCCGCATTCCTTGACTCACAGCCTCTTCCTCCTTCAAAGCTAGCAGTGTAGCACCTTCAAATCTCCCTCTGTCTCTCTCTTTTCTTCTCTCCAATCTGTGCCTCTATAATCACATTTCCTTCTCTCACTGTTCTCTGCCTTATTTTTATTTATTTATTTATTTATTTGTGACTAGTCTGGCTCTGTCGCTCAGGTTGGAGTGCAGTGGCACAATCTGCGCTCACTGCAACCTCTGCCTCCCAGTTTCAAGCAATTCTCCTGTCTTACCTCCTGCATAGCTAAGACAGGCACATGCCACCATGACTGGCTAATTTTTGTACTTTTAGTAGAGACAGGGTTTCACCACATTGGTCAGGCTGGTCTTGAACTCCTGACTTCAGGTGATCCACCCTCCTTGGCCTCCCAGAGTGGTGGGATTACAGGCGTGAGCCACCACACCCTGCCTCTGCCTTACTCTTGTAAGTGCCTCTGTGATTACATTGGACCCACCTGGATGACTCACCTGGCTAACCTAGGATATGATCCCTATTTCATGATCCTTAACTTAATCATATCTGCAAAATTCCCTTTGCCATGAAAAGTCACATCACATTTATGGGTTCTGGAGATCAGGATGTGGACATCTTTGGGAGCCATTTATTCCACCCACCACAAACCCCCTTTTATCAAACTCTTCTGATTTATTCCAAACATTCTAAATTTCTCCTCAATCTACCACCTGTTGACCCCCAAAGCATTTTTTAATGTCTCTACAGTGTGCACGAATATTCTACTTACTATTATATCCATTAATATCCTCGACTCCTTCCCCTCTGAACTTTAAACACTATTAATGTTTTTTCCCCATTCTCCCTCGTTTTTATGCAACTATTAAATATGAAAGGAGCCACAACACCGCCCCTGGCACTGTTGGTGTTCTAACAAGGGAGTGATGAACAACACAGATGAGGACCCTACCTGGAGTAGCTTTCATAACGATGAGAAGATTAAAATACACTTGCAGATGAATATATAAGCAAAATAATTAGAATTTTTTCCTAAATGCTGGGAGAAAAATAGGCAGAGTGACACAATAGAGAGTAAAAGAGAGAAGGATGACAAGATTAGCAGTGCAGTTCCTTCTGAGGGGTATAATTCAGGCTGAGCCCTGAAGTGAGAGAACAAGGTAGAGTAATACCGAACCCGACTGAGGAAGCAATGTGGATAAAGATGCCCTAAGTCATTTCCTACAATATTTCTAATAGAACCATGAACAAACCAGTGCTGCCTAGTGGCTTAAGTACTGATTTAAAACTTAGAAAAAATAATAGACATAATAATAGACCTCGGTTTCATCATCCTATATATTAGGGCATTAAATTATAAAATCAGATATTCTACAAATGTTCGATGAATATGTATGCAACTTACTTTTGTGTAGTTTTAGATATGTTGTCCTTTGGGATATCAAAAGGCAAAGGCATTTGGCACTAACGTGCTGCTTTATTTAGTTGTGCCTGTATGCGTGTGTCTGCTAAATGTGGAGCCATTAGAGTGTTTCATTCCAGGAATTATCAAATAAACCAACTGACTGAAAAATAATTACACGTTTATTATGGCCATCTAAGTCTACATCATTATCATGTCTGAAACGAGACTTCTGATTCTTTTGTGCTCCTAATAGAGGTGCATGCATGGCCAGAGTTTATTGCTCTGACTCAGACATGCTGTCCACAAGCTACATTCATCCTATCGCCACCTCTCAAGGCTGGGAAATTGTCTAACACTGCTGACCTCAATATTGTTTGGATTCTGCTCAATATCCAGGAAAACAATATAGATCATTCTTACTTGATCATAACAAGACCGCTCAGCTCTATTTTACAATGGCCATAAGTAAAAATAAATAACCAATTTTGCCTGAATGAAATAAAATCAATACTTCTCTTTTGCAATATGCTTCTGAGGAATAAAATCCACAAATTTGTCTTATTTCTAAAGGTCTGGTGGCAAATCATTCAAAAGTATAGTTTTTTTTTTTTTTTTTCAAGTCACTGTGAAATGAGCCAAAACATGTCATCCAGATTTTGCATGTGCCCAAAAAGCTTATAGTGGCTCAACTTAAAGTAATTTTTATGGATGATTACAATGAATATGTATATATCCTCATGCTCCTTAGAAGAACACAGTCTGATTTTCTTGTGACAAAGCAGAACATAAAATGAGATTTATCTGTGTTCCCACAATATCTATAAGGTGCTGTAGAGATGGAGATCAGGTAAGCTACCTGCTTATTCAGTAAGACATTATCACTGATAGCATTCTGACACTTAACGATAAACGCAGTTATGGCAGCACAACTATAAAAGATATTCTTGATTTTTGTTTTGTTCTGTTTTTTGTTCTTTCCTTCTTCAAACCCCAAGTTAAGAGTAGTAGTTATTATGTCACAATATGAACTTTCTTCTTACAGATATTCATCAATTTTTTTTGATTCCTTGGTAAATGTTTAATTAAGGTTCTTAGGCAAGTGAAAAACATAAATATAGTTGAGGAACCAGCTTTATAAAAGTCATAGGCTGTTAGAAGTTGAAGACATATCTGTTCCACCCAATGATTTTGCAAAACTAAAAGTAAACAAAAATAAATGCAAGTTCAAATGTTTTCAAAAAATTTAAGGAAGTTTGTAGATGTTATATAACAACCAAAGAAAGGTACATGGACAACAGTATGTAACTTTTACTTGTTTTGTTTGTTTGTTTCATTTTGTTTATATTTCTTATTTGCTGATTAAGCAAGTTGAATATTATGGGGATAAATGTACAAAGGCAGAAGCAATTTTTCTTTTCAAGTGCATTATGAGGTTGTGGACTATGAATTGTAATAGGAAAGAATGTTCCTTCTTCTAATTAGTCCTGGTGAAACAGCAGAACCAGTTACTTCCCAATTCTACAGGATATCATGAAATTCACTGTTCAGAAATATCATTAGCACTTAAATATCACTTAGGTGGCTTTTAATTAAAATAAAAACAGCATAACATGCCTGATACTTTTGAAGACTTGTTTTCCTTATATTAAAAATAGTTGCATCTGTACTTTTGAAGCATGGGTTCAACTATTTTTAAGAAAGCCTCTACATATATAATTGCAGAAGGAGAAGTACAACAGTGTCTAATTCTAAACTATAAAATAAAAACTAAACATCCCCACCATAAAGAGGAGGACACTCTTCCTCATGCCTCTCTTCTGCCCTTCTATCCCAAGGATATCATAAGAATGAGTCTGATATCCTCCCTCCTTTTATGTACTCATTCATGAACTCACGCCAGCTTTAGAGTAGGGTAAAATATAAGACACCCTCTGTTGCAACTTTTTGGAAAGTCATTTTGAAAGGAAATATGGAGCACATTTCCCTTGGGTACGGTAAAAAGCACTAAAATGGAGGTTGGAATCCTGAATTTTAATCCTGGCTCTCTCCTTAACTCTAGTAATACTGGCCAATTTATGAATTTCCTTTTGCCTCAATTCACTTATATAACAGAAAGGGATTAGACCAGATATTCTCCAAGCCTCTTTTCAGAATAAACTCCAGATTTCAGTGCTCTTGACTAAGAAGCAATTTTCTTCTTTTCTTCAGCATGGGACTCATTTCATATAAACGACCTCAAGTTGCAAAACCCTTCATCGCTTGCCAGCTGAGTGTGTATAGCTGACCTCCATTTTATACCACCTGTGTCTATATGGCTGACTGAATTGACTATTTGCAAGTCAGCCTCCTAGCAATTCATCTTATCTTTGCAAGTTGGTCACAATTCAGTGGCTAAGACAACTGGAGCAGCCTGACCGTGAAATGGCCACTCCCTGACTCCACTCTGGCACAAAAGCAGCCTTTTGTTGTCTGATGCAGCTGAGCCTCATCCTTACAGTATTGAGCTCTGAAATTTAGCATTCTTAGACTTATTTCTGAGTAAATGATAGAATACCTACCATCACCACTGAGGGGCTGCCCAGTTGTGCAGGTAAACCCAAAGGTAGACAGGGAGCAGCCCCACTGTAGCCCAAGTGATGAACCATCTTGAGGAGTCCTACCTGCAAATTGCTCCACCTACACTGAAGCAAATGCACACCTCCTCTCCCAGAAAAGCCAAGTCAATGTGAGAAATGCAAAGATGACAAGACTGTTAGCTGAAAAGAATCATTTTAAAAAATGAAGGAAAAAATGCAATCTTTTTTTTTTTGAGGCGGAGTCTTGCTCTGTCGCCCGGACTGGAGTGCAGTGGCCAGATCTCAGCTCACTGCAAGCTCCGCCTCCTGGGTTTACACCATTCTCCTGCCTCAGCCTCCCCAGTAGCTGAGACTACAGGCACCCGCCACCTCGCCCAGCTAGTTTTTGTATTTTTAGTAGAGACGGGGTTTCACTGTGTTAGCCAGGATGGTCTTGATCTCCTGACCTCGTGATCCTCCCGTCTCGGCCTCCCAAAGTGCTGGGATTACAGGCTTGAGCCACCGCGCCCGGCCGCAATCATATTTTCAGTGCTTCAGTATTCATAATAAATTTCTTCTTAATAAAAGCATGTGCTTCTTTGAGGGAAGGGCTAGGAGGTAGATTAACACCATTGGCTTACAACTCAATGAAATCATTAATGTTTATTCTAATCCCATTGTACACTGTTTTTGGAGGTGTATGGTGTTAAATGTCCTTTTATAACAAGTGATCCCTGTAAATAGAAATAGTTGTACTACTGACATCCATTTACGATAGCCATACTACCCAGTCTAGATACTACTAGATGTGGACTATATTTTGAAAAGCACTTTCACAACTTTGACTTTTGGCACTGAAAGAACAACTTTTCAGTTGAATGTCACCGACTATGCCTCCTTTCTGTGTCACCTTGTTGGACTTTACCCATTTTCTATCATGGGGTGCTGCAACATAAAATATTGATGTTAAATATTTTCTACCTTTTCTGTAGGCTGCATTTTTATGTGCTTTAGCTTATTTGAATCTTATGATATCTCTATTTTTAAAAATTGAGCAATATCTCAAGATCACACAACTGTCAAAGCATGGCTCTGCAGTCCTGATTCGTACCTTTTCCACTACACCACACAGAAGTAAAACTCAGATAGCCCACAGAGCTTTACTGGGCAATCAGATTCAATGTTAAGACTTTAAAACACAGTAGTAAGGAATCAAAAAAAAAAAAAAACAGAACACAGAAGCCACTCAGAGACAAGAGCTCTGGCTCCTAGTGGTAGCTGAGATGAATAGGATGACATTTCGCCAGGCGTAGAGTTGCTCTTACCAAACTCTAGTTTTTAAGTCTTTTAACCCCTGACATGAAGATTTCCAATCAGCCCTTTTAGCAATTCCCATTCTTTATGGAATATCCAGCTTTAGACAATTATAAAATGCCCTCTTCCTCTCTAAATTAATTTCCTCTCAGAGGATGATTGGGGACCTCTGACACCTAACTGCTTTACTAATAAAAGATCAATGAAACATGCTTGTAGCCTTAGATTTTAGTATTTACACAAAGCCAGTTTTTACTCTCCAAGTAAATCAAAAATATCAGTGTTATCTACCCATAGTAGGCTAATAGATATCTATGAAACTCATGGTATTCGAGCTGGCACTCCAACTCTGAAACGAGTTACTTAAAACTGAAGTATGCACATAGCCTATGTCAGGCCACTGAAAGTCGCATAGTGAAACCTGGTTACAGCTTGAAATATGTGGTCTGAATCCCTGGCATCATTCATTTTAAGGAAAAAGAATGACAAGCAAATGGACCTAATCAAAATAAATTGCTGTGTACATGCATTGGAGCTCACTTTTTTTTCTTTTCTTTTCTTTTTTTTTTTTAAAAAAAAGGAAAACAAAGTATTCTCACCATGTGAAAGCAAACCCAAGTCTGAATGGAAGCATGTCAGTCTTTACTTGTGTAAGAGCAATTGTGATTTGAAATATAGTCAAGATTTTTTCATTGAACATACTAAACAGAACAGTGAACTTTGGTAATGGAAGTATCTGTCTTATTTACATGACTGATTTCTGCATTTGAAGAGATGGATTTGTGTTCTTCTTTTCTAAATATCAGAAATAAAACTAAGAAGTGTACATTGCCTCAGTAGATATACAGTATGACCTGGGTCACACAAGGTCATACTTCCAAAATACTTCAGATCTTTGGAGAATTCACTGTGCTTCATGCATCATTTGTTTTCCTGGTTTGACTAGATTTTTAGGTCAGGAATCCTGACACTGTTATCTTGATCTGATATTTGGTGCTACAGGCATAATTTTTAACTCACACACATAGCAATTCCTAAGGATGTATCCATATAACACACAAAGGGCTGACAGAGGGGTTCAAATATATCCATCAAAAGTTGCCTTTTTAATTCATTAGGTAAATATCTGAAGGGACTTCTTTGGAAATTAACTTGACTAGCTTTTTCTTTTTTTCTTTTTCTTTTTCTTTTTTTTTTTTGGTTTTGTGGAAATATAGCCTTAGTTTTTACAAAGACTTGCTTCAAATCCTAGAAAATGGAATTGTCAACTGAAAGAGAGGGCTTTACACTGTCATTGGTCTGTTTCTGAAGTGCTGAGGAGTTCACTTTGGTGAGATAGTATAAATAACTGGATTTTAAGTTTTAATATCTAAACTCTAGAATTCTAAAAAATTGCATCAGGAGTTTTGTAACATTTCAATTTATATTTCAAAAAGATATATTTGAACTTTGTGTAAATGGTAACAAGAACATTGTATTTGCAATTTCTGTTTTATTCTTGTGAAAAATTCATTTTCTCTGTCTATCACTTATTCCTCTCCAACCTTCTTTCCTTCCTTGGAAGGACAATATTCAGACTTTTAAATTCTAAATTGGAAATAAATTCTTCAATGCCTTCTTGGGCCTTGAAGAATTTTCTCTTAGCATTCTTGATGGTGCTAGGCCTCTAATCTTGATGGAAATGCTATAGCGACTGTTGAAGGCTGGCACATGAGGGTGGTGCTTAAACTGGCGATCAGTATGGCTTCTTTCCACATCATGAATATATGATCCCATGACTCCTCATTTCCCATTAATTGGCCCACCTCTTCAGCAAAAGCATAGAAGGCAACACATAACCCTAAAGTGAGCAGGACATGGATGCATATATATATACATTGGACAAGGGGAAAATACGTAGGTAGCAGGCATTATTTAGTTCTCACCCCCACTATTGTTGTGCTTACCTCTGGCCTAACTGGTAGTCTCCCACAATTAAAGGAGAGAAATATTTTGTTATTTTCATAGCCCATGCAGAGGAAAATACATTTATGTACCTTAAAGTTTAGACCAATGAGCTAGGATTGTAGAAGCAGGTGTTGGAGAGGTTTGCTCGGAACAGAAGTGATCCTACCCACAATGGAGAAGAGTAGGTGGAGGTTGTTTGAAAAAGGTAAGAGCTTGAGTGACATAGGGTTTTGTGAGTGATAGACTCTGCACCCCTTATCCAAGGCCAGAACTCTGATGGGCACGTCCAAGTAGCTAAAGCTGTCAGTAAAACAAAATTTTCCCTTAGAGCAAAACCAGACTGGTAATTATGTGACTTCTTACATGAACTCCTGCTGTCATCTCTGGCTAGTTCTCCCTCAAATCTCCCCTGTACCTATACCACCCTTCAAAATCTGACTCAAGCTTCACATTTTCTCTGAGCATTCCTGATGGTGCTGGACCTCTAATCTTGATAGAAATGCTATAGTGAGTGTGGAAGGCTGGGGCGTGAGGGTGGTACATAAACTGGTGATCAGTATAGCTTCTTTCCACATCATGAATATACAATCTCATGACTTCTCATTTCTCATTCACTGGTCCATCCATTCAACAAAAGCACTGAGCATTTTATGTGTATTAAGTTGCATGCTACATGCTAGGAACATAAAAACTCTGAAGTCTCAAGGAACTCAAAAGAGATGTGCTTAATTCTATCTGGAATTTCTTTTAAAGGTGGGAGGCTAATTACATAAAATAATTAGCATTTGAAGCTCCAAAAAGGACCTGGGAAAACTGTTGGTTAATTCACTAGGGAAGTAAAATACCATTTTAGACACAGACTTTTGTAGGAGACAGGTTGGCACAATAGTGTCACATGCAAGTAGCAAGGATGGCTGGAGGGAAGGAAGCATTGTGAAGGGTCAGAGTGGAAGAAGTATGAGAAATATGATTAGAGAGAGATATGGAGGACCAGAGAGTTCCCATTAATCAGTGTTGTACATCAGACTTCGTCCTGCAGGCAGGGAGGTGCCTGATGGTCTTGAAGTATTTTAATCATGAGGACAGGAGCAGTAGGGCTGCTTGGTTTTATAAAATGTATTACTATTTTGTGTTACATTTGTGGAATCTGAAGTTCAGAATTATGGAAATTGGTCAACAGTAACACACTTCCTAAGTAGAAATGGCACTCTAACGCAACATTTAAGCCCTTGGTAATCCAGACTCCAAACTCAGTGCTTTCTCTCCTGTAAGACAAAACCTTTACAAAACTGCACCCTTGGCATCCTGCTTTCCATATCCACAAATGCTCACAGATGTCTCTAAAAATCCTAACAATCAAAAGGGAAACAAAATCCATATGCAGTTTTTTAAATGGCATTTAGTTTGGATGACATGGAGGCAATTATGTCTAATTTTTCACCTCCATCCGGCTCATCACATGTGCCGAGCCAGGAGCCTCTTACTTTGGCTCACCTTCATTTTATGTTTCCAAGCCCTTTCAGGGGACAGCATCTGTGCCTACAAGCCCCAGCCATGGCCTGTGCTGGAAGCTCCACAATACAACAGCAAAGGTCACACATGGGCTATAGGAGCCAGGAGGAAGTCTGCAGTTGGATATTTTCCATTTGAGCCAATCCAACTGCTTTAGGTCAAACGATAAAAAATATAATCCCCAAAAACAGGACAATAAAGAAGTAAATGATCTTAATAGCTTCCACAGAAGTCAGGAGGAAGTCTGTGATCACAGATTCTCCTACCTAGTTGAGTGAATCCTGTTGCTTTAGTTAAAACAATAAAATATATAATCCTTCAAAGCAAGGCAGTAAGGAAACAAATGATCTTCTCATCTATTGACTAAATACTTGATGTTTTTTAAATTGTTTTTGGTTTACTTGTTTTTCCACATCATGTTGTAGTGATAAAAAGGGCTGAGACATTTTCACTGGCGTGCAGCTCACCCCGTGCTATCCTTGACCCACCAGAAAGAAAGATATTTCTCATTTTCCCCTTTTCTCCATACTCCAGTCTATTTCCATGTCATTCTCAAAGTAATATACACTATGATGTCACCTGCCCTCTTGAAGTCAACAGTTCATACTATTACATTAGTTCCTTCTTGGCTAGTCTTACGTTTCCTACTTATGACGTGGCTATTTAAGAGAACAGAAGTGAATGAACTCAGTGTTCCCAGAGTTCATCTCCAGCCTTCAGATTATCCTACCTTTAACATCCAAGCACTATCATTGCAGGCCACTGTATGTCCAGTTACCGCAGGATGTAACTCCTACTAAATAACAGAGTTTTTGTGTGGTTACCTGTCTCTGGCGTCTGTACTTGGCCTCTCTTGTTGGCTCACTCTTGCCTTCCTACTCCACATTGCTGTGACTCTCCCCTGTCCCCTCACTCCAAGCTCCTCCCTTTAATCTACTCAGATCAGCAAACAACAGACTGAAAACTTAACCACATACTCCTTCTTTTATTTTACCTCAAACAGCAAACACAAGACTGAAATATTAGCAAAACTTTCTAAAGCTTTGAGGATGGAATAAGGGAAATACAATGCAAGAAAACGAAACCAATTGGGCATCTGTGTATATATATAGTTCCCAAGTCTATTGGCCATGGTTTTCCCTACCAAAGGCTTCCTCCTGGCCTTTTCCTTGCTTATCTTCCTGCTCAACACCACATAGTTTGATATTTTATGCATGTATGAGAGGTTGGGAGGAGGGAGTAATTTACCTTCGACAGATGGAAATATGTTTGACCACCTCTTCCTCCACTCTGAATATAGGTCCCCAAACCTCTTTTAGTTCCAGTAAGGAGGTAAATCTCCCTTACCTCACTGTACTTTCTTCAGCCCACTCCAAGGCTATGCTACAGCTGAGTCCACTGACACGTCACCCTGCTACAATGATGACAACTTTTTATAGAATTATGAAGTGCATATTAGTGTCTCATTTTCCACACCAACTCCATTCCAGAGAACCAGTGCAGAACCAAAAGATCCATCAGAAAAACTTTTTCCAAATAAACTCACATATGAATAGAGAAACACACCTACAGGAAACCTTTTGATAACATCTTGCCCTTGTAACACTGCTTGGATTGCAACTTGTCTCCAGGAATATGTAATTCTGCATTAATATTCTTTGGAGTTTTGCCTTTTCAGCCTATTTCCTGGTCTAAGTCTGCAATGTATCCCTGGTATTCATAAAGTAAGATTATATTCAGTTGTTAGGTTTACAATAATTATACAATTATTTTGCAGACAATAATATTTAGTGTACTTCTGCCCAAGGATACTCTAACACTATCTTTTTATTCAGGATATTCACAAAAAGACCTCCTTAATAATTTTAGTGGATTCCCCATAACTCATCTAGAAATATAAAATAATTTGACAAAGATCAGGACCTTGTTACTCATCATACTGTAACATGCCAAACACAAAGATAAATATGGCATTATCTCAGTCATTTTTATAAGAAAAGTAGACATGCAGAACACAAATACCAATCAAGATAAAAATAAAACTCAACGGAAACTCTGCAGGAAGAGAATGTGAACTTCGGGAGTGAATAAGGCTTAACAATGGAGATGACATTTTGGCTGGTTATTTTAAAATGAACAGGATTTGGACAGGAAAGGCTTAGGGAGAAAGGCCAATAGTAGAGGTAACAGGAGTAGATGGAGAGCCAATAGCTTTAATTGTCAACATTTAGCTTTTCACATGGCAGTAGCCAGCATTTGAGATTAACTGAGAAACAAATGTTGTGCTCACTCCAAATAAAAGATGTGTCCTGTGTCGCAGGTTCTGGAATTGCCCCTCTAAAAATAATGAGATATTTTACAAAACATGTGCCTACCATGTCATGAAAAGCCAGACCAGCAGTCATCTCAGTGTTAGCTGATCCTTTCCAGCTCTGGCTAAAGTGCATATCTGACGACCTCATTAGTTTTCTCAGGGGTGGAAAGTAGCACAGACAGATGTCCTGGACCATGCGACTGGGCGAAGATAAACAGCCAGGATGCAGCTGTGTAGACAGCTGTCCAAACCAATTAAAAAATAGATCTATCCATTCCTCTCAGTTCCTTGAAAGACTCTGGGATCATCACAATTTTTACACCAGTCCCAAATATGTTTCTGACATAATAATACAACTTAGCACCTCCCTGGCACTGCAATTTTTCAAATATAGGTTCAAATGTATAGTCTTTAAGGTAGATAAGTAGGGATTTCTAGGTACATTGATACACAAATGGATTGAAGTATTTCCCCAATTAATTAACTAAGTCTCTAAACAACATTTCAGAATCTGTGATTCATGATTTCATGACTTCAGTTGAGGAGATGCAGCCACAGAGCCCGAGAAACAAATCATTCAACCTAGGCTATGTATTCTGTGCAATAGAGATTAGACAGATTCAAATTTGGGGCATTATACACCTACTTGTGTCCTCACAATCCTAAATATTAACCAAGTTGACACAAAAACAAAACAGCCTATTTGCCCATTCTTCCATCAATGCATATTCATCCAATGGAATTCTAGTCAGCAATGAAAATAAACAATTATTGTTTCAACCAGACCTCAGATGAGATCAATGAGGTATGAAGACACTCATTATGTATTAAGTTGCAGTGAGATCAGTTTGCACTGCCTGCTGAGGCCCATCCCCTTATCTTGCTATTATATTCCAGGTGGGAACTCAAACCTTTACAAAAATGACCATAAGAACTATGTTTTCCTTGTTACTTGCAAATTTTTTATTGCTATTTTCTCTTTGCTAAGTGTAATATTTCTCCTATATTCTTTTGTTTTCTGACATACAAAAATGTTGTTTTTTGAGAGAATGAGGTGTCCTATATCCAAATTATTTGGTGTTCCCTGTGTATATAATCAGTCACCTGAGAGTAACAATTTGGTTTCATCAGTTCTAAAACCAAATATTTTTGCCCATTCTGTAGATTGTCTCTTTGCTTTGTTGATAGTTTCTTCTGTGTGCAGGAGCTCTTTAGTTTAATTAGGTCCCATTTATAAATTCTTGTTTTTGGGAGACATTGTCATGAAATCTTTGCCAAGGGCTATGTGCAGAATGAGATGTCCTAGATTTTGTTCTAAGGTTTTTATAGTTTTAGGCCTTACATTTAAGGTTTTAATTTATCTAGAGTTGGTTTTTCTATATGGTGAAAAGAAGGAGTCCAGTTTCAATTTTCTGCATATTACTAGCTAGTTATCTCAGCACCATTTATTGAATAGGGTGTCCTTTCCCGATAGTTTGTTTTTGTTGACTTTTTGAAACATCAAATGGTTATAGGTGTGTCTCATTCCTTCTGAGCTGTCTATCCTGTTTCATTGATCTGTGTGTCTCTTTTTGTACCAGTACTACGCCGTTTCCATTACTGTAGCCTAGTCATATAGTTTGAAGTCGGGTAGTGTGATGTCTCTGGCATTGTTCTTTTTGCTTAGGATTGCTTTAGTTATTCAGGCTCTTTTTTGTTTGGTTCCACATGACTTTTAAAATAGTTTTTCTAACTCTGTGAAAAAAGACATTTGTAGTTTGACAGATATAGCATTGAATCTGTGAATTGCTTTGGGCAGTATGGCCATTTTAACAATATTGATTTTTCCCATCCATGAGCATAAAAATATTTGCAAACTATGAATCTGACGAAGCTCTAATATCCAGAATCAATAAGGAACCTAAACAAATCAACAAGCAAAAAACAACCCCATTTAAAGAATACATGATGGACATAAACTTATCAAAAGAAGACACAAATGTAGCTAAGAAGCATTTGAAAAAACTTCTCAACATCAGTAATCAGTAGACAAATGCATATCAAAACCACAATGAGATACCACCTCGTATCAGTCAGAATGGCTATTCTTAAAAAGTCAGAAAAAATACAGATATTGGCAAGACTGTAGAGAAAAAGGAATGCTTCTACATTGTTAGTGGGAATGTAAATTAGTTTAGCCACTGTGGAAAGTAGTTTAGAGATTTCTCAGATAATTTAAAACAGAACTGTCATTCAACTCAGCAATTTCATTACTGGGTATATACCCAAAGGAATATAAATCATTCTCTACTAAAGACACATGCCCTCATATGTTCATCATGGCACTATTCACAATAACAAAGATGTGGAATCAACCTAGATGCCCATCAATGGTGGAATGAATGAAGAAAAGGTGAAACATACACACCATGAAATACTACACAATCATGAAAAAGAATAAAATTATGTCTGGAGCAGCAACATGGGATGCAGCTGGAGGCCATTAACCTAGGCAAGTTAACTCAGGAACAGAAAACCACATACCACATGTTTTCACTCATTTTTAACATACCAATGTTAAATGGGAGGTAAACATTGAATATACATGGATAAAAAGAGGGGAACAATAGGCACTGAGGTCTACTTGAGGGTGGAGGGTGGGAGGAGGGTAAGGACTGAAAAACTACCCATTGGATACTATGCTCACTACTTGGGTGAGGAAATCATTTGTGTATCAAACTCCAGTGACACACAATTTACCCATGTAACAAACCTGCACATGTAACTTTTGAACCTGAAATAAAAGTTGAAAAACAAAAAAAATCTAAAGGAAACAAAAAATATAAACAAAAAAAAATCTAACATAGGCTATATTTTCAAGATTCCCATCCGCACATATTACAAATAAAAGAAACAAATAAACTGACCTTTTAAAACAACAACAACAACATCTTGATTCTGAAGCAGACATTCTTATAAATGGCAATTTGCTAAGGCAAAGCAACAAAGTAATCTGGCCTTGGAAATAAAATAGTAAGTAAACTTTAATAACTTTTAATAAACTTAGCAAAGATAGAGCAGTAATCATAGAGTATAGGCATAACAAATAAAGAAGTCATCATACTCTTATTGTAAGTATTATGGAGTGGTGGAATACCGCTGCTCTAAACTAAAAAAATCTGGACTTCATTTCCAGATTCACCATTAACTAGACTGTGACCATAGTGAAGCTATCTTATTTTTTCAGGGATATAGACCATATACCTATGATCCTTTCCTACTCAACAATTCTATTCATTTATAAATACTCATACAAAGCTACAGTATTTTGATTTAACTTAAAGAAGTTGATATGGTTTAGCTGTGCCCTCACCCAAATCTCGTCTTGAATTGTAGTTCCCATAACAACCATGTGTCATGGGAAGGACCCAGTGGGAGGTAATGGAATCATGGGGATAATTTCTCCATGCTGTTCTCATGATAGTGAGGTCTCAGGAGAACTGATGGTTTTATAAGCTTCTGGCATCTCCCCTACTTTCACTTCTCCTTCCTGCCGCCATGTGAAGGAAGACATGTTTGCTTCTCCTTCTGCCATGATTGTACGTTTCCTGATGCCTCTCTAGCCCTGCATATCTGTGAGTCAATTAAACCTCTTTTCTTTACAAATTATCCAGTTTCGAGTATTTCTTCATAGCAGCATAAGAATGGACTAATACAGAAGTATTTCATAAGATTCATATAACTTAATTAATGGTGATAATTCCTGTGCTAATAATACCCTACACTAATATTACCTTTCAAAACGCCTTTTCAACCATGGCCTTCCCTGACCCTAACCATAACCCTGGACAGTAGGTATAATGGGGAATTTTCAGATAATGTAATTGAAACTCAAAGTGGGAAAATGATTTATCAAAGGTCCCACAGCAATGTTTAAACACAGCAGAAATTTTACGTAAGTCCTAGGTTGGGTTTCTGTTCACAGTGGTGCTCATTTGAAATACAAAGATGTGGAGTGACATTCAGCTTGGTGTTATGAAGTGGTTGTCAGTAGCTAAAAAGACATAAAAATATAATGTAAAAATGTTTGCACTTGAAGGACTTACAATATTTTAGAGTCCTGGGAATGGGAAAGCAGTGATCAATAAGAAATCATAGGAGTAGCATGTGGCAGTTTAGGTGCCATCAGCTGATATACTATGTATGGAAAAATGAAGATAGGTCACTGGCTTTGGATGATTAAAAACGTGTGGCCGGTGTGGTGGCTCACGCTTGTAATGCCAGTACTTTGCGAGGCCGAGGTGGGGCAGATCACGGGGTCAGGAGATAGAGGCCATACTGGCCAACATGGTAAAACCCTGTCTCTCCTAAAAACACAAAAATTAGCTGGGTGTGGTGGTACACGCCTGCAATCCCAGCTACTTGGGAGGCTGAAGCAGGAGAATTGGTTGAACTTGGGAGGTGGATATTGCAGTGAGCTGAGATTGTGCCACCGCACTCCAGACTGGTGACAGAGCAAGACTCCATTAAAAAAAAAAAAAAAAAAAAAAAAATCATGTGGATGCACTTTGCTAAGAATTAGATTGTAAGTCATGATGCACTGCACTTTGAGAATGAATTAGACTGTAGCATGGAAAAAAACAAACAAACTGATTTACAGTAGTAACAGTAGTATGTGTCCAGGAGGCAGAGTGAATGACTGTTTAAATGGAAATTCTAGATCTTAAGATTATTCTAACTCCTGGATACACAGACAAGGAGCAGCATGCCAGGTGCTAAAGATGGCCCTGTGACTTGGTGGACTCTGTTGTGACTGCGAAGGAGGTAGCTCCTATTGCCAAATAGAGACATTATGTGGTTCCTTGAATAAACCTCTTCAGATGGCCTGAGCTCATGCCTTCAGGGTATTCCCAGGGATCCACATATGTATATGTAGACTCAATATTATACAACCTCAGTGGTAGCAACAAATAGTGTCTGGGAGATAAACAGGAGGCCAAACATACATTCTCATAATCCATTCTGAATTATCCACTCCTCTACTTCCAGATCTGAATACACTTTCTCACACTTCACCTCTTTCCAACAGAAGCACCATCCATTTTCTTTCTCAGTTAGTATTTTCTGCTATAATATGAAGTAATTTCAATGGAAGTCTGTGATAGACTGAAGAATGGCCCACAAGGATATTTCTCCAGAGATACCATAATCCCTGAAACCTGACAAAGTTACTTTACACGGTGAAAGTGACTTTGCCAATGTGAAAGATCTTGAGATGGGGAGATTATCCTGGATTATCAAGATAGGCCATAAATACAACCACAAGTGTCCTTATGAGGCACAGAGAGATTTGACACAGAAGAAAGCCGTGTAACTACTGAGGCAAGATGCTGTGCTGTTGGCTTTGAAGATTAAGAAAGGTGTCATGAGCCAAGTGATGCAAGGAATGCCTGCTGCTCTAGAAGTTGGAAAAGGCAAGAAAACCAGTTCCATCCGAGAGCCTCCAGAGAAAGCCCAGCTCTGCTGGCAGATTGATTTTGGCCAAGTATAACTGATTTCAGAACTCAGAACTGTAAAGAATATCTGTGTGCTATTTTAAATCACCATGTTCTTGGTAATTTGTTAAAGTAGCAACATGGAATTAATAGGTGCAAAGTCTGAATAATTAGAAAAGTTAATCTGTTAGGGAGCTACATATATATATATACACACACACACACAGGCAAATGTATATATGCATATATACATATATGTATATGCATATTTAACATACCTCAATATTTAACACATGTTTTAGATTTTTGACTTTCTGCAGGTCACTCTCATCACTCTTAACCTTCATTAGGCTCAGTTAATCTTTTATTCATGCTAGTCACCAAATTTGTGATGATCAATCCGTTCTAGATTTGTACATCCTAAATATTTTTCAAGAACTACTTCCTTAGGGTCTCAATCCAAAAATAACACTGCAAGTCTTGGGTCTTCCATCCTTGAGGGCAGAAACTGTGCTTCAATTTTGATTTGTTCCCCCTGGAAGGTGCACTGTAGACTGTAGTACATGGAAGTGTTTAATAAATATTTATTGAATCATTCAACAACTCATTGATTGATTAATCATTCTGAATAACCGTTGAACCAAATTACCATGACATGGCTAAAATAAATTAGTTGATTTTTCATTCGCAATAAAAAGTAAGACCCTCTTTAACCAGCTTGAGAGCAGACAAAAGAAAGTAATTACTGCAAGAAAGAACAAAAGAAAGAAAGAAAGAAAGAAAGAAAGAAAGAAAGAAAGAAAGAAAGAAAGAGGGAAAGAAAGAGAGAGAGAGAAAGAAAGAAAGAAAGAAAGAAAGAAAGAAAGAAAGAAAGAAAGA
>NC_045451.1:39759434-39766915 GCF_002776525.5 Piliocolobus tephrosceles
AGAAAGAAAGAAAGAAAGAAAGAAAGAAAGAAAGAAAGAAAGAAAGAGAGAGAAGAAAGAACAAAGTCCTACAAATCTACACAAAATCCTTTGAATTCCATAATGTAAAATAAAAACCTTTTGGGGGGAATCGGCCTGAGTGGGTAATTTTGAAAAGCTACTGATGTCAAAGACTAAATGCTAACTCAGAGTGAGATAACAGTGGCCATTGGTGAGAGAGAGCCATTCAGTAATAGCTCTTCTAGAAAACCCAGTTATGTTTGGAGAGTAAATTGAGTGTCAACAGCAATCTAAATCAACACCAGCTTAGGAAAAAAACAAACAAACAAACAAACATGAAGAATATAACAACAATCTCATTTTTAAAGGACCAATTCTCTTAGAATTAGGAGAAATTACTATGACACAATGTGACAAAAACCAACTTACACAGTGAACAAAATGAGTCATATTTCTACTTGGTGTGACTCTGTTATATAGTTATATGACCATTGTCAGCAGACTAAAATCCAATTTTTAGTTTGATTTCAAGCATATAGTTTTCCATTGTTTGTTCAGCTTAGTACTTTGAACAAGCCCTCCTTTGGGAAACTTTTTCTAACGTATAAATTACTTATAATTTTACACAATTATGTAGAACTGTTAAGAAACTAATTCAATATTTTGTAAGCTATTTAGCCTAAAGGAAATTTGCCAGACTTGATGATTTTTTTGTTGTTGTTGTTTGTTTGTTTGTTTGTTTGAGACGGAGTCTGCTCTGTCGCCCAGGCTGGAGTTCAGTGGCGTGATCTCAGCTCACTGCAAGTTCCACCTCCCGAGTTCAGGCCATTCTCCTGCCTCAGCTTCCAGAGCAGCTGGGACTACAGGCACCCGCCACTGCGCCCGGCTAATTTTTTGTATTTTTAGTAGAGACTGGGTTTCACCGTGTTAGCCAGGATGATCTCGATCTCCTGACCTTGTGATCCGCCCGTCTCGGCCTCCCAAAGTGCTGGGATTACAGGCGTGAACCACCGTGCCCAGCCTGGCCTTGATGATTTAAGAACTATTCTCACTGAGGAAAATGTGAAACATAAAATTTCTGTTTCAATTGAGTAGAATTTATTTTGAAAAGGAATCACATTTTGACAGATGAGAACAAACAATTGTTAGGCATTTTCATATGAGGTCATCTTTTTCAAGCAACCTTGGCCTTGCTGCTTTAACAATCTTCTTTCTGGGCCAGACATGGTGACTCATGCCTATAATCCCAGCACTTTAGGAGACCAAGGCAGGTGGATCACGAGGTCAAGAAATCAAGACCATCCTTGCCAACATGGTGAAACCCCATCTCTACTAAAAATACAAAAATTAGCTGGGTGTGGTGGAGCACACCTGTAATCCCAGCTACTCTGGAGGCTGAGACAAGAGAATTGCTTGAACCCTGGAGGCGGAGGTTGTAGTGAGCCAAGATCACGCCACTGCACTCCAGCCTGGCAATGGAGTGAGACAAAAGAAAAATCTTCTTCCTGGCTTGTTGAGGAATAATCCAAGCCTGGAAAACAAAAGAAAAAGAAAGCTCAAAAATTCATGAGATTTTTGCAAAATCAACCACTGACTCCTCTCACATGACTTTGTTGCTGCTTTCATTGTATTGACTTCTAATTTGTTTCTCTCTGACGTTCTCTGGTGCTTTGAGTTTGTAGTTTTAGTTGACCGACAACTCAAGCTCACAATTCCCCTCCTTGTTTTGTCTCTACTTCTCCGTTTTGTCAAAGCATGTTTACTCTTAGCTCCATATAATACTTTCTTTTGACAATACATTTCAACTCTTAACTATAAGCATTTTGGCAGGATCAAAATTTATAAACTATAAATCAGATTGTAAAAATGTAGTTTCTAATTAAGCTATTTGTCTAAACACATCCATCTCTTTCATCTCCACTCTCATCTTAATTCAAGTTATCTCCATTTTACAATTTACAGTGTGCTCTTATTTGCAAAATTATTTGACCTTTCAGGATTTCCCTCATCCTCTTAAGACTTTTCCATTCTTCTCTCTCTTCTAAGAATAGGGCCATCTTTTAACAAGGAGAAACTTCTACAGCTCAGAGGTTAGAGGGAGACTCAAATCATTGACTCTTGGGGGAATCACACTAAAGGGATCTTGGACTCTCCTTCAGGCTCTTGTGTGCACTTGGTGCCATCTGAGCCACCCCATCCATATTACCCTTAACTAGTATCACTGAGCTATGGCTGGCTCCATCTGGTCTTTGAGCATGACATTATATAGGCTGTTGCTAAAGTCAATGACCAGTCTTTCATTTCCAATTTAATAATTGCTTCAACTTTAGTTAGCTATAGATAGGCTTGTGAATACCAAGTTACTAAATAGGGACCTTTTTAGAAGTATAAAATCTCCCCTGGCTATACCTGAGAAGCTAAGAATCAGGCATGATGTCCTTGATTCTTCCCAAACTCTCAGCATTTTTTCTTAGACAGGGTCTCACTTGGTCACCTAGGCCAGAGTGCAGTGGCGTGAACACAGCTCACTGCAGCCTTAACCTTCCTGGTTGCAAGTGACCCTTCTTCCTCAATAGCTGGGACTACAGGGGTGTGCCACCATGCACTATGCCCAGCTAATTTTTGTACTTTTTGTAGAGACAGTCTTGCTATATTGCCCGGGTTGGTCTTGAACTCCAGACCTCAAGTGATCCGCCCACCTTGGCTTCTCAAAGTACTGAGATTACAGGCACGAACCACCACACCTGACCTGTCTCTGGCCTCTTGTCCATCACTTCCTCTCTCTCCTGGCATCTCCTCCCACAACAGGAAAGACTGCCCTTCCCCTGTGTGAAATGACCTCCGCTTATTTATGATTAATTCTTTTGTCCTTCCTATGCATTGGCTATGGTATGGTAAAACCTCCAGTAGTTACTTTTGATCTGTAAAAGCTCAGTATTGAATTCCCAGGAGATAAAAGCCTGCCTCCAAAACAATTGTTTTATTATAAAATCTAAGATGTCTTGTTGAAAATTTATATCTGAGCAATGGCATAATTTACCTAGTGATATCTATTCTCCCTTTCCCTGCAGCACTAAGTCTAGTGGAAAGGCTGCAAAGGGAAAGTGATAATTCAGTGATATGGTTTAAAATGCTTTCTAACTAGATAAGTTCGCCTTGATTTTTAGCCATCTCATAAATTTCTATTTTTGTATGTAAAAAAAAATGCATTGTGGTACCTTTTTTATTCTTAATAATTTTCATCAGACTTCTAAGAAGAATGGTCACTGCAGGTTTCTTTGTTTTCTGAGTGTCTAGCATAAAAAAGAGGTGGGAGTGAAATCTAGAGATTATATGTTGTAAGAGGAAGGAGGAACAAAAAAGAGGCAAGGCTACTGGCTTGGAAATGGGGGCAACTGGCAAGAAGAGCTAGGCAAATGGCGATTCATCAGGGACTATGTTGCAGGGCAGGGCAAGCAAAGTGCTCTTCCATTTCTCCTACCAACTGCTCAATAAAATCCATGTATTTCACTTATGCATCTGATGCGAGTAAATTCTACCAGTGCAATGTGAAGACTTGCTGAGTCTATCAATTGTTGATTGTCCTTGGTTGTTCAACCAGGACACAGATAACATCTATTTACAAATATTTTCTGTCTTGAAAAATCTATGAATATTATTATACTTCTAGCATGTATTAAATGCATACCAGGTCTGGGGATCTATTAGGCAATTAAAAATGCTGAGTGAGATAAATTGATTAGATTAGTTTCTGAGATCGCTTGTTAAACTATGAATATTTTCTTGAAATAAAATATTACAAAACTCAGCCATACAAGAGGAGCTGTCAGGGTGTGGAACTGTAGTATCTTTATGCTGTCCCATTATTCAGAGCAGAAAAGGATGAGGATGAAAGGAAAATTTTATTCTTAAAACTACAATGCTTTCACCTGTATTGCAGAAATTGAGAAAAAGTAGCTATAGCAGATACCACATACAAAGTAAGAAATCCCAGGCCTAGGCCTGACTCACCTCCTCTCCTAATCTCTTCAGAAGCCACTTCTTCTAAATCCCTATGGTCAATGCCAGACTCTCTCTGAATTTCTAGCAAATTCTTTGCATAAAAGACAAAGTATTAAATATTTCTTTATGGTTGAGCACATCACTGAACAAGTCTTTAACCACCTAAGTGCACAATTTTCCAATTACCTTTTCAAAAGTGATGTGCAGATGTAATCCAACTAGAAGGTGAAACCTTAGCTCTTTCATTGACATAAAATTGATCGCTTCCTTTGTTCCCAGTGAAATTTTTCTTTTTTAAAAAAGGCAAATCAATTTAAGTGCTGAATTGCCAGACTAGAGACAAGCATGCGTAGAGACATTTATTTGCTAAAATATGATACAAAGTAGATATAAAGAAAAACCAAATTTTCCTATGGAAGACATTAAAGTGTTTGCAGCAAATTGGTACCTACACCCAGGTGTTCCTAGTTCCCAGTGCTGGGTCAAATCACATTACCTAGAAAGAAGAAATGTAGACCCTGATACACAAGGTTGAGCCCCTTTCAGGACACATCAATAATTTGTTCTTGATTTCTGCTTCATTCTAAGATCCTAACATGGATTGATCAAAGTTACAAAGTCAAGACCGACTTATTACACCTTATATTGACAATATTCCAGTAAATATTGCCAATAGTGAAGCAAAGAATTCAATCTCTGGATAGCTGAACAAATTCTGATGTCAGCACAGGAACAGGGCAATCATGGAGAACACAGTTCAAAAACAATTCAAAGTCTTTTGTTTAGGCTCTGTTTATATGAAAAATTACTTGAAAATACATACTTGAAATAAGTCACATGCTCATCTGTTCCTTTTTTACATACACACCAAAATCTAACTATTTGAAAAATATAATGGATGAAATCAAATAAGATGAACTTTATTAGAAATAAATGCAAAGTTGTATCCTTAAGTTAAAGGACAAACCAGCAAAGGGTACAAATTAAGAGACTATTAGGTTGGTGTAAACATAATTGTAGTTTTTGCAATAGTTCATCTGAAGTTGATATGAAGAAGACAGGAGTGTCTTCAAAGGATGCTTTATGGAATTCAGTGACTGTTTAAAAGGGTAAAGTTGGTTAAAGCAGTTTGCTAGAGTTACAGTACTCAGAAGAGCATTTCTAGAAGCATTCTGTACTGTCATTCAAGCCCCAACCAAGATGGTATGTTCACGTCTGGTTGCTCTATTAAAAAGGATACCTACCTTCCAGAAAATTAATACAGAGATGAGGGTGACAAGAACATGTATTCTAGAGAAGAGAAGACTTAATGCTACTGTAGAGTTGTCTTCAAATAATAGTAATAGTAAAAATAGGTAACATTTATTGAATGCTAACTCTGTTCCAGGCACCGCACTAAACACTATTTATACATGTGATCTTATTTAGTAATAGCATTAACAACCTTCTTTTTCTACTAATAGTAGCAGTCACGAAGCTAGAACTTGATACTAATATTAATCCACAATTTTCAAAAGAGAAAATTGAAGAAAAGAGACATAAGTAACTTTCCTAGAGTGTGAAGGACCACCATGACATCATGAGAAAGAGAGATTAAAGTTGTTCTACTTAGCTCAAAAGAATAAAACAAAGGCTAAGTTTAGAAACTACAGGGAAGCAGAATGTAGGTATATTAAAGGAAAATGGCTTTAAGATTTGGGTCTGTCTAAAGCATGGTGTGCTGTCTCTGTGAGGTTGTTCAAGAGCAGTTGAATGGCCGGTATATGGAGATGTGATGGAGAGAATGTCTGAGTCTGTTATAGATTTAACAGTTCTCTCATCTCTGCCCACATGGCAGTTTTCTGAGTCTAAAAGAATCACTAGCATTTTGATGTAATATGAATCAATCTATTGCACAAAATGTGGGTTTTGGCTTCAATACAATAGATTTTCTGATACCTTTTTTTCTAAGTTTGGTAAAGAGAGAGGAAGAGATGTGAACATTATAGGTACTGGGTTATGCTGCAAAAGACCTGGCATCCAATGACCAAGTAGGACACAAACCATAACCTCTTTCTAACAATCTTTAATCCTAGCCTACCATGAGAACACAATTCTTCTTGAAGAGCATTTTGCACTCATAATTCCTGCTGTAAGATATACTGCCCTGCCTCAGTAAAATAGAATGACACACATTTCTAGCACTGCGTTAGCTTGAAAAGGTAGTTAACGGGTTCCAGACCTGGGGCCAATTTGTTTCCAGAGTACAATAAAAGCTTTCAAGGGGGAAACACAACACACACACACACACTCACACACATACAGACATACACACATATTATCTGCATTTAAACAGTTGCCATTTCTCTCAGAATTTTAGCTGTCCCAGTCCTCTTATGAAATGTGATTCATTTTATTAACAATATTTTTAGCACCACAGCCTCTAGCTGCCACAGGTCAATATATTTTAATAAGGTGTTTCAATTTTATCTACGGTAACTGCTTCCAAGCAAAGCTAGACTTTTTCTTTTTGGTCAACTATCTATAAGAAGTTAAATAAAAGACTCTATATTCTGGCTGAAAGTGAAGGTAGGATAAGATTTTCAGGAAGCCCACCAAACTCTCAGTTTCAACTAAAGTAACTTCGTCAATGTACAAGGGGCCACCTTATGAAAGGAAAATTGCATGGGGCCTTCATGGCTAAACGGAATAGAAAAAAGGCCAATAGGTAGAGTTGCAGGTGAAAGAGCAAGTGAAGTAGCTGGCCAGGGAACGAGTGGATCAGTCCTCCCCTGGCATTTGTTCTGGATCTTCCAGGGCCTGATGCCCAGCAGACCACAGTGGGTGTGGGCCCATCCATGACCTATTCTTCTTTTATATAAATTAAGTCAAGACTGTGACATCACAGGAGTATAATGTGACCACAGAGCAAGGAGAGTGATGAGAAAGTGAAATCCCCTCCTATCTGCAACCTCACTTCTCTTTCCTCTTTCAACTTCTCTTGTTCTCACACTTTAAAAATTCTGCCTTCTTTCTCCATTAGTTCCAGACCATAGAATATCAGGGTTAAGGTCAATGGAGAAAAAGAGGAAATATTTGTTAATTCTCTCTTGTTTATGAAAAAAAATATTCTTGCTAAGAATTATATATAGCATTAGTTTAGGTAGTGAGATTGCAAAGATTAATAAAATTATTTGTTCTTGTGCATCAAAAGCTCAGAGTATATGTGAAATAAAGATGCAAATGGAAATTATAAAACAATTCAGTAACTGTAATGTTAGTGATAATTGGGAATTACAGAAGAAATAAGGACACTTCAACTTGATTAGAGAAGAAGCTCAGGGAAGGACACTTAAAGCTCTTCATAAGGATTGAATCTTATTTTTAAAAATGTATGTTTATTATTTTCACTTTTAATAGGTTGTAAGTATACGGAAGACAAATTCAAAGGGTACAAATCAGAAGAGCTTAAAACTTAATCTTCATCCTACTTTTGACTT
>NC_045451.1:39767015-39876375 GCF_002776525.5 Piliocolobus tephrosceles
AAAAAAAAAAAAAAAAAAAAAAAAAAAAAAAAAAAAAAAAAGTTGGTGAGGTTGTGGAGAAAATGGAATACGTTATACACACTGTTAGTGGAAACTGAAATTAGTTCAGTCACTGTGGAAAGCAGTTTGGAGAGTTCTCAAATAACTTAAAACAGAATACCATTCTACCTAGCCATCCCTTTACTGGGTATGTACTCAAAGGAAAATAAATCGTTCTATCAAAATGTCTCATGCACTAGTATGTTCATAACAGCACTATTTGCAATGGAAAAAACATGAAGTCAACCTAGATGCCCATCAACAGTGGACTTGCTAAAGCAAATGTGGTACATATACATCATGGGTACTACACAGCTACAAAAAGAAGAAAGTCATTTCAATTGCCACAACAATGGATGCAGCCAGGGGATATTATCTAAGCAAGTTAACATAGAAACAACAACAACAACAAATATTGCATCTTCTCACTTATAAGTGGGAGCTAAATATTGGGTACATACAGACACAAAGATGAGAACAATAGACACTGAACACTACCAGAAGGGGAAAGAGGGAGGGGGCAAGGGTTGAAAAACTACTGGGTACTATGCACACTACCAGGGTGATGAGATTATTCATATACCAAACCTCAGCAACACACAATTTACTCATGTAACAAAACTGCACCTGTACTCCCTGAACCAAATATAAAACTCAGAAAAAAAAACAGAAATAAAAATAAATGTTCATTGTTTATCTAGCTTATATAGCTAGATTAGATAGATAGATAACTTTTTCTCCCCAAGTGGAAGCATACTTGAGACCGTCATTATCAAGAATAAATATGTAAGTCGCACATGTCATTTTAAGTTGTCTAGAAGCCACAGAAAAGAGTAAAAAGAAACAGGTTAAATCAATTTTAATAATTTACTTTGATAATTTAACTCAGTTATTAAAAAGTACTCACACTACCTGTAAAGTGGTGTAGTGTTTTCTGAAAAGGGGCTCCAGATAGCTATAAATGCATACAACAAACTCTAGGGAAAGCACTAACGAAAGTGGGGGAAATAAGTATATCAGATATGCTAAAAAAGGAGAGAAAATAGAATCATATAAAATGTTCAATTAAAACCACATACATAAGGCAGAAAAAGAGAAGAAGGCAAAAACAGGAACAAAGAACAAAGACAACAAAGATAAAATACATTTAATATGTATATTAATAATCACTTTGAATATTAATGATCTGAATACATCAATTAAAAGTCAGAAATTATCAGCATGAACTAAAGAAACAAGATTCAACTACATATTGTCTAGAAAAAACACACATTAAATATAAAAGACACATGTAGATCAAATGTAAATGAATGGAGAAAGATATCCTATGTCAACAGTAATCAAAAGAACGTGGGAGCAGCTATATTAATTTCAGACAGAGCAGACTGCAAAGAATGGCATTACATAATAAGAAAGGAATCGATTCTCCAAGAAAACATAACAATCTTTAACATGTATGCACTTAATAAGTAGGTGTCAAAATATGTGAAGCAAAAACTGATGGAACTGAAAGAAGAAATAGAATGAATCTACTATTATAGTTGGAGACATCGACATCCTTCTATCAGAAATGAACACAAGCATCAGGCAGAAAATCTGTAAAGACACAGTTGAATTTAACACCACCATCAATCAACTGGGATAAAATTGAGATCTGTATACTATTTCATATAATGACAGCCGAATTCAAAGTCTTCTCAAGTTCACATGGAACACTGGCAAAGCTAGGCCACATTCTGGGTCATAAGCACACCTTAATAAACTTAACATCGTGTCTACTCGCAGACCACTATGGAATTAAACTAGAAATTAATAACAGCAAAACAACTGGAAAATTCCCCAAATACATGGAAATTAAGCAATATATGTGTAAATAACACATGGGTCAAAGAATTTAAAAACATTTTTGAACTTAGTAAAAAGGAAAACATAGCTTATCAAGATTTCTGGAATGCAGCAAAAACAATGCTCAGAAGTAAATTTGAAAGAAATAGCTACACCTTAAAAGGAACAGAATTGAATACCTATATTAAAAAAGAAGAAAGAGCTAAGATTAATAATCTACACTCTCATTTTAGAAAATGAGAGAAAAGCAAATTAAATTAAGAGTAAGCAGAAGAAAATAAATAAAAATTAGAGCAGAAATCAATGAAATTGAGAACAGGAAATCAATACAGAAAAACAATGAAATAAAAAGCTGGTTGTGTAAAATGATAGATAAAATCAATAAGCATCTAATCAGGCTAATTAAGAAAAGAAAGGGAGAGAACACAAATTATTAATACCAGAAATAAAAGAGTGAACATTGCTACAGAGCCCATGCACATTAAAAGGATAATCAAGTATCTTAGTCCATTCAGATTGCAGTAACAAAATACTGTAAACTGGGTGGCTTATAAACAATAGAAATTTGCTTCTCAAAGTTTTGGAGGCTGAGAAGTACAAGATGGAGGCATCAGGAGATTTGATGTCTAGTAAGGTGGCCCAATTTCCTGATGTACTGGAATGGGTGAAGGAGCTCCCTTAGATCTTTTTTTATGATAGCAGTAATCCCATTAATCAGAGTTCTGTTATCATAACCTAATCACTTCACAAAGCCTTCACCTCCTAATACCACTGCCTAGCACATTTGGATCTTAACATATGAATTTGGAGGAGACACAAACATTCAGGCCTTAGTATTGAGAAACACTATGAGCAAATCTATGTTCACAAATTTAAAAATCTAGATGAAATGGATCAATCCCTTAAAAGTCACAATCTGCTAAAACTTACACAGGAGTCAAAAACTATCTGAATATGTCTATATCTACTAAAGAAAACACGAGGCCCAGATGGATTCACTTGTAAATTCTACCAAACACTTAAGGAAGAAATTATACTAATTCTCTGCCATCTCTTTCAGAAGATAGAAGGAGACGAAATACTTTTTTAACTCCTTCCATGAGGCCAGCATCACCCTAATATCAAAACCAGACAAAGACATTACAATTACAGAGAACTACAGACCAGTATCTCCAATAAACAATAGATAGAGAAAATGCTCAACAAAATAATAGCAAATACAATTCAACAATGTATAGAATGAAACCAAAACAAGTGGCATTTATCCCAGATAAATCCATCACAACAGGCTAAATAAGAAAAATTGCATAATATTGCTAATAGATTAAGAAAAGCAATTGGGTTTTGCTTTTTTTTTTTTTCTTTTTTTTTTCCTTTCCAAATTGGCAGATTAGAGACTCTTAGCGTGCCTCAGTCATTCGGAAGTAACAAGTGGCTGTACTCTGTGAGCTTTAATTCAAGAAGGAAAATGGGAATGTACTGCAATCAAGAAGGACACCTCATGATCCCAGGGAGGAGAATGCTGGCAAACAGCCCCTGTGATGCTGTCTTGCTGATAAAACCGAGTGAAGCTCCAGTACATGAGAGAAGCAGAGAGCCCCGCTCTTTGATTTGCCTTTCCACTGGGAACCTGAGCAACCGGGGCCAAGGGAGAGAACTTTGTTTCTCCCAAGCTCTGGAGCTAACTTGAAGGGAGGCTTAGAAATGCTCTGAGGGAAAGACACTGGAAAAGCTGCTGACGTTTTTGCAGACCCAGTACCAAAAGCAGGACATTATTTTTAATCTGGGCATATAGAAAGTCAGCCTTCCTTTGGCAACCTTTCAGCAGGGCCATTCAAGCATTTTAGTATCAGGCAAGAGATTGGAGCACCTGCTCTGGAGCGAAGATCAGGGCCTCCACAGCCAGAACTCTGGAAAGCACTTCAGCAGTAGTTGCTGTAATTGTGCGCTCCCTAGGAGGAGAGCTGCTACAGCTACAGTTTCTCTTGGACAGTGAGACCTGCAGCCAGAGCCACCTTGGCAACCTGTAATCCGTCTGTGCGTCCCATTGCTGTTTGCCCCAGCCTGCTCCCCTCAGGTTGTAGTGCAGCAGGACCCTCTCTGCTCCACCTCGGGGCACAGGTCCAGGTGTTTAGAGCACCTACTTGCCTGGACCAATAGCCTGAGCTGCCCCCCGGCCCACTTCATGGACATAGATCACAGTGCTGTGGGGGCCTCTCTTTTGCATGCCGAGGCAAATCTCCAGGCATCTGGAGCACCTTCTCACCTAGATTAGGAGTTTAGGCCATCTCCCATCCCTGTGCAGAAAACCTGTGGTTGAGAGGGTTTCCTGGCTCCACACCTAGGCACACTCAGGATGCTTGGTGCCCACGCACTGGATTTTCTCTTGGCGCTGGTGCTTGTGCCTGCCATTGGTGGACCTGTAGGCAGAACTGCCAGGTCTGGCTCCATCTGTCTTGGTCCCCATCTCCTCCCAGGACTGAGCAGGGAGCTCAAATCACTATGCACTCTAAAAGCAGCTCATTGGCCGGGAGCGGTGTCTCACGCCTGTAATCCCAGCACTTTGGGAGGCCGAGACGGGCAGATCACAAGGTCAGGAGTTTGAGACCAGCCTAGCCAATATGGTGAAACCCCGTCTCTACCAAAAATACAAAAATTAGCTAGGCGTGGTGGCGCATGCCTGTAATCCCAGCTACTCGGGAGTTGGACGCAGGAGAATCGTTTGAACCATGGAGGCAGAGGTTGCAGTGAGCCAAGATGGCGCCACTACGCTCCAGCTTGCGCCACAGAGTGAGACTCTGGAAAGGAAAAAAAAAATGGCAGCTCATTGCCTCAGGCAACAAAGAGCTTCTTCCAATAAACATGGATCAAGTATGTACGCAGCCACGCCTGCGCAGCAAGCAGGCTTCCACCCATAAGTGCCATCTACTGGCTTGTAGGTTGAACTGCATAACCCTATATAAAACCTGCCAAAAGAAATGCACGGGTTTATGAAAGCTAACCCGAAAGATCCTACCTACCCAGTATGCTCTACAGTTACACCCCCTAAAGAGGGGGGCAAAGGGAAAAGAAAATAATATCGGGAAAGAAAGAAAAAAATTTTACTCTGAGAAAAATTATTGCAAAAATTAAAAGTGCAAATGTGTCCAGATGACAAAGATTCAGCACAAAAATTCTGGCACCATGAAACATGAGTGAGATAGCATCACCAAAGGATTGCACTAGCTCTCTAGCAACAGTTCCTAACCAAAAAGGAAACTCAGGAGTGACAGATAAAGAATTCAAAGCATGGATTTCAAAGAAGCTCAACAAGCTCAAAAACAAGATTGAAAATCAACACAGGGAAAATTCTAAAGCAATGCAGAAAATGAAGGAAGAGATAAAATCTTATAAAGAAATCAATCAGACATTCTGGAGTTGAAAAACTCACTTAACGAATTTCAAAATACAATTGCAATACTTTGTTTATAAGTCAAGAAATATGGGATTATGGAAAGTGACCAAACCTATCAATTACTGGCATTCCTGAGAAAGAGGGAGAAAAAGTAAACAACCTGGAAAACATATTTGAGAGAATAATTCAAGAAAATTTCCCTGAACATGCTAGAGAGGTGAACATATAGATACAAGAAATTCGGAGAACACCTGTGAGATACTATTCAAAACAAACAGCACCAAGGCATATTGTCACCAGACTCTCCGAGGTCAGCACTAAACAGAAAATCTTAAAGGGAGCTACAGAAAAAGGTCAGATCATGTACAAAGCCTCATTAGGTTGACAGTGGACTTCACAGCAGAAATCTTAATAGTCAGGAGAAATTGAGGGCTTATTTTCAACATTCTTAAAGAAAAGGAATTCTAATCAATAATTTCATATCCTGCCAAACTAAGCTTCATAAGTGAATGAGAAATAAAATATTTTCTAGACAATCAAGCACTAAGGGAAAATTCATTACCACTAGACTAGCATTAAAAAATCCTTAAGAGAGTTCCAAATATATAAACTAAAGAATAATACCTGTTAACACGAAAGCACACTTAAGTGCAGGGTCCAAAGACCCTGTAAGGCAACCACACAATGGAAACTACAAAGCAATCAGCCAACAACTTCACAATAGAATCAAAGCCTCATATATCAATATTAACTTTGAATGTACATAGTCTAAGTGCCCCCTTTAAAAGTGGCAAGTTGAATGAAAAAAAGCAAGATCCATCTTTCTATGGTCTTCAAGAGACCCATCTCACACATGATGACACCTACAGGTTCAAGGTAAAGGGCTGGAGAAGGATTTACAACATAAACAGAAAACCAAACAAACAAAGCAGGTATCACTATTTTTATTTCAGATTAAACAGACTTTAAACCAACAACAGTAAAAAGAGACAAAGAAGAGCATTACATGCTGATAAAGGAACCGATTCAACAGTAAGACTTAACTACCATAAACATATATGCACCCAAAATAAGAGCACCCAGGTTCAAAAAACTAGACTTTCCAGGTTTATGAAAATACTTAGCCACACAATAATAGTGGAGGGCTTCGTTCCACTGTCAGCATTAGACAGATCATCAAGGCAGAAAACTAATAAAAAGATTTTAAACCTAAATTTGACACTTGACCAATAGGACTTAATGGACATCTACATAATACTCCACCCACCAACCACAGAATATACGTTTTTCTCATCTGCACACAGAACATACTCTAAGATTGACCACACTCTTGGCCATAGGGCAAGCCTCAATGAATTCCAAAATATCAGAACCATAGCAATCACACTTTCAGACCACAGTGGAATAAAAACAGAAATAAATACCAAAAAGATCTCTCAAAACCACACAACTACATGGAAATTAAACGACTTGCTCCTGAATGACTTTTAGGTAAACAGTGAAATTAAAGCAAAAAGAAAAAAAAAATGAAATGAAGGAAGACAGAGATGGAACATACCAAAATCTCTGGGATGCAGCAAAAGCAGTGTTAAGAGGAAGGCTCATAGCACCACTCAACACCTACCACAAAAGTTAGAAAGATCTCTAGTTAATGATCTAACATCACACCTAAAGAAACTAGAAAAACAAGAACAAACTAAGCCCAAAGCCAGAAGAAGAAAATAAATAACTAAAATCAGAGCATAAATAAGCAAGATTGAGAGCCAATATTCCAAAAAAAAAAAAAATCAACAAATTAAATGTTGGTTTTTTGAAAAAATGAACCAGATTAACTGACCACTAACTAGATTCATGAAGAACAAAAGGGAAGATCCATATAAGTGGAATAAAAAATGACACAGGTGGCATTATAGCTGACCCCAGAGAAATATAAAATACCCTGAGAGACAATTATAAACAGCTCTATGCACAAACTATAAAATCTAGAGGAAATGAATAAATTCCTAGAAGCAAATAATCTTCCATTTTTGAATCAGGAAGAAATTGAAATCCCGAAGAGGCCAATATAGAGTTCTAAATTTGAATCAATAATAAAAAGCCTACCAACCAAAAAAGAAAGAAAGAAAGAAATGCCCTAGGCCAGATAGATTCACAGCCAAATTGTAACAAACATACAAAGAAGAACTGGTACCAATCCTACTGAAACTATTCCAAAAAATCAAAATAGCAAGGAGGGACTCCTTGCTAATTCGTTATATAAACCAGAATCCACTCTGATACCAAAACATGGCAAAGACACAACAGAAAAAGAAAACTCTAGGGCAATATCCCTGATGTATATAGACCCAAAAATCCCCAACAAAATACCAGCAAATTGAAATCAACAGCACGTCAAAAAGTTAAATCACCACCATCAAGGATGCTTCATTCATGGGATGCAAAGTTGATTCATCAAACACAAATCAATTAATGTGATTCAGCACATAAACAGAATTTAAAACAAAACCATATCACCATCTCAATAAATGTTGAAAAAGCTTTTGGTAAAATCCAACAACAGTTCATGATTAACACACACACACACACACACACACACACACACACACACACACAAAGAGAAAGTAGACATTGAAGGAACATACCTCAAAATAACAAAAGCTGTCTATGACAAGCCCATAGCCAACATAATACTGAATGGGCAAAAACTAGAAGCATTCCTCTTAAGAAGTGGAAAAATGCACCACCCCTATTCAACGTAGTACTGAAAGTGCTGGCCAGAGCAATCAGGCAAAAGACAGAACAGTTATCCAAACAGGAAAAGAAGTCAAACTAGCTCTCTGGGAACAATGGGATTCTATACTTAGAAAACTCTAAAGACTCCATCAAAAAGCTCCTGGAACTGATAAATGACCAATAAAGTTTCAGGACACAAAATCAATGTACAAAAATCAGTAGCATCTCTATACACCAAGAGCGTTCGAGCTGAGAGCCAAATTGTGTAACTTTGTACCAATGCACATAGATATTATTACTATAATTTACAATAATTCATGTCTCCTTACAGGACATGCTTCCTCTCCTTTCTCAGTTTTTAAAGGTTGTCTTAGTTGCTCTTGATTTTCTTTTTACTCTAATATGTGGTTTCTGTGTCCTGTGCTACAAAAAAAAAAGTGCTTGAATATTTATTAGAATGTTTAATTAAATTAATAGATTAATTTGATGAAAAAAACTGAAGGAACACCATTTATGATAGGCACACACACACACACCTAGGAATATATTTAAACAAAGAGGTGAAGAGTTCTAAAAAGAGAACTACAAAACACTGTCAAAACAAATCATAGATGACACACACAAATGGAGAAACATTCCATGGTCATGGATTTGATGAGTCAATATTGTTAAAATGGCCATGCTGCTCTTAGCAATCTACAGATTTAACACTATTCTTATCAAACAACCAATGTCATTTTTCATAGAACTAGAAAAAAGCAATTCTAAATTCATATGGAATAAAATAAAAACCTAAATAGCCAAAGTAATCCCAAGCAAAAATAACAAAGTCATCAGAAGCATCATATTATCCAACTTTGAACTATACTACAAGGCTACATAGTAACCAAAACAGCATGATATTAGTACACAGACACACAGACCAATGGAACAGAATAGAGAACCCAGAAATAAAGTTGCACATCTACAGTTATCAGATATTTGACACAGTCGACAAAAATAAGCAATGGGGAAAGGACTTCCTTATCAATAAATGGTGCTGGGATAGCTAGGTAGCCATATGTAGAAGACTGAAACTGGACCTCTCCCTTTCACCATGTATAAGAATTAACTCAATTTGGGTTAAATGTTTAAATATAAGATCTCAAACTGTAAGAATCCTAGAAGAAAACCTAGGAAACAGCATTCTCAACATTAGCCTTGGGGAAGAAATTGTGACTAAGATCTCAAAAGCAATTGTGATGAAAGCAAAAATTGACAAGTGGAACCTAATAAAATTAAACACATTCTGCAAAGCAAAAGACACTATCAATAGAGTAAACAGACAACAAAGAGAGTCGGAGAAAATATTCACAAACTATGCATCTAACAAAGTCCTGATATTAAAAATCTATGAGGAATATAAACAATTGAACAAGCAAAACACATAATCCCATTTAAAAAATGGGAAAAGGATGTGAAAAGACATTTCTCAAAAGACATACAAGCACCCAACAAACATATGAAATAAATGCTTCACATCACTACTCATCAGAGAAATTCATATCAAAACCAAAAAATAACAGATGTTGGTAACATTGCAAAAAAAAGAGAAGTCTTATACACTTTTGGTGGGAATGCAAATTACTTCAGCCACTGTGAAGAGTAGTTTGGAGGTTTCTCAAAGAACTTAGAAATAAATTGTTCTACCAAAAAGACTCATGCACTAGCACATCCATCAAAACACTATTCATAATAGCAAAGACATGAAATCAACTTAAATACCCATCAATGTTGGATTGGCTAAAGAAAATGTGGTACACATATACCATGGAATCCTATGCAGACATAAAGAAGAATGAAATCATGTGCATTGCAGCAACATGAATGTAGTAGGTAACCATTTTCCAAAGCAAATTAACACACAAACAGAAAACCAAATACCATCTGTTCTCACTTATAAGTGGGAGCTAATCATTGAATGCTCATGGACATAAAAATAGCAGCAGTAGACACTGGGGACAACTAGAAGTGAGGGGAGGGGAAATGGTTAAAAAACTAACTATTGGATATTACTCTCTTACCTGGGTGATAGGATCAAACACACCTCAAACCTCAACATCACACAATATACCCATATAACAAACCTGCACATGTACCCCCCCGAATCTAAGATAAAAGCTGGAAAAAAAAAAGAACATGTCTAAATAAACTTCAGAATAATTCAATGAACACTTTACCGTTGTGCAAAAAAAAAATTTGACAAAATACAACTCTTCCTCATAGTAAAACTCTCAGTAAAGTAGAAATAGAGGGAAACTTCCTCAACTTATGAAAGAAAATCTACAAAAACCTGCAGTTAACAACACACTTAACGAGACACTACAAGCCTTTCTAGAAAGATCAGGAAGAAGGCAAGGATATCTCCTCTCACCTGCTTTTTAACATTGTACTGAAAGTTCTACCTAATGCAATAAGATAAGAAGAGGAAATATAAATATGCTGATTCGGAAGAAAGAAATAAAACTTTGCAGATGACATCACTAATTATGTTGAAAATCTAAAAGAATCAATAAGAAAAACCTACTAGAACACATATGTGATTATGTCAAGATTGTACAATACAATATTAATATACCAAAGCCAATCACCTTTCTACATACCAGTAACAAACAAGCTGAATTTGGAATTAAAAACATAATGTGATTTAAATTAGCACTCCACAAAATAAAAATATGTACAATAGCTATATAAGGAAAGCTGCAAAATTCTGATCACAGAGATCAAAGAACTAAATAAATGGAGAAATATTTTATGTTAATGGATAGTAAGATTCAATTTTGTGAGGATACCAGTTCTTTCCAATTTGATCTATAGATTCAATGCATCCCCAATTCAAACTTCATCAATTATTTTGTGAATATTGATAAGACAGATTCTAAAATTATATGAACAGGTAAAAGATCCACAATAGGTAACACTGTATTGAAGGAGAAAAGCAAAGTGAATAGACTGACACTACCCAAATTTAAGATTTATCATAAAGCTATAGTAATCAAGACAGTGTGATGTTAGTGAAATAATAGACAAAACAATGGAACAGAATACAGACCCTGGAAATAGACCCATATAATCAGCTGATCTTTATCAAAGAAGCAAAGGTAATACAACAAAGTATGGACAGTTTTTTTTTTCAATAAATTGTGCTTAAACATCTGAACATTCATGTATAAAAAATGAATCTAGACAGATCTTACAAATGTTTATGAAAATTAACTCAAATTGATCACAGACCTAAATGTAAAAATGCAAAACTGTAAAACTCCTAGAAGAAAACATAGGAGAAAATTTAGATGGCCTTGGGTTTGGTGATGAAGTTTAGGTATGATGGCATCGACATACTTATAAAAGAAAAAATAATAAGCTAGAATTCATTAAAGTAAAAAATTTCTGTTCTGTTAAATACACCGTCAAGAGAATGAAAAAAATGGGCCACAGATTGAGAGAAATATTTGCAAAAGACATATCTAATAAAGCACATTTACCCCAAATGAAGAAAAAACACTGAAAACTCAATAGTAAGAAGACAAAAAAGACCAAAGAGCTTAACAATTATCTCACCATAAAAAACATACAGAAGGTACATAAGTAAAAGGGGGAAATGAAAAGGTGCTCCATAGCATATGTCACCAGGGAAATACCAATTAAAACTCTAGTAAGGCAACACTTTACAACTGTTAGAATGATCAAAATCCAGAACACTGACATGCTGGAAAGAACGTGATGCCACAGGATTCATTGTTGGTAGAAATAAAAAATGGTACACTTTGGTAGGCAGTTTGGCCGTTTCTTATAAAACTAAACATGTCCTTACCATATGATCTATCAATCAAGTTTTTGGTATTTAACCAAAGGAGTTGAAAATATATATCCACACAAACAAACCTGTACCTAGATGATTATCGTAGCTTTACTCATAATATTCAGTGCTCACATGCAACCAAGATGTCCTCCAGGAAGTGAATGGATATACAAACTGTGATAACATAATTCAGTGTTGAAAAGAGATGAGCTATCAAGCCATGGAAAGACATGGAGTAAACTGAAATGCATATTACTATGTAAAAGAAGCCAACCTAATAGGGATGCACATTGAATGATTCCAACTATATGACATTCTAAAAAAGTTAAAACTATGGAAACAGTAAACATATCAGTGGTTGCCAGGATTGGAAGGGAGGGAGGGAGAGAGGACTGAAGCAGCAGAGCTCAGAGGACTTTTAGGGCAGTGAAATACTGTGTATAATACTATAACAGTTGATACATGTCATTTTAGGTATGTCTAACCCCATAAAATGCACAATACCAAGAGTGAACTCTAATGTAAACTATGCTTTTTTTGTGGCTAATGATGCGCCATGTAGTTTC
Source organism: Piliocolobus tephrosceles (assembly GCF_002776525.5). Lineage (NCBI taxonomy): Eukaryota > Metazoa > Chordata > Mammalia > Primates > Cercopithecidae > Piliocolobus > Piliocolobus tephrosceles. The sequence continues at coordinate 39,779,434 of NC_045451.1, forward strand.
ATCAAGAACAAAGTATCACTCTGGTACAGGATACTGACAATGGGGAGGCTATGTATATATAGGGGCAGGGAGTATATGGGAAATCTCTGTACCTTTTTAAAAATTTTACTGTGAAACTAAAACTGCTCTAAAAATATTTCTATTTTTAAAGTAGAGAGTAAGTGTGCTTAATTGAGGTGGAGGAGGTAGAGATTTTACATGAGAGTACAGAAATAAATAAAAGTTCAGAGTGAGACCAAAATACATAGATATATATATATATATAGAAATATAGATGATAGATAGATAGATGATAGATTTATAGATAGATAGATAGATAGATAGAAACAGATGACTAGACAGGTATGTGGGAAGCTACAGTGAGTTCCATGTTCCTATAATAGTTTAGGACAAGAGTTAAGAGAAATAAGACTATAGGGATGGGCTGGCAACAGACTGTGGGGATCATTACAAGCTGCATTAAGTAAGCTACACTTTATTATGGAAGAGATCAAATATTTCCTTTTTCAGCAGAAGAAAATGAATCAGTTTACACTTTAGAAAAATTGCTTCAGTGAAAGAGGACATTGGATATGAAGAACCAGTCCTATAGACGTGTAGACAAATTGATAGGTGGCTGCAGCAGTCCCACTGAGAGATGGCAGGCTTGAATTATTACACAAATAGAGAAGACAAAGTGGACTAGAAAGATATTTGGGAGAATAACTGTATCAATTGTCGACTGATAAAAAGGCAAATTCATTAAGGTGAAAACTAGTGAGTACATTTTGGACTTGTTGGATGTAGAATATTTGGTGAATGTACCAAACATGCAATCAAATATGTGGACCTAAAGCTTAAAGTAGAGCTCTCTAGTAGAGGTAGTAATTGAGATTCAGCATATTGCTATTAATTGATACAAAGAAACATGAAATAATCTATGAAGAAAACACACATAGAGAAGAGGAATTAGCTGAGGGCAGATCTGTGAGGGATGCGACACTGAGGAGAAAGGATCATCACAGAGAAAGAAGCTTTCAGAACTAGGCAACAGAGCTATGCAGGAGAATAGTAAAAAAAGGGAATTTTTGATGAAATTGAAAGTGAATAACAAGATGAAATATAGTAGAGGAGGTCCAGTAATACATGAACTAAAAATACTTCCTGCATTTGGCACTTAGTATCTTTGATGAGAACCTCATCAAAGAATGAGTCCAGAAGTGGGGTTAATAATAGATTCCAGTAATTGGTGAAGAAAATGAGAGGCAGAAAATGTATGTAGTTGGAATAGAATGAGAGATTAGAGAGTGTGTCTGGATTGAACAGGAAGTCAATACAGTTAGAAAAGTTGAAGACATGAGAGACTCAGTCATGGAACCAAATGCACAGGTGGAAAGGTTGCTGTTGAGCACCTCATTCTCTGATTTTAGAGAAGAACTGTACTTCTGATCTTTGGATGCATATGAAAATATGTCTGTATATATTGGGCAGGAAGACCACTCTTAGTAGCAACGTTTTTGAAATAAAGACAAGATTCTCACTGACAGGAACAGGGTAGAAGTTAAAGAAAGGGTTTCAGGAGACGGAGAACACTTCAAAAACCAATTGTTCATTGTTAAAGAGAATGTTCACAGAAAGTAAAAGCAAGGGTAAACGTTAGCAAGTATCCACCTATTTCTTTAAAATAATGAAAGGTCCATTTATTTTTAAAAAAGTGTGTGTGTGTGTGTGTGTGTGTGTGTGTGTGTGAGAGAGAGAGAGAGAGAGAGAAAGACAGAGACAGAGAGACAGAGACAGACAGAGAGAGAGAGAGAGAGAGACAGAGACAGACAGAGAGAGAGAGAGAGAGAGAGAGAAGCTAAGTGCCCAAAGAGTGGTAGGCATCATGAAAACAAAATAAAAACAAGTTAAAACCCTGAAGTTGTTTACTATCTTACTATCATATTAGAAAGGACATGCATGCAGGCATGAAACAATAATTACCTCAAAAGAGAAACCAGTGAGTGGTTTTGACATTAACTGCAGAAGAACTTGGAATGTAATACAAGCCTTTGTGGGGCAATGAAATCTGACTCCATGTGACTTCGGGCATTGCAATGCAAATAAAGTTCAGTAGACACCAAAGCAGGAGGGTGTGTGGTAGAAGGCACATCACAAGCAAAGCTACAGAAATTGAAATGGTGTATAGGCAACACACAAAATCATACTTAAAACTACTTGACCCCCAAATACAAGCTATAAGAATTTGCAATTGACATTTTGGATAGCATATAATATGTTAACTTGTGTTCTTAGTGAATCGGCACACTGATCAATACTCTAATTATAAACGAGTGGTAAATCAGGCTCTGATATATGCAGTCAGAAGAGAAAATCAGTTCCAGGCTACCTCATGCCATCTCTCTGCTTCATTGAGCCAATGCCTCACATTCAAACTGTAGTTTCAGGGACTGACTATTTGCAGACAACCAATCAGCTATTCCTGAGAAACAATGTCTTTGGATTAGCCATCAGATGGAAATGAAGGAACTTTAGAGCATTACCAGAGATGTGAGACTTTGAGTACATCAATAGGTTTGCATTTTTATCTCAGTTTTGCTATGCTCGTGGTATTAGAATTTTCCCTGGTATTTTAAAGTGAGTGTTTCTTCCAAATATGAGCTGGTCACCAAAGATTTTATTTGCTTTTCTCAACATCCCTGCAATTGACACTAATATGGTTTGGCTGTGTCCCCACTTAAATCTCATCTTGAACTGTAGTTCCCATAATCCCCATGTGCCATGGGAGGAACCAGGTGGAGACGATTGAATCATGGGGTAGTTTCCCCCATCCTGTGGTTGTGATAGTGAGTTAGTTCTCACAAGATCTGATGGCTTTACAAGGGGCTTTTCCCCATCTTCACTTTACACTTCTCCTTGCTGCTGCCATGTGAAGAAGGACATGTTTGCTTCCCCTTTCATCACGATTGTAAGTTTCCTGAAGCCTCTCCTGCCATGCTGAAATGTGAGTCAATTAAACTTCTTTCCTTTATAAATTACCCAGTCTTGGGTATGTCTTTATTAGCAGCATGAGAAAGAGACTAATACAGACACTATATGCTTTAATGAGGATTTAGGTTAAGCTCGTTCAGCAGGCTCTCCTCAGGAGGGTGCTTCTTCCTATTTCTCAAGTGAAATGTACATATTCATGCAACCTTAGGGCCATCACATGAAGAATTCTATATTTGTCCAGAATGGGTTTCCATAAAAAAAAAAAATCAGTAAAGCATAAATAAATTCAAATAATTGAAATAAAAAATAAATTTCTGTTGAAATAAGAAGCATACCTCAGAGTTTTAGTTTGAGTTCCCCCAGAAATAGGCACAAATTCAAGAATTCAAGTGTGAGGATTGTATTTTGAGGGTGACGGGAATGCTGGTACGGAAGTGGGGAATTGGGACAGGGAAGGGAAGCACAGCAAAGTAAAGGTAAACAATAAAAGGCAAATGAGAAACCAACTACCACTATAGAAGACTAGAGATTAAGCCCACAGGGAAATTGTAGGAGTGAGGGTAGGGCACGCAACTCAGAATTGTTCCACCCAACCAGTGCAGAATTGGAGATTTCTGTGACAAGAGAAAGTGTTAAAGTAAAAAGCACAGGTGCTAGCAGTTGGAAGTTGATTGGTGTGCATTGAAAAGACAGGGCTAGAGAATCCTGGTGGGAAATTGATAGTGTATTCCCTCCAAAGACTGAATGCTTTTGTGAGGTTCTACACGCCATAATAGGATTATCAGAATTTTTTTTCAAATCAAAATTTCTTAGAATGCAAACTTGTTTACCTTTTTTTGTAACACCACTTTTCTTTTCAAAACCTGAGTATATGTAGTGTAGGAGCTAAACTGGTTTTACAACAGCACAAGGAATCGAGCAAATTATATGCTATAGTTAGTATTTAAAACTGTTTAGTTTTTCTAGAAAAATGAATTTACTCAACAACTTTCTTATCATGGTGAAATTTTCTGTCTCTTTCTTTGTAGTATATCATCATTTATTAACTCCTACTATATGTAGAATAATCTGGTTGTCAGTATAGATAAAAAAAAAAAAAAAAAAAAAAAAAAACCTGAAACATAATTGCTGGCTTGTGTAGTTTCCACAAAAGAAGACAATTCCTGACAAGCATACAAAAAGATAACATGTAAATAGAAGACAAAAGATAACATGTAAATAGACAAAAGATAACATGTAAATAGAAGTAAATAAATCAATTAATTATAACACATATATTGAGTGTCCTTTCTCTGATAAATCTCACATTAAATGCTATGTAACTAAGCCAAAGCCTTGCCCCCACCTCCGTCAATTCATAATATGCTTGGAAGAAATAATAATGATGAAACAGTAGATAATACTACAGGGGAGTACTTAAAAATGCATCCACTGGGTAGCCATAAACTGGTGATTTCAGAATAGGGAGACATGGATCTCAGCTATGAAGAAAATGCTTTGTGGAAGAAGAATGGAATGGACATTCCCAGTTAGTGTTTTCAGAACAGAGAAACACAGCGTGAAGAATGAGTAATTACATGAATTTATTCTTCTTTTCCTCAAATTGATTATTTTTGTTTCTTTATTCATTGAGCCAACACTTCTTTTGTAACAAAGATCAAAGACTTCCTTGAGGCATTAGTTACAATTCCACATTATTACAGATAAACACAAAAAAAGATAATTTGTTGAAAACGCCAAAAATAAACATCTCATACCTAAGCATGCTAATTTGAATGCATTTTGCAAACATAGTGACAAATATGTCTCCAGAGAATCAACCTGAAGGTATCTTTCAATGGGATTCAAGGATTTTGTTTTGTTCTCATGGCAAAAGGACCAGAGCTCCAAAAAAAAAAAAAAAAAAAAAAGAAAGAAAAACACCCAAGAAAGTCTCCATTATACATGCGAATGTGTAGTGTGTACTAACTCACAATGATTGAATACCAGCTACGATAGAGCACTGTTTTAACCTCCTTCTTGTCCAGACACTAGTTTCAAAAAGTAAAATACAGAGAAACAGGCAAGAATAAAATCGAATCAGTGACCAAATTAAACCCCTCAGCCATGGGAAAGCTACTGGAATTATTAATAAGGAGAAAAGCTTAGGAACATTTAGAAATGCATTATTTATTAAGGAACTGTCAGTGGGACTCATAAAAGGCAGGCTGTGAGTGAAAAATACGCTTGTTTGGGTTGAGTATATTACTGCAGACAGGCTGCAGATAAGCTGGAAACAAAGGGGAACATTAATCTGACTCTCAGGAAAGCATTTGTTATGGCAGCAACTATTGCAGTGATTTTAAGCAAATGAATCACAATATGTGGTGAAAGTAAGTAGGAGTAATTAAAGAACAAGGGTTGTACATTGTCTCAACAATGGTGTTGAATTCAGTCATTTCAACTTGAAGCCAGCTAGAGGCAAAGCAGCAATCCCAGACCACCTGACTTGCCTCTTGGTAAACAAGAAAATGGATGAAACAAGCAAATCCATGAGGATTGTGGGGGGAAAAAAACACTTGACTGATCAATTGAGTAGTGTAGCTTATTCATTAACAAGACGTATGAGCAGTCTCAATGGGTGAGAGCCTCTCCCCATGCCCACAAATGACTAGATTGTGAACCTGCTAGTCAGGATCCATCATAACAGGGGAGAATTTTGTATCTTGAGCCACAAAAAAACAAACAAACAAACAAAGACTGTTAAGTATTTGATTATTCCACACATAAGCTGAAGAGTAAAGTTAAAGCCACATGGAATAGTGCAATAAACTCAGACATTAGACAAGAATTGAATCTGGGTTCTGCTACTTATTAGCCATATAACTTGGACTCATGGGTTGTACTCGAAATTTTTATCTACTATCCTGTCTCTTTACTACCTCCCCCTCTAATTCCCCTCTTCGATCATCAGCAGCTCTCACCTAGATGACTGCAGTAGTCTCCCAACCAGTCTATTCCTTCCTTACCTTTACCTTTTAGAGCCTGTTTGTCCACACAGTAGCCAAAAAGAAACTGATCATACCTCTCTTTCACGATTTTCCATCTACTCACTTTTCCTCATCTACATGCATGAGATAATGGTACCACTCTAGAAAAGGAGCCGAAGTCCTTGAGTCCCTGCTTGGAAGTGTCAGCAGGGAAATTCTTCTCCTTCTCTATAGCACACTGAGACATGAGGTAATGACAGTTTTTAACTGAGTTAAGTCATGAGATTTGGGGGTGGGGTGTGTTTTGATGCTGCAGAATAGTTCAAATTAAACCAAAAATTAGTATCAAAACCGAGGTACCAATGAAACAAAATTTGAAAGCATCTGATATTTGCTTAGAAGTTAGCATCAGTTGACAGGAAAGAGATACACCAGATTTGTCTGGGGGAGATTCTTGTTAAATGCAAAATATTTGCTAAAGCAGGTCATGTAATTACTGAGTTTCAGAGGTTGAAGAACCGAACAGTAGCTAAATGTTCACCAATCTCATTTAACCTTGTGAGTGCACAAGAACACTGCATTTCAAACTTCCCTTGAATCTAAGTAAGATTATATGACAGGACACTTGACAGTGGAATGAGGAAAGAAAGAGAATTTGCATATGCATTTTTCCTGCCTTTCTTCACCAACTGTTTAGGTAATAGAGGAATCCACTTTCCAGAACCACACTTAGAGGACAGCTAGATTTGCAAAGCTTTCTCTATAAATGCCACTGCTAAGTACTCATTTATCCAGTTCAGCATTGCTAAGGTAATATGCTTTTCACTTCCCATTGCTTGCTTATCTCATTCCCTAAATGGTTAAAATATATGAAAAACTAGAATTCTAAGCATGGCTATTTATCTGGGAAAATCCCTTATCTATCTGTTCATTTGTTATGTATTTATTTGTTTAACAATATTTGATTGCTTATATATAAAAACATATTCTCTGTCCTCAAAATTTACAGTCAAGTAGGTAGTTACAACCTAACGGCAGTCAAGAAGACTATCCCTAGATTAAAATATCTACTACCTACCTCAGTCTTCCAGCCCTATACTTTCTGTCCTAATATCTGCAGTGTCTGAATAGAAGAAAGTCAAAGGGAATATACAGAAATTACCCTGATGCTAGAAAAAAGCAGAAAATAAAACAAAATAGTCATTTTTTCTAAATTTACAGCTTCAAATTTCTGTGGTATGGACAAAAAGTTGAGGAGGCAAAAGTGTCTTCACAACTTGTTTCAAATGGGCAGGGATATTTTGATTATTGAGTTAAGCAACAAGCAAGAAGTCAGTTATAATTATCCACCACCCCCACCTACCCCCCAGAAAAACCTCTAATTGTTTTATAGTCAACAAATTTAGGTAGTAGATTAAATCCTGGGCCTCAGTCATTTGTTGCTGGTAAATGTGTTCTTTATTTCTGGTCTTAATGTAGATGCTATGAGGTTTCTGTTCCCATTTCTTTTCTTTGTACACTTTAAATTCTCATTCTGATCTATTTTATTGACTCCATTAGCTTCAACAGAGATGCATGCAGAGACCTCACAGACATAGCTTTTTAGCTCTCACGATTCTCCTTATCACGATTCCCACTGACGCAATTCCAAGATGGCTATCCCCATCTTGACAGTCTGACAGAGACTCCATGGAACTCTGTGTGCCAATAACGAAGCCCATCTTTTCTTACTCCCAACTAGATCATTACTTTTATTATTTCTCTCTTTTATACTGACACTCTAATTCTCTCCCTCAGCCAGGCTTGCAATCTTAGAAGCACCTTTAGTACTTTCTTTCCTTGAGTACATTCCCAAAAAAGTGTTATTTCTAAAACACCATATAACTTCCTCTGGAATTTTTCTGAATGGTTTAAAATACAGCAAGAATTATCTTCATTGTCTTTCTCATTATCATATAATGTATATTTAATCACCTACATGATGTAAATTGTAATAAGAACTTTATATTAAATCTTCAAGGCAATTCTAAGGGATGGTTACTATTCTCATACCCATGTTATAGTTAAGAGAATTAAAGAGTTTTTCAAGATAATATACCTAGTAAAGTGCTAGGAAAATTTTCTTCTTGTAAGGCAGAATAGGAAAAGAAAACAGGCATTGAAGTCAGATGTATTTATGCACACCTTGATTCTGCTCTTCATTTCCTTAGTGTAGCTCTTTAATATTTCTTAGCTTTGGTTACCCTATCTACAAAATGAAGATAACAATATAATTGTAATGAGAATTAAGCACAGACAAAGCATCTGAAGCAATGAAAGCAGTTTTAAAATGTAAATGCTCTTCTCTAGTAGAAAAAGTCAAATTGGCCAGTTAAGCCTGTTGTGGTCAACTAATCTGAATATGAGAATTTCTGGGATCTCTAAACCTTATTTAAGAAGCTAGTATACATGAATGCAGCTTTTGGCCTCCTGACTTAGTATTCAGATTTAAATCTTGGCATTTAAAAGTGTTAAATTAATGACCGATCAATTCCAAATAAATTACCATCTTTAGAGGTGATGCTAATCAATGGAGGACATGGCATGGTTGGTTTGAGAAAGGCCTCATTTGACATTGAAGAAGATGGGATAATAATGGCTTAGTATTTGTGATTTTTACTCATCATGCATGTCATTAAAACAGCAAACATAATAGCTCTAATTAAACCTTTTGATGCTGTTACTACTACCAAGCTGATGATGGTAATCATGTTATTATGAACATTATGTTAATAATAAGACTGAATCTTTTAGAAATAAAGAAGTAATAACAATAACAATTTAATAGTATCTATATTCTTCATGTATCACCAGAGAAGGTGCAATATCAAGCATGAACTATGTGATGGGACAGACTAGCACACTATTCACAGAAGGAGAGGTAGGCTTTAAACATAAGGTTACTGGCTGGGAACAGAAAATAAAAGAGCAGGGTGGGAGTTACCTAAAGCTATCTAAAGATAGATATTCCTCAATGGTTAGAATTATGAAATGAGTCTGCATCAGAGATGCAATCCTATGGTACTCAGGGATATGCAGGTAAATTTACCTATATCCACGCAGAGTATCTGCACAATAACATCATGAAACCAGAAAACGAAGCATAGAATTGAGGATCTTCTGCCATAAGATCCAGAAATAGGATTGAGTACATAAGCAAAGATTCCAAGTAGCAAAGGACAAGTCTCTCAGCAGTCAATGGAATTCTCTCCTTGGCTTTCTCTTCATTATATAGTTCATTAAGGATTGACGGAAGACATTTTAGTATGACTTTAAGAACCGACCAAGCTAGCACAACAGATGTCAGATTGTATATTCAAATGATATATAATGGCTGGAACCTAGGCAAAAATAAACCAGGATAAATGTAACATATAAAATGTAAATTTTATCATTTTAAAAAGAGTAGATATCAATACTACAGGAATTATTACATTATAAAAATAAGAATTAAATATACTTGTCAGGGATCAGAATTTTCTAAAACTCGACTCATGCATGAATTAAAATAATAAGCCTAAAAGCTTGATTTGTGTTTGGTTAGAATTAAAAGACACTATATGTCACAATGGTATTTGATGACAAGCCCTGAAATGAAAACATCTTGACTTAAATACTGTGCTGGCCATTAGTAGTCTCATCAACACAAAGAATAGGAAGCGTAGATTTGCATTCTAGTGATCATGGGAGTCAAATGAACACAGAGCTTTTAAGAGACAAGTCAGGTTGAAGGAAATGCCATATATGAAACTTACTAAATTTAAGTCTGAAAAAAGTTCAAACTTTATAAAAGTGTACAATTGGTAATGTCTGGCTCAACAGTCTTAAGAGAATGATACAGGATTTTCTAATCACACAAGCTCACTGAGTCAATCCTGAAGGTGGTGCATTCCACGAAGTTCTGCAATTGTCATTTAATATCTAAGTAATCATAGTTCTTTCTAGCTAACACATTTAAAATGTAAAATACTAAAATGAACTCATGCATAAAAAGATAAACTGTATGAATGAGGTATTGCAGAAAGCTGAATAATACTTGAAGAACATGAAGATGAATAGATAGCTCTCAGAAGACCCAATATATTCAAATAAGTTTACCTGTTTACTTCTTTATCCATTTGTTTCTCTAAGAACAAAAATAGAATGCAAGGAAGAAAAAGGGACTACCTATCATTTAGAATTGTACAAAAATAGTATCAGTTTTTTCATAAGATATCAGTTCAAGGCTGTTTATAATTGGTCCTAAAGGAAAGAAGTTGAGCTCTAAGTTAACTAGTCTTTGGAAATTTGTGATTCTGTGCCTGGCATGTAGAACTTAGAGACTGGTAATATTTTTGTGTGGTCTCTAAACTGTTGCCCATTAGCCGGTTCATGCTCACCTGTCCTCTAAGCTAATAACAAATTTGCATCCAGATTATATAAATGTCAAGGTCACAGAAAAATATGAATGCAGCCAAAATTAACTATGCTTTCTAAAATGTTTGTTCCATCCATAAAGGCTTTGCTTAACTATAGAAATAAAGACTTCTGTTTGTTCATGATTTAAAAAAATCTATCCAATACTTTTTTTTTTTTTTCTTACTATTATTTATCCTCACTCCCAGATCCACTTTGCCTAAATTAACTGGCCACTGCAAATCAAGATAAGAAAAGCAAGATTACTTTCAGTACAAAATTGCACAGACACTGAATTCAGTCTGTTTCTTGAGTCCTTTCTCTGGCTCAAAGTTAAGATGTTCTTGTAATGTTCCATTTAGGAGCTTAATGTTTTTTCAATAAAGTGATTATAAAGTTTACATGTTTAATTAATTTGCAGCTAAATAATTATAGGCCCTGCTCTTCTCAGTGAAGGAGGGAAACTAACAACAATAGAGGGAAGTTTTTCTTTTCAAACATGAGACAAGAAAGAGAACAATAAGTTTATTGATTCTAATTTCATCATTTTATAACTAAGGAAACTCAGTCCAAATGAGTTACATATCTTGGCTCAAGTGCTAACATTAGCCAGTGAAAGCGCCATGACTAAAACTCCTATCTTCTAATTCCTAATCCATTGTTCTTTGTACCCAGGGTAATTTGCAAAACACTTTTATTTGTTACTTCATTTGACCTCAAAAATGTCCCTGGAAGTTACCTAATAAGAAAACTGAAACTTAAACTCACAGATTTAAAATATAGTTCAAGCTATATTTAAACTATAAGTTTACATCAGCTGGCTCCTCAATTTTATCTTCAGCCCTTACCTGTCACTGGATACCAAACTCATATATCTACCTGCCCTCATGATATATTTAATTAAATATCTACTTTATATCTCAAACTTAACATGCCAAAATAAAATCCGATTTCCTTATCCATCCTCTGCTCTTACCCAACGGTACATTGGGCTGTCAAATCTTATTAGATGGTACCAGTGTTTAGACCAAAAATCTATGCATTATCCTTGAGTCTTCTTTTTTTATTCTCCCCAATATCTCAATCATTAAGCACATCTGTTGACTACCAGCAATACGTATCTCAAATCTATTCAATCCTTTCAGCTCCATAACTACTGGTTCAAGCCTCCTTCATTTCTTGCCCAGGTTATCACTGTATTGCTCTGCCTGGTCGCTCTGCTTTCACTGTTGTCCATCTGCAATTTATTCTTCACAAAGAAGTCATGAAAGTATTTGTGAAATGCTAATCATATTTTGATAGACCTCTGCTGTAAATTGTTTGTGGATTTGTACCTGTACAAAAGAAAACATAAACTTACGGAGCGTGACATGATCCTGTTCTTGTTTTCCAAATTGATTATATACTTCCCTCTAGCCACTGGCTTTGTTCTGTTTTATTTTGCTTTGTTTTTTGACAAGTTCACCTTGAGCCCTTAGATCCTTTACATTAGCTCTTTCCCCATCTGGAATGCTCTTTTCCTATTTTTCAACTATCCAACCTAAAGTAACCATCTATCAATCCTCTATCACAAAGACCACTCACAGTAACCAGATACAGGAATACCAAAAGGAAAATTTAAGTCAATTAATACTTAAAAGTTCAGCCAATAATAAAATCCACTGAATGGATACTCCTATAAAGATGATATGCTAGATCCTGAAGGTCCCAATCTGATATAACAGACATGAGAGAATCCTGATCAAGTGATACAAAGAAACCATATTTAAAGAATATTTTAAAAGCTGTGACTACTAAATCTCAATTAAGATGTACAGACATGTGCAAAGTAAGATCTCAGAAAAAAAAATAATAACACTGCTCATTTCATGCCAAGCTCCAAGCAAAGCACTTTATATGTATAACTCATTAAATCATTACACTAGCCTTGTGAGTTAGGTAAAATGTACAAATGAAGACACGGAGATACAAGAGAGGTTAGAAAACTACCCTTCCAAATTTAGAGTTTGGACATCTTCAAGCTTACCAAGTAGTGACAAATTATTTCGTAGAGAGATTATACAAACATACACTTCTACCCCGAGGGCAGTCTATAACATTCACCTCTGTCTCACATCCTTGCCAACTCTTGACATTGTCATAAATTTTAACTTTCGCCGAAATGCTGAATGTGAAATGAAAGCTTTTATGGCTTTGTTTGAATTTGCCTGATTAATAATGAGCTTGAGAAGTACTTCATGTCTGTTGTCCATTAATGTTTCCTTTTCTGTGAAATATCTTTATATGTTTGCTTCAGTTTTTAAGTTGTGTATATATTTACTTATTTGACTCATAGGAGTGCTTTACATATTCTAGATTCAAATTTTTTGTTGATTTCATGTGTGGCAAATATTTACTATAATTGTAAACTTGTATTTTCATTTTAAAATACGTATCTTGTTGAATTAAAAATTTAAATTATAACTTAATTTTTTAAAATTCCTACATAGTTTATACTTTAAAAAATTATTCTGTTCTCAAATGCAATAAATGCATTTTTCTGATAGTTTAAAAGTTTTGCATTTCACATGTGACTCTTCAGTCTTAGGGTTAATTATTGCACATGGCATGAGGTAAGCACCTAAATTTATATTTTCCCTAATGAAAAACCAATTGCCTTATCACTTTTTATTAAAGAGTCCATTCTTTTCCCTGACCCGTATTCCACCTCTGTCATATAGCAAGAGTATGTATGTGCAAGAGCCTGTTTCTGAATTCAATTTTATGTTTCATTGGGTTATTTGTCCATCCAGGTGAATTTCACCCCCTTTTAAATTATGACAGAATATAGAGGCAGTACAACATCATGCTTAAAAGAGTGGTCTCTGGGACCACATAACCTTTGTTTGATTTCTAGTTCCATCATTGCTAGCTGTGTGACCCAGAGCAAGTTGCCTAACCTCTCTTGTCTCCCTTTTTCTTCCCTGTAAAATGGTGATAATAACTCTACCCATTCCAAAGGTTATCTATGTGTATAAAGTCAATACACATTTAAACAAACAAATATAACAGTGTCTGGGGTGCAATAATGTTTAGTATAAGTTAATATTGCCTTATTTTTTAAAACTAAATCCATTTCTTTCAGATTCAAGATAGCTGGGCAAAAGAAGTAAAATCTGTTATTACATAGGCAAATAAAAACCACTTTCATTTTGTCCTCTTTCCATTTTCAAAATATAATTAATATCATTATCTTGTTAGGTCATACCTGCTGTCCTCAAATCTGCTGTCATTTCTCCATGAAGAATTGTCCTTGAGGAGCGATTTGGCCCCTGGCCCTGGCCTGCTGCCAGCCTTCTGCTTATTTCCTTGGACCCGCTGTGTGATGTATTGTTTCCAGATTCAGTATTGTTTAATGTTCATACACCAAACACTAATCGAGGTTTCCAGGAGCTTATTCTTCCAAGTCAACCCTGTGCCAGTGCTGGGTCCAATCTGTCCAAGGCCCCATGGGAAACTATCCATCCAAATCCAGGGATGCATGAGCTTGGCTGTCTGGATGGGACACTAGATCTCCCCTATGGTCCACTTGGCCTTTAAATCTTTGGCCTGGAAAAGGCCAAGACTTTGGAGACTTCAAAGATAAGACATTTAGGAGAAGGTCCATCTGTGAATGAAAGCAAAAACAAAAACAAAAACACTTCAAATGGTTGTTTTGTCTCAGTTAACAATAGGGGCAGAGATGTTAAAAGAAATAGTAAGCGACCATTTCCTTCAGGTTGCAGTATGTACCATGTGCTGCACCTGAGACAGAATAAACAATAAATATATATTTAGTGAATGAATGATAATAACAATAATAGTATTACATTTTACCTCCATGAGTTTCCTTTTCCAAAAGGTTTTCTCACACATCTCATTTTAAGTTTATAAACATGGAAAATAATGCTCATTATACACTCTCCATATTAACTTCATTTTTGCCATTTGAAAAGTGAAGAAAGGACAAATATATGGATTTTACCAAAGTTACACAACTACGTGTCTTCCGCCTTGATTATTCATTTAATGATTATTGAATGTCTGTCTTCCAGGAACTGCTAGCTACTAGAAATGCAAAGATATTTAAAATAAGGTCCTTGATCCCTTCCTTCCTTGCCCATTCACCTCCAGGTTCACATCATAGCTGTGAAATAGGTATATAAATATGTAAGTATAAAACAAACTTGTAAATGCTATTACAGAAATATGTATAAAGCACTGAGACCAATATGATAAAGGGACAAATTACAGTTAGAAGGGCTAAGAAATGTCTTAAAAAAATCAATAGAACTTCCAAGATAAATAAATGAAGTGCATTAAAGATAGAGAAAAGCATACAGGAGGAAGGTGATTTTGTCTTCAGGAACGGAATATAGGCTTCTATTGGGATTTTTTTTTTTTTTTTTTTTTTAATGAGGATAAATGCAGGGTGGGCTTAAAGGAGTTGAAAGATTTGAAAGAAATAAGTAACTGTTCCAAAAACCATCAATAATGGTCATGAGCATCAAATAAAATAAAAAGTGAGAATATATAGTAAATGTTATAATACAGATATTAGGTACTGTATTATCTCATTTTATGACATATGGTGGACTGCTGGTTTCCCTCCAGCATCTATTCTCTCTTCCTCTATCCTTGTAGATCCATGATTTTATTCAAGCATCAACCCTACCCACACACCTCAGGGTGAACCCATCCACAAATCTGGGGGTGAGTCTGATTGGTCTAGAAGTAATTCCTCTCCCTTCACATTGACTGATTCAAATTTTTATAGGTAATCCAACTGAGATCAATAATAAAAGATCAATATTTGTTGAAAAATAATCTTCTTGATTAATAAAGCTAACATTGTTTTCCTTGGATGCCATCTTATTCTAGGAATTAATCTCTTCTCTAAAGCTTGAGGATGGTGCCAACACTGTGTAGAGGGGAGAATTAGAAAATTTAGGTAAAGAGATTCACAGATGAATTAAGTCAATTCTTGAAATCTGACTTTTTGCTGTACTTTCTCTTATGTAAGCCAAAAACATTTTTTATGGTTTTAGCTAGTTTGAGTTTGGTCTCCATTACTTGCAACATAAAGCATCCTGAAAATGTCTTTGTAAATTTTTTTAAAATTATACTTTAAGTTCTGGGATACAAGTGCAGAACATGCAGGTTTGTTACGTAGGTATACACATGCCATGGTGGTTTTCTGTACCCATCAGCCCATCATTTATATTAGGTATTTCTCCTAATGCTATCCCTCCCCTAGCCCCTCACACCCCAACAGGCCCCGTGGTGTGATGTTCCCCTCCCTGTGTCCATGTGTTCTCATTGTTTAACTCCTACTTATGAGTGAGAACATGCAGTGTTTGGTTTTCTGTCCTTGTGTTAGTTTGCTGAGAATGATAGTTTCCAGTTTCATCCATGTCCCTGCTAAGGATATGAACTCATCCGTTTTTATGGCTGCATAGTATTCCATAGTGTATATGTGCAACATTTTCTTTATCCAGTCTATCGTGGATGGGCATTTGGGTTGGTTCCAAGTCTTTTCTATTGTGAATAGTGTCACAGTGAACATACATGTGCATGTGTCTGTATAGTAGAATGATTTCTAATTCTTGGAGTATATACCCAGTAATGGGATGACTGGGTCAAATGGTATTTCTAGTTCTAGATCCTTAAGGAATCGCCACACTGTTTTCCACAATGGTTGAACTAATTTACACTCCCACTAACAGCGTAAAAGCATTCCTGTTTCTCCACATCCTCTCCAGTATCTGTTGTTTCCTGACTTTTTAATGATCGCCATTTTTAACTGGCATGAGATGGTATCTCATTGTGGTTTTGATTTGCATTTCTCTAATGACCAGTGATGATCAGCTTTTTTTTCATAACTTTGCTACTCTCTACATTATTGAAGATAATTATGCTAAAAGGAAAAAACATTTTCTACTTTTAGGAAAAAAAAAATCTGATAATTATGTAGCCGTATCATTATTTATCAATGTGGACAACTCAAGGAATATATTTCTGCAAGCCAACCAACCAGTGACAGCACTTTGCTTCTAAAAGTTAGGCAATCAGAAGTAGATTAACACTTATGAACATGCTTCTGAATGTTAACTAATGAAGAAGTCTCACTTGATCAGGCAGACATCTGTAGTTAAAAACAACTCACTCCCACCTCTGAAAGTCTGGCAGACTCTGAATTCTTCCCTTCCTAAAAATCTTACACATCAAATTTATGTTTAAGATCAAAGTCCTGCTCTGCTCTAAAAGCATATGTTTGACCAGCATAGGCTTTTTCACTTAAATAAGCAATATATTATTTTTTTCTTCTTTGTGTTTTGTGTTTAGGATATTGATTGGTGGTCTCATCCTTTGTTAGTTACCTGGAGCTTAGAGCATACTGAGAGTTTATCATTTTTGGACATATTACTAAATTTTTATATGCCATATAAGAATGTCTCGTCAATGTTTGGATATAGTCTACTGACACCTCCTTCTTCATAAAAAGGGCCCTGACAACCAACCATTTACTTTATCCAAAGACACAACGTGGACAAAGTGATACTTGCAGATTTTGCTCACTCAGTTCTCAGAATATTTATTGGGTTAAACAAACAATCTTGTAACATAAGATCAGGACAACTTTTCGTTTCATTTAAAATTCATAAAAAATTCAGTCTTTTCATTTAAAAATGAGACTATAATTTACTAATGCTTGAGTGTGTTTTGGAATGCTTTCACTGATATTTAAGCAGATTTACCACTGCAGACATACTCTCTATTGAAAAAAATTCATCTGAGGTATACATTAGTAAAAAATACATAATATAAAGAATCACCTTCTATCTCATTTGATTCATAGGCTGGATTGTTTTGTTTTGAATTCTTTAATATCTGGTTAACTTGTAAAGACACTCTCTGCTGTCATATCTTTAAAATGCAATAACTTTATGTCTTCCATATAACCAAGATATTACTACAATCAGTATAAATCTGTATATTGATGAGTAGCCCTCAGTTGCCTATACAAACAATTGATCTTTACGTATATCACTCAATAAATCTCTTGTTCATGTAGCAAAGCAGGCAGATAAAATACTGCAATCTATAAAATGTGATTTAGGAGTTGTCCTGATCCAAAAAACACCTTCCTCAACCACACCTGAATAATGCTGGATAGAATTTAAAATACATTATGCCAGCTGGTCACAGTGGCTCATGGCTGTAATCCCAGCACTTTGGGAGTCCGAGGCAGGTGGGTGGCTGAGCCCAGGAGTTCAGGAGCACCCTGGGCAACATTGCAAAACACTGCCTCTACAAAAAGTACAAAAATTAGCCAGGTGTGCTGGTACATGCCTGTAGTCTCATCTACTCAGGAGGCTGAAGTGGGAGGATCAACTGAGCCCGGGAAGTTGAGGCTACAGTGAGCCGTGATCGTGACATTGCACTCCAGCCTAGACAACACAGTGAGACCCTCTCGCAAAATAAATAAATATAAATAAATAAATAAACAAACACAAAGAAAGATAACACATCAAGCTATAAGAATTTACAATTAAATTAGTTAATAAGATTAATTTCACCTGTTTTAGGAGGACCAATGGGCTTCACTAGAACAAGAGTTATCTAATGGGAGAGAAGTGGGGGTGTTCTTATATTGCTATAAGAGGAGAATAATAATAAAGTGTCTTAAAGTCAATTTTAAATAGCAGATAATCCTCAAAGCGAGTCAGCACAGCAAGTATGCAGTCAGCCCTTGTCCACCATTAGTTACCTGTGAGAGTCAGGCAAATGGAAAATTGACTTGCCTGAGGTTAGTGGCAGCTTGCCTGCCCAGTGTGAAAATTAGTAGGTTAGAATTCCAATAAAATAAAGATTCTCCAGCTTTCTCTCACTTTAAAATATACTTCAGTAAGGATTATTGGAAAATAAAACACTTTAGTATCTATGGAGAAAGACAGGCCATTTGAGTCAAGTTAATTTTCACCAAGAAGCTTTAGTACTCTGCTCTGCATGACAAACTTCAAATAGGGAAATGATGTAAAAATTATTTGGATTTTTCAGGTAAATGTTTACATAAGACATAGAGAGGGTTAAGAGACACAGGGATATAACAAAAAAAAAAATACATCTGTAGTTTATGTGACGGTGTTTAAAGAGATAGATATGTTAGTTTTCAGAAATTTACACTGTCCCAGTTTGAACTACAAAATTGTGCCAGATCTTATTCATTTGCACATTAGTAAAAATGACCATTTTTCAATAATGTTAAGGTATATAAGCAAAATTCAAAATAATTTTCGGTACTTTTTTCATATATTTATGGACATTCATGCAACCTATCATCTAAGTGAATTTCTTCACACAGTAGCTACTTGAATTGGTTCTTGAAACTCAAATTTGAACTTCCTCTTAGTTGAAAATTTAGAAAACACACAAAAAAAGGAGGAAAAACCCTACATTTCCTTGATTAACTTTCCACCAGGATTTGGATGTGATTCAGGTTCCCCTAATTTGATGCACTTGGATATCAGCTGAAAAGGCAGATGTGTCCAGGAGGCTAATTCCTCCGCTGTAGCATTGGTGTTTAAAATCAGAGCTTCCTCCTATCCTAGACTCCTATCATATTCTTTCATATTGCATTAGAAATATCCATGGACATGTTCATCATATCACTGTATTGTGACTCCTGAAGGAGAACAATTTTCAAATTTGTTTTTAACTTTCTAAAACTTTCTTCACATGAAATTACTACCTCTTTTTCTACTTTCCCTCTGGGTGTATACAATTGTAGAGTTTTCATAGACAGTCCTTGCATGCTCTAGGAGCTGATGCAAACAAGGCCAAGAACATCTTAATTCAGAGCAGAATTCCCAACCAGAGGCGCATTTGCCTCTCAGGGCATATTTGGCAATACCTGGAAACATTTTTGATTGCTACAATTGGGGTTGAGGATACTCCTGGCATCTAGTAGGTGGGGGTTGGAATCTTGCTAAACATGCTACATTGCACAGAACAATCACCCATAGCAATGAACTATCTGGCTCAAAATATAAATAGTGCTAAGGTTGGGGAACCCTAAATGAAAGCAGAATAGCAGAATACATAAATAATTTGCATTAAATAAATAAAGGCACATTGGTAAAATACAAAAAAATAAATAAATAAAGCTGACTGGGTAATTCTGTCTAAGCCTTATGTTGAAAAGAATTAGAAAAAACTTCATAAATAAATATGAATACATTTTCTTATTTATTTATTTTATTGAGATTAAAATAAATTTAACCATTCTGAAGCATTTTGAAGCATTTAACCATTTTGAATCGTTAACCATTTTGAACCATTTTGAAGCATTTAAGAATTTAGTAGGATATTCACAATGTTATATAGCCATGATCTCTATTTTAATTTCCAAACATTTTCATTATCCCAAAAGAAAAAAAACTGTACCCATTAAATAGTAACTCTCCATTTCTCTCTGCCCCCAGTCCTTGGCAAACACCACTCTAATTCCTGTATCTATGGATTCGCCTTCTCTGTTTTCTATAATGGAAGCACACAATATGTGACCCTTTGTATCTTTCACTTAGCAAAATATTTTGGAAGCTTATTCATGTAATAGTAAATATGAGTACGAACTCTTTTTTATAACTGAATAATATGCTATTTTATATGTATACAAAACTTTGTTTATTCATTCACTTATTTATGAATATTTGAGTCACTTTCATGTTTTAGCTATTGTGAATAATGATACTCTAAATGTGAGTGTACAAGTCTTTGTTCAAGCATCAGCTTTTAATTAGTTGGGGTTTATATCTGAAGTGAAACTACTAGATCATATGATAATTCTATGTTTAACTATTTGAAGACCTGCCAAACTGTTTTCCACAGTGGCTAAGACATTTTACATTTCTACCAGCAATGTATGAATGTTCTAATTTCTCCACCTTGCCAACAACTGTTATTTCCTATTTTTTATTAGTGCCATCCTATTGGGTGTGAAATTGTATCTCATTGTAGTTTGTTTTGCATTTTACCAATGACTAATGTTGTTAAGCATTTTTTGATGTGTTTCTTGGCCATTTGTATATGTTCTTCACAGAATGCCTATTCAAATTCTTTGCCCATTTTGGAACTGGGTTGTCTTTTTCTTGTTAGTTGTGACAGTTCCGTAATTTTCTACATATTAGACCCTATGTCATTTGCTAGTATTTTCTCCCATCCTGTAGATTATATTTTCACTTTCTTATTAATCTTTTTTAATACACAGAAGTTTTAAATTCTGATATGTCCAATTTTCCTGTTTTTATTGTCATTGTTGCTAATGGTAACAATATTTTGGGTATCATATTTAAGAATCCAATGCCATGTGTCTGTTGGCTGCATAAATGTCTTCTTTTGAGAAGTGTCTGTTCATATCCTTTGCCCACTTTCTGATGGGGTCGTTTGTTTTTTCTTGAAAAATTTGTTTGAGTTCTTTGTAGGTTCTGGATATTAGCCCTTTGTCAGATGAGTAGATTGCAAAAATTTTCTCCCATTCTGTAGGTTGCCTGTTCACTCTGATGGTAAATGACGAGTTAATGGGTGCAGCACACCAACATGGCACATGCATACATATGTAACAAACCTGCATGTTGTGCATATGTACCCTAGAAAATAAAGTAAAATAAAAAAAGGAAAGGTGTGTCCTAAAAAAAAAAAAAAAAAAAGAATCCAATGCCAAACCCAAGGTCATAAAGGTTGACTTCTATGTTTTCTCTCAGTAGCTTTACAGTTTTAGCTTCTATATTTGGGTTGTTGATCCATTTGTTAATTTTGTGAACTGTATGAGATATGCATCCAATTTTATTCTTTTGTGTGTGGATACCGGTTGTCCCAATATTATTTGTTAAATAAATGTTCTTTTTGCAATGGATGGTCTTAAAAACTCTTGCCAAAAGTCAACTGACCATAGATGTATGGATTTCTGAACATTCCATTTTATTCTATTGATATGTATTTCTATCTTCATGCCAGTACCACGCTGTTTTTATTACCATAGTAGTAAATTGTGAAATTGGGAAGACTGTGTGTTCAATTTTGTTTTTCCTTTTCAATATCGTGTTGGCTCACTGAGGTGCTTTGCAGTTCCACATAAATTTGAGGATCAGTTTTTGAATTTCTAAGAAAAATGCTGTTGACATTTAATAAATCTGTACATTGTTTTGGTTAATAGTGTACTAACAATATTATATCTTAATATCATATCTTCCAATTAATGACTATTGCATGTATTTTCATTTATTTAGTCCTTCTTTAAAATATTTTAACGTAAAAATGTTTCTTTAAAACATTTCTTGACACATTTCTTTCAGCAACGTTTTATAATGTTCACTGTATAAGCCTTTTCTCTCCTTGCTTAATTTATTTCTAGCTATTATATTATTTCTGGTGATACGGTAAATGGCAATGTCTAAAACAAACAATGAACAAAAATCAAGTGAGATTTTTATTAGAACACAAGACCACATCTATGAGATCCAGTAAAAACAACATAAATTAGAATTAGACCTACAAGAATCTAGTTAATTGGAATTTTTAAGTACAGATTTTAGAATAATATTTATTTATTCTATGCTTAAGGAGATAAAAGACAAGATTACTTATTTCAGCTCATGAATAAAACTATTTTTAAAGGTTAAAACATATTTGAAGAAAACAAGTAAAAGGGTCACTGTTAGAACAAAACCTTTGTTCGTGTGTTGGGCTTATTCTCTATTATTATAAGAATAGATAATATTTTGGGGCACTTATTATTGTTAGATATTATTGTAAGTGAGTTACATGTTACAACACATTCAACACTTCTAGAAACCTGATGAAATTAGTATTGTTTAGATGAGAAAACAGAAGCAAAAATTGCAAAGAACTTGCCTACTTTCACAAAGCTGGTAGGTGTTAAAGTCAGTGCTTAAACCCCAGCATCAGAATTCTGGGGTTCTAGAAGCAAAAGCATTCTTTTAACATTTACACACCAGTTCCTTACAGGAATACATAAGTTCTTTTGTCAAATTTGGAAGTCTGAGAATTATTTTTTTTCTAAGAAAGCAATTTCACTTCACAAGCATGCCACACTAACTTTATATCAGACTCCTGTAAGTTTCATTCCACACACACAAAAAGAAAAACAAAATATGCAGTGCAAACCCAAGCAGGACAAATAATTTAAGCAGAAGGGATTCAAAGTAATAGAAAAGTTACGTATAACCTTGGCGATCATGGATGGAAACGATTTAGACATTTAGAGAAAGAGAAGAAGGATCTCACAGACAGAAGGAATAGCTCTTGATATATTCAAGGATCATTTCTAGTTTCTTGTGCCTGGAGCATAGAATTCATGAAATATTGAGAGAGAAGTTTAGAAAGGAATGGAGAGTAAGGAGTCACACACACAAAAAAAAAAAAAAAAAAAATGAAAAGAAGATTCTGTGGTAGCAAACTGAAATTGTGAGCAGTTTGGACTAATCTTAATATTGCTTTTATACTAATATTTCAGTAAAATAAAATTATCAAGGGCTTTGAACAGGGCAAGATCATGATCAGGCAATGATTTAGAAAATGGCAACAATCTACAGCACAGATTGAGCAAGCAGACCAGTCTGGAAGCATTTTCTATGGTTGGGAAAAAAAGAAAATTAGAGACTCTTCTAAGGCAATGGCTAAGAAAATAGAACAGATTTTAAATATGGTGTAGATATAGCTCAAGCAAAACAAATTGGAAACAATCTATTAAATCAGGATTTTAAAATGCAAAAGAATGAGGCTTTTGTTATGTGGCTGGAATTATGTAGGCAATTGCTTGAAACATCTTTTCTTTATAGAGTTGCCATAAATTTAAGTGTATTTACATCAAGAAAATGTTTTCACTGTCTTGACTTCTTTGTTCATATTGTTTTAACTCTAGGCTTATTGTTGACTCATTATAAGTTGATTTATAATGGAGAAAAAAAATAACCTGAGCTTCTTTTTTATTGATCATTTTACCTGTACAACAATCAAATCTGTGAGTCCAGAAAAGTAATTAATTTCTTTGGAGCTCAGTTTCTCTTAACATTAACAGAGATTGTACTAACTTAATCTCAAAAATCTGTTCCCTTTACAAAGCTATCTGTACAAATTGCCAAATGCATAGCATGCTTATTTACATCCTACATAGAAGTAATTTCTTCCAATGTTCATTGTAAATAAGGCCCAAGACCTTCTTGCAGTATCTGTATGCTAGCATGATTTTTTAAGAATATCACACCTAGAACTTAAAGTATAAAAAAAAAAAAAAAAAGATAGCCTATTGCTCCTAGGCTACAAACCTGTACAGCATATTAATGTACTGAATACTGTAGGCAACTGTAACGTGATAAGTATTTGTGTATCTAAACATAGAAAAGGTACAGTAAAAATACAATATAAAAGATAAAAAATGGTACACTTGTATAGGGCATTTACCATGAATGGAACCTGCAGGACTGGAAGTTTCTCTGGGTGAAATCAGTGAGTGGTGAGTAAAAGTGAAGGCCTAGGACATTCCTGTAAGACTTATAAACACTATACACTTAGGCTATGCTACATTTACAAAAAGATTTTTCTTTCTTCAGTGATAAATTAATCTTAACTTACTATAACACTTTTACTTCACAAACAAATTTTTAAAAATCTTTTGACTCTTGTGTAATAACACTCTGCTTAAAACACAAACGCACTGTACAACTGTACAAAAGTATTTTCTTTCTTTACATCCTTTTTTCTCTTTTTTTTTGAGAGGGGGTCTTGGTCTGTTGCCTAGGCTGGAGTGCAGTGGTGCACTCACTGTACCTCCTGGTCCTCAAGTGGTCCTTCTACCTCGGCCTCTCAAGTAGCTGGAACTGAAGGTGTGTGCTGGCAGTCCTGGCTACATTTTTTAAAAAATTTTTTTGTGGAGATGGGTCTCCCTATGTTGCCCAGGCTGGTCTCAATTTCCTGACCTCAGGAGATCCTTTCACCTTGGCTTCCTAAAGTACTGGGATTGCAGGCATGAGCCACTTCACATTCTTATTTTAGGAGCCATTTTCTATCAAAGTTTTTAAAACTTTTTAAACTTTTCTGTTAACCTAAGACACAAACACACACATTAGTCTAGTCCTACACAGGGTCGAGATCAACTTCACTGTCTTTCACCTCCACATCTTGTCCCACTGAAAGATCTTCAGGGGTAATAACATGCATGGGGCTGTCATTTCCTATGACAACAATGCCTTCTTGTGGAATACCTCCTGAAGGACCCAAATGAGGCTGTTTTACAATTAACTTTTTTTTAAAAAAAAAAAAATAAGTATGAGTACACTGTAAAATAGTGATGAAAAGTATAGTAAATACTAAAACCAGGCTGTGGACGGTGGCGCATGCCTTGCAATCTCAGCATTTTGCAAGGCTAAAGCAGACGGATTGCCTGGGCCCGGGGGTTTTAGACTAGCCTGGACAATATCACAAAACCCCAACTTTACAAAAAAATTTAGCTGGGCATGGTAGTGCATGCCTGTTGTCCCGGCTGCTCGGGAGGCTGAGGTGGGAGAATAGCTTCAGCCCAGGAGGGTGAGGCTGCAACGAACCAAGATCATGCCACTGCACTCCAGCCTGGGTGACGGAGTAGGACCCTGTCTCAAAAATAAATAAATAAACAAACAAACAAAAAAAAAGAATCTCAACAATCCTGTGACTTTGCTCTCGGCTTGCAGAAAAAAAGTTGGTCACCTTTCTTGCTCTGTACTGTACTCTTTCACCTCTAGCGAATCAGAAAGAAGGAAGTTGAGATGTCTGGACTGCTTAAAAAAACTCATCCCTGAGAGAGCCACTGTGTGTTTTGCCGAGGTTGTTGATTCAAAAGCTGGATGGAGGGACTGTCAGATTAGAGGACTAGCCAATACTGCACTGTGAATGGGACGCAGGAAAGGAACAATGGCACATTTAGGACTAACCAATACTGCATTGTGACTGGGATGCAGGAAAGGAACAATGGCACATTTATCTTCAGGGCTGCAAACATGTCGCCTCTCAGCTACCGGAGGTTATTCAAGAGAGACCATATGTATTAGACTGTTTTCTCACTGCTATAAAGAATACCTGAGACCGGGTGATTTATAAGCAAAAGAGGTTTGACTCACAGTTCTGCATGACTGGGAAGGCCTCAGGAAACTTACAATCATGGCAGAAGAGGAAGGGGAAGCAAGGCAGGTCTTATATGGCAGAAGGAGAGAGAGAGTGTGCAGGGAAAATTGCCCCCTTTAAGCCATCAGATCTCATGAGAACTCCCTCACTATCATAACAGTATGGGGGAAACTGACCCCATGATCCAATCACCTCCCACCAGGTCCCTCCCTCAACACATAAGGATTACAATTCCAGAGGAGATTTGGTGGTGACACAGAGCCAAACCATATCACCATCTGTAGAAGTAGCAGTTAACAGTATCCACTAACTATGCCTGGAGGCCTTGGCTGGCACCACACAAACCAAACAGAAGATGGCTACTGGCAATGGTTTAATTGTGTGACCTAGTTACCCTCCAGACCTCCCAAACCCTTGAGATGATATTGACTATAAACACTAATACACCCTGTGTGGACATGCAAAGCTGTCCTTTAGGCTTCTGCTAGTTCTGTCGAGGCTTAGAGTCTCAGGATGTCTTTTGCCTTCGAGTGTATCCTTCCAAGCCTGCTTTCTCTGTTCCCCACAGCACTGATCCACCTGTGAATCACCAAGCCAGATCTTGCTCACAAACACATACACTATCAGAACCAAAAGCAATTAAAAAAAAAAAAAAAAGTAATGAAAACATCTAAAACTGTGGTGACTGTAACTGAATAAATGGAGATAGAAAATACTAGGTGGGGAATCTTCACCATGTCAGCAACACAAGCGCCTTGAACTTGATGAGAAAATGCTCCTGTGCTCAAATGTTCTGTCAGTCCTCCTGTCAGAGGTTCCTGGCTGATTATGTGTCTGCAGAGAGGCCAAAGCCTCTTGCTATTTTGCAAGATACACTTGCCCCCCTCTCCCTGCTCTGTCTCCTGATCTCTTCTTTTCCCCTTCAGCTAAGGAGGGAGCTTCCAATTTTCTCTCATTTGTCTCAAGTAGCTTAGTTTTATTTGGTGATGTTAATTGCTTCAGCTTTTGTTAAAATTCATTCTTTGAAAGCACTGGTCCAAAAGTCTAACAACATGGAATTATTATTATTATTATTATTATTATTATTATTTTATTTTTATTTTTATTTTATTTTATTTTATTTTATTTTATTTTTTTTTTTTTGAGACGGTGTCTCGGTCTGTCGCCCAGACCGGAGTGCAGTGGCCGGATCTCAGCTCACTGCAAGCTCCGCCTTCCGGGTTCACGCCATTCTCCTGCTTCAGCCTCCGGAGTAGCTGGGACTATAGGCGCCCACCACCTCGCCCGGCTAGTTTTTTGTATTTTTTAGTAGAGATGGGGTTTCACCGTGTTAGCCAGAATGGTCTCGATCTCCTGACCTCGTGATCCGCCCGTCTCGGCCTCCCAAAGTGCTGGGATTACAGGCTTGAGCCACCGCGCCCGGCCACAACATGGATTTTTAATGAATAATACAGCTTCCCAGGCTTCATTCCCACTCCCCTTCACCAGGTGCTCCACAGAAATTCTAGTTCAGTTTATGGGAGTAGTATTCAGGAATCTGAATTTTCAATAGTCATATAGAACTGATGTATGGCACCCGTGGGCCACACACTGAGAAACTTTGCTTTAGAGTCTCATTTTTCTCCCCGAGAAGAAATAAGGAATTTCATTAAGAATCGCTGCTTTTTAGAAGAAAACAAAGGGGAAAAGTTTCTGAGATTGCTCTGGGCAACAGTTCTTTTGATATGGCCCCCAAAGTACAGGCAACAAAAGCAAAAATGGACAAATGAGATTGTATCAAATTTAAAAGCTTCTTTCTGTACAGCAAAGGAAACAACCAGCAGAGTAAAGGGAAAAAACCTGCAAAATGGGAAAAAATATTGACTATTTATACATCTGATGAGGAGATAATATCCAAAAATGTGTAAAAACTCAACACAATAGCAAAAAAATAATAATGATAACCCAGTCTGAAAATAAACAGAGGAATCTGAAAAGACATTTCTCAAAATAAGACATACAAATGGCTAGCAGTCATATTTTTTAAAAGTTGACATTACTAATCATCATGGAAATGTAAATCAAAACCACAATGTTACCTTCCAGTCATTAGAATGACTATCATAAAAAATACAGAAGGTAATTGTTGACAAAGATGTGTTATAAAAGGAAACCCTTGTATGCTGTTGGTGGAAATGTAAATTGATACAGCCATTTTGGAAAAACAGTATGGAGGTTCATAAAAAAATTAAAAATAGACATACCATATGATCCAACAATTCCACTTCTGGATATATATCTAAAGGAAATACAATCAGTATCTCAAAAATATATCTGCATTCCTATGTTCATTGAAACATTATTTAAAATAGCCAAGATATGGAATCAATCTACGTTAAACAACAAATAAATGGATAAAGCAATGCAATATACACACGCACACATACACACTCACATGTTACTTAACAATGTGGAGAAATTCTGAGAAATATGTCCTCAGGCAATTTCATTGTTGTGCAAACATTGTAGGGTGTACTTACACAAACCTAGATGGCATGGCCTACCACACATCTAGGACATATGGCCTGACCCTATTGCTCCAGGCTACAGATCTGTCCAACATGTTACCGTACAGAATACTATAGGCAACTGTAACACAGTGGTATTTGTGTATCCAAACATATCTAAACCTGGAAAAGGCATATTAAAAATACAGTATCATAATCTCATAATCTTCTGGTACCACCATTGCATATGTGGTCCATTGTTGATAGAAATGTCTCATGGAGCACGACTGTGTGTGTGTGTCTGTGTGTGTGCGCGTGCGCTCATCCTCCTGTAGACTAGATTGGCCTCATTCACTTGGTAGCAGGATTCCAAGAACAGGAATAGGGCAAACACCATGAAAAAGTGCATGTCAGGTCTCTAGGCATCATGCCTACTTCCATTCTACCGTCCAAGCAAGTAGTATGACAAAGCTCAAAGTCAGTGTAAAAGGAGGGACCTGAACCAACTATGGCCAATAGCCCTCAATCTATAATAGAAGGGATATTAAAAATAAAAAAATTAGATGATATTTACTCACTGCATCAACCATAAAGTTACCATATGTCTGGATTTTTTCAAAATGTTCTGGTTTTATAAATTCTATTTTTTTTTTTTCTGAGACGGAGTCTTGCTCTGCCCCCCAGGCTGGAGTGCAGTGGCCAGTTCTCAGCTCACTGCAAGCTCCGCCTCCCGGGTTTACGCCATTCTCCTGCCTCAGCCTCCCGAGTAGCTGGGACTACAGGCGCCCGCCACCTCGCCCAGCTAGTTTTTTGTATTTTTTAGTAGAGACGGAGTTTCACCTTATTAGCCAGGATGGTCTCGATCTCCTGACCTCGTGATCCACCCGTCTCGGCCTCCCAAAGTGCTGGGATTACAGGCTTGAGCCACTGCGCCCGGCCTATAAATTCTATTTTTAATGAGTATGGTTTATTAAATGCATTGCTAATATACATTAATCTTACATATTTATCTGTAGACACATTTAAAAATAGTATTTTTCAGTTTAATTCTTTATATTCAGATTGAAGAACGTGACTACTGACTACTGTCATTATTCACTCTTCAAAACTGTATCTCTAAACTACTACCCGATAGACATTAACATGGTACTTCATTATGGAGGGCTGTGTCATTACAAGGGTATTTCTCAGTCCAAAACTGATGAGGATGGCTAATCTAATTAGCAACTAATGTCTTTAAGATACAAAAACCATAATCCTTTTCAGCAGCACATGGGCTCTCAAGCTCAGGGTTATTATAATCACTATCGGAAAAGTCTCTTTCAGACTTTTCCTCTGAAAAAGAGCCCTTACTAAGTCAAAACTTATTTATAATCTCTTTTTTTTTTTTTTTTTTTTTTGGCCATAACTCCTACTCATTTAACTATATAAAGTCAAAATTCATTTTCCCTTAACTTTATTCTGCCACATTTCAGTGAATTCAGAAGACAAGCACAAGTGAACCACAGAAGGCTTTGTGTGCCTTTAACCTGGAAGAACAGACACCACAGCAAAAAGCTCCTTATCAGAAACTACTCTGTCTAGTACCATTTTGCAAATTAGGAAATCATTTAGAGAAAGGGACATAAGGAGAGCCTTTGGTCATGCCACTTTCTTGTCCCTGGATGAGATCCGATGGTATTCTTATCTAATCAGAACGCTGTTAGGTGGATTCACTTCTTTTGCCCAAACCCAAGAGAAGGATTTGCCCTGTATGGAAGAAGAACATGTGTGTCCTCCAGAACAGCAATCATAAAATCCCCAAATAGGGAAGAAATGTCCCAAGAGAAAGTAGGAGACTGCCTTTCATTTTGAAGAATGATCCATTTGGTGACCTCACCTTCTCTGGGGTGGTTTACTTTATTCCAAGAATGTGAGAAGGCTCTGATATGGGCACTGCTAATGTCTCTTTAAGATCAAGGTGGGTTTTGTCCTGACCACAGAAATCTTTTTCTCAGGAGTAAATATAGCTAAATCTATTTTTAAATATTAGTTTCATGTTACTATGTCTTAATAACCAACCTTGGCTTGTTCCTAAAATACATTGTTAGATATGGAATTTTTACCTAGTAATTTTGGAACAGAAACTCTGCATAACCAATTCCTCGTTTGAAAATGTAGTCATTTTTAAATACCTTTTTCTCTTGCATAAAGAGAGTTTTCCATTTGAAGGCTGGGAATAAGTGTGTATGGATGAACTGATTTTTAGAACTAACAAGAATGCTAATAAAATGTATGCATTGTGTTGCAACAGATTTGTATTTTATTGGGCAATGTATCAATAAACTTCTTCCTTTCTTAGTGTGTTGGATGAAATAGAAGGAATAAAGAGAAAAGAAAAGCACTGTATAAAAGTGTAATGAATGCAAAGACCTTCAAAGTGTCACTGAGACTAAAAGAACAAAGCTTATTCTACTGATGGAATATGCAGGAGTAAAGCCACTAGCACTTAAAATTCTCTGGCCTGATGAGCATCTGTCCTTGCACAGCTTTTTCTCATTGCCCTGATCAGTCTTTGCTATTTTTGTTTATCACTGAATCATATTTAGTTTCTTTCCTTTGCAGTTGATCAGAGCAAAGGGGCTTCTGTTTAATTCCCCACAATACCCATTGTCCTGGAAGAGAACTTTAATATTCTACACTATTTGCTTTTACTTTGTTATATATATATAATCATTTATTATACGGACTTAACTTTATAGACAGTTAGTTTTAGGATTCACACACTTTTCTCAAAATTATATCAAAGCACCATATTTAAAAAATTTTTACCCCAGTGCTTTAAAGAAATGTTTCTATTTTGAATTAATGACCTTAAACATAGCATACCTCAAGAGGGAAAACCAAGACTTAAAATGTACAATCTTCATTTGAGATTTTTTTTTTTTTTTCCCAGAGGGGTGGTAGAATTCAGAATACAATCATCAAATGTCAACTTCAGAGAAATGACAAAAAAAGTTTCTCCCCAATAAAATGACACTAATTATACATTCTTAGGCAAAAAGAGAAATAGAAATCCTCTGTATATCTCAAGGTGCACAAACAGAATTACACAAAGATGGTCACACATACCCTATATGCGTGCGCACGCACGCGCGCACATACACACACACACACACTTGATTCTAAATAATATTGGTGATTGGTGCCTGGAGGTGAAAGAAAATGGTGAGAAGGAGGTTTCTCATATCCAGATGGACATTAGAAAGCACACAGTGGCCCCATTTAGAGAGGAGATTAATACTTTTAATATGCTATTTTAATATTTTAATAGTCATATTTTAACATGTTATTCCAAAAAAATTTTAATCACCCCATTCTCTTTCCTTAGTCATAATAATGAGAAAGAAGAAAATAATTCAGTCTGTGAGTGAGATGGTATTTCACATGTAAGTGTTTCACATAAATGGAATGCCCAACAGCAGAAAACTGTCTTATCACCGAGCTGGACTCTGAGGCCCTCCCATCACCTGTGCCTTTGAGGCTGACTACAGACACTTGAGGGATGCATAAATTACCCCATGAGTTGGTAGGGAAGGGAAACAACCTCGAGGGTAGAAGCTTAGGGAGCCAGCACTGAGATACAGAAATCCCATCATTACAGTATGCTCTCATTAGCCCTGGACAAACTCCAGCACAGTTGGCCTTCTAGCTTCTCTGAGCAATCAGAAGTCTAAAAAGTCCTTCCCCTCTTATATAACCCACTGGTTCTGAGAAGGAAGGATGCAAGTGCATGACTGTCATTAATCTTGTTATTTTTCACTCTTGCAGAAATTGATGCAAAGGGACTAATACCACAGAAATTAAATGTTTGTAAGTAAAGTTTGGGGTTCCAGTGAGTTTTATTCTGCAACTCACTTTAGGATTTCTGGAAACACTCTGTAAGGAATATGAAAGCTTTACTATATAAACAATTAAAATGTTTAGAAAGACCTTGTTTCAGAGTCTGAAGATACGTTTCTTTTTATAAGGATCCCTTAATGGGATAATTACAGTTGCGTGACTGTGAACAACTTGTTCCTATTGCTCATCAGCAAAATGGGGAAAATAATATCATATCTATGTGTTATCACATGATAAAAAGAAAAAGCCCTCCAAAAAGTGCACATGTGAACTATATTTATCTGTTAAAGATAAAGTACTGATCCAAAAATTAAAGACATTCAGAAGTGTAAGATCCCATCACAAACGCTCAGGTCAAAGTAAAGAGGTAAAGAATTAATTGGAAGAGGAGATAATAGAA
Source organism: Piliocolobus tephrosceles (assembly GCF_002776525.5). Classification (NCBI taxonomy): domain Eukaryota; kingdom Metazoa; phylum Chordata; class Mammalia; order Primates; family Cercopithecidae; genus Piliocolobus; species Piliocolobus tephrosceles. The sequence goes on from NC_045451.1 coordinate 39,811,770, forward strand.
ATACAAAATAAAAAGTAAGAAAATCAAGGATGGACTCTTAACCCTCTGAATCTAAGTGACAGCTAAACAGGTCACTGATTCTTAAACTTGTCTTTAGGCTCAAATACTAATAATGCATTTTTATGGGTTGAACTGTGACCCCCCCCCCAAAAAAAAAAAAAAAACTTGTGTATTTACCTCCTATCCCTCAGTACCTCAGAATTTGTATTTGGACGTAGGGTTGTCCGAGTTCTTATAGAAGGAAATTAGGAAACAGTCATGCACAAAGGCCATCTGAAAAAAAACAAACAGAAGGTGGCCATCTTCAAGCCAAGGAGAAAGTTCCCTAAGGTAACCAACTCAGCTAACGTGTTGGTCCTAGTCTTCAAAATTGTGAGAAAATCATTTTTTGTGGTTTAAGTCACCCAATACGTGATACTTTGTATGTCAACCCTAACGAAGTAATATGGCATTCAAAATAATTTCTATCCATTAATTTAGCAAATATTTAGTGAACATTTATCATCCATAGATATGCAGTTAATGTTAAAAAAAAAAATCAGCAAATACAGATCCAGTTTCTGCCCTCATTTTTAATATGTTGAATAAAATGTTAAATAATTTTATAGTATTTTTAATAATTTGTGTAAGTTTATAATCTAATGGGGGAAACAAACATTATCCTATCATACACAGAAATGTAAAATTGCAATTGTGTTGTCCGGTGCTATGAGCGTGTAAAACAGAGAGATGTACCTAGGAAGGTCAAGGAAAGCCTTCAGATGAAGAAACCCTTAGTCACAGACATGAGCTAGGAATTTTTCAGGCAGCAAGGGGGAGAATGCTAAACAGGCTTCTGGCTTCCTCCCTGACCTCCACTTGAGTCTTTTCCCAAAAGTCCCCAGAACGATCCATTGAAAGCATGTGGCAGAGACATTTTATAAGTTCAGTAAACTGCTACATTTTCCTTCTGATCACACAGGAAAACTGTTCTGCAGCTTTCATTGAATTTCACTGGGACCATCAGATTCGTTTTTTTCATGAAATGTGAGAAGTGATGTACACAAGAGTTGCCCAAAGTGTGGGGATAACAGAAAAATGAATTCAAACTACTGGTCCATGATAATATAAAAACATATTTGCACCAGCATTTCTCTCCTCCATGTCATCAACAGCACTGGTTTGACTATTTTAAAAAAAATGTTTACAAACAGTTTTGGTTTTTTAGAAAAACTGAGATTTTACAGAGAGTTCCCATGTACCCCATACCCCTCCATACCCATTTCCCTATTATTAACGTCTTATGCTCGTATGTTACTTTTGTTATAATTAATTATTCAATATTGATACATTATGAAAATTTATAATTTTATAAACTAAAGAAATTTCAGATTTCCTGAGTTTTTGTTTTAACATGCTTTTTATTTGTTCCAGAATTCCATGAAGGATATCACTTTGTAATTATTAAATAGTCATGCTTCCTAAAGCTCCTCTTGCTGTGACGGTTTCTCAGACTTTCCTCAAGATGACCTGGACAGTTTTGAGGAGTGCTGGTCACATATTTTGTAGAAAGTCTCTCTATTTTGATTTTCTAATGTTTTACTCATTATTACACTGTGATTGTGTTTTCGGGAGAAAGGTCACAGAGGTAAAGTACCATTTGTATCACATCGTATGAAGAGTACATGCTAACATCATGGTTTCCCTGTTGAAGTTTACCTCAGTCACTTGGCTGACATCATGTTTGCAAGGTTTCTCCACTGTAAACGTATTCTTTTCCCCTTTTCTACATTGGAGTCTTTGGAAGAAATCACTATGTACAGCCCACATTTAAACAGAGGAGGGTTGTGTGCTGCTTCCTTCAGGGTTGAGGATCTACATAAATCAATTAGAATATTTTGCATGGGAGATTAGTCTCTTCCACATGTATTTACTCAAGCATTTATTCATATTACTATGGACTCATAGATGTCTATTTTATACTTTAAATTACAATCTAATGATATTTTTATTATTTTATGTGTGTATTCATTATTTTATTTTATTATTTATGTATCACTTTATCACTGAAAAAGGGGTATTGTCATCTTTAATTATAATAGTGGGTTTCTCTGTTCTCCTTTCAGTTCTATCAGTTTCGACCTCATGTATTTTGACATGTGTGTTAGGTGCACACCCATTTAGAATTCTTATGTCTTCTTGGAGAATTTATCCCTTTGCCATCATGCAGTGCTCCTTTTTTCTCTAATAATTTTTTCCCAAACATCCTTTTGATTTTAAATTAATGTAGTTATTCCAGATTCATTTTGATTAATGTCAGCATGGTGTATCTTTATCTATTCCTTTATGTTTAACCTATCTATGCCTTTGTATTTAAAGCGGGCTTCTTACAGACCACATGGAGCTGAGTCTTATTTGCTTACCTCTGTCTTTTAATTAGTGTATTTAGACATTTCATGTTTAATATCATCTATATGGTTTGATTAATATGTATCGTGTATGTAACTATTTTCTATTTGTTGCTTTTATTTTTTTCTCCTGTCTTCTCTGGTTTTAATTTAGTATTTCATATTACTCTATTTTATTTCCTCTCTTACCATATCAATTACAATCCTTTGTTGTTTATTTTAGTAGTTGCCCTACAGCTTCCAATACACATTTTCAACTAATAATCTCTCCCTCAAATAACACTGTACCACTTAAATAAAGTACATGCCTTATAGAAGACTATACCAATCCTTCTGTCCTTCTCAGAGACAGTCTGTGTCTTGCACCTTTTTCAGCTCTAACCCACTGTTACTATACTGGAGCCTTTTTGGTCTAGTGGTAAGGATGGTAGTGGGGGAGAGAGAATGTTCTGTAATCTTATGATTAAACAGTCATTTAGTGGCCTTCTATACTTTATACAAGCTATAACTTTCCATATGTTTTTCCTGTTGTATATCTTTTGTATTTCCCCACTTTGGTGAGACAGGAAGTCTAGAGACAGGAGCTAGACTCTAATGAACGCCTTTCTCCAAGCTTACCTAAGACTCTGGTAAAATCTTCTTCCCTGCAGAGTAAGTCTTCATTATGGAGAACACCCTGGGCTTATTTCACAGCAGTTACTCTCCTCACATCATCACCCTTTCCCTCAAGCCATGAGGAAATATTACTTCGATATTCATTCGGAAAACATGAAGTTTCCAGGGGTAAAGCCACAAAACTGTGGGAGTTCCCATAAGACTGTGACTCTCTCAAACCCCATATGTTCTCACTTCCACACTAGTTCACACTCAGCTTCCAACAATTTGTCAAAATTACCATTTTGGTGCTCTTACTAGTTTATGGATCCAGTGGCTTCCATTTCAGTTAAGCAGATCTTAGCTGTGACTCCTCAGATATACCTGCCTTTCCAGATTTTGGGGTGCCAGTTTGCTTTGCAACCTCAGTTCTCTGATTGGCCAAAAAAAAAGTTGTTGATTTTTAAATTGCTCAAGTACGTTTTTGGTGCAAAGAAGAGGACGATGAATTCCAAGCTCTTTATGTATCAGAGCTGAAGCCATAAATCCTTACTTTTTTGAAACACAACTTTCTTGAGAAGGGAAGCAATGTTTAGATTTATATTCTAGTGCAAGCTCCTCAGGCAGTCATTGATATACATAGCTTCTAGGCTTGCCCCATAAAATCTATTGAACAGGATGTAGAAATATACTAATATAATGTTATATATACATATATATACACACACACACACATTTACATTGTTATATATGTGTTATATATATACACACATATATACATATAGATAACACATGTATATAACAAAGTAAATAAATATAAAGAATCATTACCTGTTTGTTGTATATATTATTTGCTATTTTTCCCAGAAAGACCTTGGTGACTAAGACACAAGTCAGAAATGTTTAATTTGGGGAAAGATTGACCGGGGGAGAAGGAGAAACAATAGTAAATAACGTAAAGGTCTGGAACAATGGACACTCATAAGGAGTGACAGTGACCAGAAGAAACAAGAAGAAAAACTATTGTACATAACCTTGACTACTTCTAAAATATATCACATTCCCCCTTTAAGGACTGACACGGTGAGGTTCCCTGTGCTAACAGAACACTCTACATGAAGATAGCTTTCCACGAACTAAAGATCTCATTCATTCATTCATGCTTTCTTTCTTTCATTCATAATGTTGTCCAGGGAAGTTTCTGGATAAACTACTAAACTATTAATTCTTACAGTTTAGAATTTCTTTGAAATAACTATGTGACTTTGTTCACAATTAAATAAAAAACCATGCAGCCAGGCTTATCTTTGTAAATGAATGTCCTTGAATCCAAGGAGAGATTGAAGGCAACAGCCAAAGCAAAGTTCCTGCTCCAGCTTTCTGACAGGCCAGGTCTTCATGAACCTCAGTCAGTTCCTCCAAACCTCCCCATCTATTCAGCACTATTTCTCCTCTTTTTGCTTCCTCTTCTCCTGATGACATGGTTTTTCATAATCCATGAGCTAGCTACTTCCATCCCTACTATAGCTACTTACGTATTCATGTCACTAACCCGACCCAGAATCCATTCTCTCTTTCATTCGAATTATTTTATTATAAATAATTTACTCCAAGTCTCATCTCCTGTCTAAGACCTCTAGGTATGTCCCAGCCCATAGTAATAGCAAACAATAATTGGTCATGTACTCTGTGCTGAAAATTACATGTTTTAATATATTTAATTTTCACAGTAGTACTAATAGTTATTATTACCTATATTTGACAGATAAGAAAACTGAGACAGAGGGAGGTTAAGAGTGAGGCCATACAATGCCATCGCCATCAAGCTACCAATGACTTTCTTCACAGAATTGGAAAAAACTACTTTAAAGTTCATATGGAACAAAAAAAGAACCCACATTGCCAAGACAATCCTAAGCAAAAAGAACAAAGCTAGGGGCATCACGCTACCTGACTTCATACTATACTACAAGGCTACGGTAACCAAAACAGCATGGTACTGGTACCAAAACAGATATATAGACCACTGGAACAGAACAGAGGCCTCAGAAATAACACCACACACCTACAACCATCTGATCTTTGACAAAACTGATGAAAACAAGAAATGGGGAAAAGATTCCCTATTTAACAAATGGTGCTAGGAAAACTGGCTAGCCACATGCAGAAAACTGAAATTGGATCCCTTCCTTACACTTTATACACAAGTTAATTCAAGATGGAATAAAGACTTAAACGTCTGACCTAAAATTGTAAAAACTCTAGAAGAAAACCCATGCAATACCATTCAGGACATAGGCATGGGCAAGGACTTCATGACTAAAACACCAAAAGCAATGGCAACAAAAGCCAAAATAGACAAATGGGATCTAATTAAACTAAACAGCTTCTACAGACACTTCTGAAAAGAAAACATTTATGCGGCCAACAGACACATGAAAAAATGTTCATCGTTACTGGTCATCAGAGAAATACAAATCAAAACCACAATGAGATACCATCTCATGCCAGTTAGAATGGCAATCATTAAAAAGCAGGAAACAACAGATGCTGGAGATGATGTGGAGAAATAGGAACACTTTTACATTGTTGCTGGGAGTGTAAATTAGTTTAACCATTGTGGAAGACAGTATGGCGATTCCTCAAGGATCTAGAACTAGAAATACCATTTGACCTGCGATCCCATTATTGGGTATATACCTAAAGGATTATAGATCATGCTACTATAAAGACACATGTGCACATATGTTTATTGTGGCACTATTCACAATAACAAAGACTTGAAACCAACCCAAATGTCCATCAATTATAGACTGGATTAAGAAAATGTGGCACACATACACCACGGAATTCTATGCAGCCATTAAAAAGGATGAGTTCATGGATGAAGCTGGAAACCATCACTCTCAGCAAAGTATCACAAGGACAGAAAACCACACACTGCATGTTCTCACTCATAGGTAGGAACTGAACAATGAGAGCACTTGGACCCAGGGTGGGGAACATCACACACCAGGGCCTGTCAGTGGGTGGCGGGCTGGGGGAGGGATAGCATTAGCAGAAATACCTAATGTAAATGATGAGTTGATGGGTGCAGCAAACCAACATGGCACAAACCTGCACATTGTGCACATGTACCCTAGAACTTAAAGGATAATAATAATTAATGATAATAATGATAATAAGAGAGTGAGGTCATAGAGTTAGTGGATGGTGCAACCAGGGTTTAAAATCTGGATAGTCCAGTTGCAGGGTGCTTGCATTTAGCCCCTGTCTAATAGTGTCTGTCACCATACTGATTTCTTATTTCATCTTTACTGTCAGTAATATATTTAATAATTTAAATGTTATTGGACTCATGTATGAGTGTCTCACCTCATAAAACATAGTCAGTGTCAAGACTGAGACAGTGTTTTATAATTTCTGTATCTTGTAGAATATGTAATACAGAACAAGGTACAGAGTAACTACTAAATAAATACATTTTGAATGATTAATTATTCTTGTCCTGATCTATTGAACTTCTAATCATTTAAGCAAGTAATCAAACAGAGAAAACAACATGATGTATATAAGTTGTAATATTATTTTCTGTATGAAACTAAAATAGATGCTTTTGCATATTTTCTAGGCATCAAAAAAGTATGACTTGAAAAACAGAACAACAACGATCACAATAAAAACACATCAGCATCCATAACTACAGCTAAAAAAGAAAATATACAGAAGGTTCCAGTATTCTTCCTCTTGCCTCTGAAGGGTCATTATTGAGTACAGTCAGAGATCCCTCCTATCCCTCAAATGCAATTTTATTCTTCCCTTCACATATGCCACGTGTGACTCAAATGAGTGAGTCATGCTTAGGTGTTTTGTTAAGACATCAGACATCAGACTCACAGAGACTGAGGACAGTGTCAGGCCATGAGTTACAACCTCTGCTCTCTGTGCAAATTTGACCACAGAGATTGGAAACCTCAGGACCTTTAGACTTCAGTTTTCCCACTTAAAAATAGAGTTCATAAGCTACCCCACCTAGCCCATGGGCCAGCAATGAGGAATGTAAGAACATGTGTGTTTAAATATGTTGGAAATTGTTTAAAGCATTAAACAATGCCAAGAAATAGATGAAGGAGTGAAGACACATTTCTTCTTAAGTGTGAAGCCCTAAAATAACCACAGAGACCCACACTGTGCAGTCTGTCTTCACGTTATGAGCTGGTCTCCAATACAGAAGTCCCTATCTGTAACTAGTAGATAACTTGTTACCTCCTGATCAAAAAGAGAGGACCTCAATTTAAGAGGCTTTTTTTTTTTTTTTGGACTTTGTTTGTTTTTCTTGAAAACTAAAATTAACCACAGACCTATAAAAGGAGAAATATTGCAAAAAAAACACTTTCCCCAAACCCTGATCTCTTCTTTCTTTGCCTCAAAGCTTTATGAAATGTATGACAACTGTTTCTGTATATGTGATTCACAAAATCCATGAAGGAAGCCCGTAAAATCAGCACATTCTAGCTCCCTAACAAAAGTCCTCTAATCCCCAAATCCCAAAATCATTATTTTGCATAACAAATGAAGTCAATAGAGTTTTAATTAAGTATGTAAACTAGTGACTTGGAAGAAGCTGACTTTCCTGGAATCTACTTCATTAGCTAATAAAACTTATCTAAATATGCACATATCCAGCATTTTCAGGAGGAGGAGGAGGTGTTTAAATTTCAATTTAATAGGAAATGTAAATGTTGAAGCATACCTGATGTTATCATTAGTTTTCAGAAATGTCTCTTCTGAGTTAATGCTGATCAGGCTCAGATGAAGAATTCTTTTATGGTCTAGAAATAGTAAGAGTTTCAAGGATAATTTCTACCCCACCTCTGCATTTTCTAAGCCATATTGTCTGAAACACAGTGATTGACATGACCATGAAAATAAAGCCTGGCTTTCATGCTGTAGGACAAAAAGAAGTTGAACACTCCAAAAGATTTTTAAATTTCATCTTTTGTTTGATAATTGCTGAAAGCTGTCTTTGTATGTGAATATCAAGGCCAAATGGACAGTTACTAAGGTTATTCAGGCCAATAAAATTAGTATTGTGAGAAATAATGAATCAGTCAACAGTGTTGTGTCCTGTCTTTTGGGCCTGAATTATTTGAATTACTGCTGCAATTCTCCACCTAGTAGCTATTAGAACTTAGTCTAGTGAGACAGCAAAAGGGGGATGAAGTAGACTATTGGAGGATGAGATGTTACCAGAAAATGAAAACATATAATAGCATATTGTTTAATATTATTTTTGTATCCTGGTAGTTCAATATATATATTATGTAATATATGGTATATATAATTATATTTTATATATATTATATAACATAATATATATTTTATAGAATATATACATACATATATATTTTTTATTTTATTTTTTTTTAGATGGAGTTTCACTCATTGCCCAGGCTGGAGTACAGTGGCATGATCTCGGCTCACCACAACTTCAGCCTCCCAGGTTCAAGCGATTCTCCTGTCTCACCCTCCCAAGTAGCTGGGATTACAGGCATGCACCACCACACCCAGCTAATTTAGTATCTTTAGTAGAGGCGGGGTTTCACCATATTGGCCAGGTTGGTCTCAAACTTTTGACCTCGTGATCCACCTGCCTCAACCTCCCAAAGTTCTGGGATTATAGGCATGAGCCACTGCTCCCGGCCTCACATATGTATTTTTAATTATATATATATGATTAGGTTTCTGTGGAAAGCTCTCTATAAAGAACTCTCTTGTTCTGACAGCTTCTTTTTTCAGAAAGTATTATACATGATTATAAGATTCCTGTGTGGCCAAAACATTGGATTCTCAAGATGGCAGGCAATGGCTTCCCTGTGTCAGCCACTATAGAAAGTAAGCCATACTCACTATTCACAATATCAACGACTTAGAATCAACCCAAATGTCCATCAGTGACAGACTGGATTAAGAAAATGTGGCACATATACACCATGGAATACTATGCAGCCATAAAAAAGGATGAGTTTGTGTCCTTTGTAGGGACATGGATGCAGCTGGAAACCATCATTCTCAGCAAACTATTGCAAGAACAGAAAACCAAACACCGCATGTTCTCACTCATAGATGGGAATTGAACAATGAGATCACTTGGACATGGGAAGGGGAACATCACACAACGGGGCCTATTATGGGGAGGGGGTGGGGGAAGGGACGGCATTGGGAGTTATACCTGATGTAAATGATTAGTTGACAGGTGCTGATGAGTTGATGGGTGCAGCACACCAACATGGCACATGTATACATATGTAACAAACCTGCACGTTATGCACATGTACCCTAGAACTTAAAGTATAATAAAAAAAGAGAAAGTTCAAAAACCTTCTGTACTTAAACACGATTTGCAATATTTCATTTTTTTGTATGTTTAGAATGCTGAAATGTTTTTGAAGTTAAATAAACAGTATTACATTAAAAAATAAAGGAGGGAGGGATATAAAACTACATATTGAGTACAATGTACACTAGTTGGGTGATAAGTACACTAAAATCTCAGATTGCACCACTATGTAATTCATCCATGTAATCAAAAATCACTTGTACCCCAAAAGATATTGAAATTTTAGTAATATTTAAAACTAAATTTTTGATAAGAACTTAAAAAAAAAAAAGAAAGTAAGCCATACAAACCAAGTTTCTCTACATACAAATGTAAATGCCACAATTTAGGAATTTGGTTGAGTACTCACATATATGCTTCAAATGATTTGTACATCTTTATTTTCAGATGTAAATACATTAGAATATGCTACTAGAGTTTACGCACAGTGGAGATCGGCATGGGTTGAAAGAAAGGAGTGCTTCCCTACAATATTCCCCATTGGTTTGTGGCTGAGCTCCACTAGCCTAGAAATTTAGGTCGCTTCATTACATGGAAGCATTTCAAAAGTTTTCCACAGAAGAGTTCTTTCTGTATACCTCTTCTTCTGGTTCCTTTCCTAGCCTTGCAGTGGCACAGTGAGTTCTGGTTGAAGAAAGTGAAGCAATTTTGTATCTGGAGCTCCTAGATCATGTACTCTATTCTCCTCATTATGACAATAAAAGAGGCTGTATTGAAGGCCACCTATTTTCTAGGCTGAAGATGCTGTACATCTCTTGGGGAAATGTCAGAAAATTTATCACTGAAGATTATCACTAACTTTTACCCCTTCAGCAAAGGAAATGTTTACCCACTGCATACTTCCCATATTAAATTCAAGGCACCTTCACACTGAGAAGGAAAGGGAAGTAGTAGAGAACATTTCTTTTTCAGTGATGCACTTTTATTCTTACTTTGTCATAAAACAGATCTTGGGAATAACGTAGGGAGACATTTAGAATGTATTAATCTTAATATGTTTTTCAATTTTCATTGAAATGTCACATACATATACAAAAAGTATACACATCACATTTAATTTTCAAGAAAATGCACAAATCATATTCAATGAAATTTCTAAAATGTGAACATAGTCATGTAATTAACACCCTGATTAGAAGACAGAATATCAACAGACTCCAGAAGGCATATCTCCCTAAAGTCCTTTCTGGTTGCTATCTATCTTCTACTCAATTGAGGGAAACCACTCATTTTTAATGATACAGATTAATTCTTCCTCTTTTTGAGATTTACAAAAATGAAATCCAACTGTGTCAGATCATTTATGTCTGGCTTCTTTCACTCAATAATATGTCTGAGAGGTTTATCCACACTGTTGCATGTACTTGGAGTTTATTCATTTTGGGTGCTGTATGGTATTTCATTGTAGGAGTACATGACAATATACTTATCCATCCTATGCTTCATATCAATAATATTATTGGTAATACTTTCTTGCGTGCGTGTTTTGTTTTTTGTTTTTTTTTTTTTTTTTTGGTTGCTGGTTTTTTTTTTGTTGTTTGTTGTTGTCTTTTTTTTTTTTGAGATGGAGTCTCGCTCTGTTGCCCAGGCTGGAGTGCAGTGGTGCAATCTTGGCTCACTACAACCTCTGCCTTCCGAGTTCAAGTGATTCTCCTGCGTCAGCCTCTTGAGTAGCTGGGACTATAGGTGTGTGTCACCATGCCATGCTATTTTTTTGTATTTTTAGTAGAGACAGGTTTTCACCATGTTAGCGAGGATGGTCTCGATCTCCTGACTTCGTGATCCGCCCACCTCAACCTCCCAAAGTGCTGGATTACAGATGTGAGCCACCGTGCCTGGCCATTGGTAATACTTAAATTGCATGTCTTGTGCGGGACATAAGCACTCATTTCTTTGGGGTATATTTCTCAGGTAGATTTGCTGGATCATAGGATATGCATATGTACAGCTTTAGTAGATATTATGTAATGTTTCCTGAAACAATTGTACCAATTTAGATTCTTACTAGCAAAGCATGAGAGACCCAGTCACTCCATACTCATGCCAGCAATTTGGTATTATCTCTCTTTTTTTCCAAAAAAAAAAATAGTTTTTTTTGAAAAACTATTTTCAAAAAAATAGTTTTTTTTGAAAAACTATTTTCAAAAAAATAGTTTTTTTTGAAAAACTATTTTCAAAAAAATAGTTTTTGTGTATGGCATTATGGCATTATGGTTTTAATTTGTATTTCTTCAAAATTAATTTTTGTGCTTTTGGCCATTTGGATATCCATTTTTCCTAGGCCCCTGTTCAAGCCTTTTTTTCATTTCTCCATTGGTTTTTTTAGTTAATTGGTAGAAGTTATGTATTTATACATTCTGGCTGTGAATCTTTTTTTTTTTTTTTTTGACATATGCTTTATGATTATCTTCTCTCCTTCCTATGAGGTGTCTTTTTACTCTTGATGTCTTTTGACAGTAGTTTTTTAAAATTTCTATGATTATTAATTTTATGTATTCTATTAAAGAAATTTTGCCTACAAGGTCACAATGATGGTTTTTTAAAATTTTTTCTTCTAAAAACTTTATTGTTATTCTATATTTATATCTGTACTCCATCTCAAATTGAGCTTGTGAGGATATTTTGATCCACTCTGCCATTGCTCACATTGATCCTGAGGGCACTGTAAAAACATTTTCATGTGAATTATGCTAATATTGATTACATGTTCTTTTTTCCAGACTGAAATGCATGAACTCAATTGAATTCTACGATTAATTTTCCACAGAGCAAACTGTTTTCGATATTTTTTCAATATTAATTTTTAAAAACTCATGTCAATTTGGAATACGATTAAATTTTAAAATGACACCATAATGTAAAGATATTTTTTCCTATGTTGTTACTTTTGCATTTGCCATTTTCATTATACCTAATTTCTCTTAATCAAATTTTTACAAATCTAAATTTTGAGAAGCATATGTTCTGTTTCTGTGCTTTTTAGTAAATAAATATAAAGGTGGATAGTTTTAATTATTGTCATTTTATATAGTATTTGTTTTGGAATTGGATAAATACCGTTTCATTTATTAGCATAAGAAATATGGAATTTTTTTCTGTAAATAGAAGAAACAGAAAAGAATGGGGTATGGTTAAAAAGTAAGGCCAAGGCAGGCAGATCACCTGAGGTTGGAAGTTCAAGACCAGCCTGGCTAACATGGAGAAACTCTGTCCCTGCTACAAATACAAAATTCACTGGGTGTGGTGGTGCATGCCTGTAATCCCAGCTACTCAGGAGGCTGAGGCAGGAGAATCGCTTGAACTCGGGAGGTGGAGGTTGTGGTGAGCCGAGATTGTGCCACTGCACTCCAGCCTGGGCAATAAGAGCAAAACTCCATCTCAATAATAATACTAATATTAATATTAATAATAAATAAAAACGTTAGAGACATAGTCCCACACACTCACATTTGCACACATGTAACGCACAAGTACAAACTGTCTTTGAGACAACAAAGAGTAAAAATGTTGAGATAAGCATCCTGCTTCATTACTAGACTAAACAACTCAGTCTTCTACATATGTGCTTTTAAAAGAGATTTTATTGTCTGTCCTAACTATATTGATTGTATATGACATGGTAAGCATAACTTCAATTTGGGAGCATTAGTTTTTCAATCCCTCAATAAAACAATGGAATGTATGACATTTGATAAATGTAATTAACACTTAAAATAGGGTTAACTCTGGTATCTTTAAGATATCTATTTTAGTGTCTGAATATTTTCTTTTTCTGGAAGAATATTCTCAACTGGGTAGGAAATTGCCTAGTGAAGTGCACAAAGATTCACCAGTGAATTAAACAGAATTAATTTACAACAACCTTTAGATTGTTAATTAACAATCTAAAAGCCCATTTAAAGAGCCATAGGAACAGGGAAGATGGGTGAGAGATCCTGAGGCAAGTTCTCTCCTAAAGGGGATCTGAGAACAGAGGCATGAGTCAGAGACTGGCCCCCAAAACACAGAAAAAGGAGTCTGAATGCAAACATGGGTGGTCAAGGGGAACTTTGCTTAAACATGATTTTGCTTGGAAGCTGGCCCTGAGGGTAGCAATTGTATCCTACACTTTTGATTATGTATCCCACTGTATCTCAAACTTAAATTTTTGACTGACAACATGAATGCATCAGAATTTTTCTTATATCATTGAAATTTCTCCTTTAATAATTATACTGTGTGAATATATAGATACCTCAACTATCAGTTAAATGCATTTTTATCAGCTAAGAAATATTTTCAAATTATGTATGCTATAATCGGATTAATACATTCCCATTTCAGAATAATGTGTTTATAAGTTTGTGCTAAGTTTATTTAAAAAAAAATAGTATGGCAAGCCTTTCCTTCCTGACAGACCATATAGATGCTGCTTCTGATTCTGAGAGTTGCTTCTGCTCTCAAATAATGAATGTAAAAGGAAGTGGTTACATAGATTTATGGTGTGATTTCATGGCATTATGGTGAATACTCATGACTGCAGGACCTTGTAGAAAGCAAAATCTGATATTTAACTCAAGTAGTCTGGACCCTATCCTTTGGGAAAACATATATTTCCTTGTAGCTTAAGGCCATCTTAGAAGAATAGATATACATGACATGAAAGTTGTAACATTTTGTGAGTGTGTGTGGAGAATTTATCTTTTCTAGTCATTCTTGGCATCATTTTTCACAATGGAAAAGCACTGTCCTCATTATGCGATACCGTTTCTAGCTATAAAAATGAGAAATGTTCTTTTTTTTTTAGTTCAGAAATGTTTGATTTAAAAAAAAAAAAAAAAGATACAAACAACTTGCTGTCAAGTTTTGGTTTTCAGACACAAATTACGCATTTTACAACTTCACCCAAATAAATGTTATCTTTCCCAGGAGGTCACTGTTCAGAAATGAATAATGAAGAGTTATTGATACCATAAAATCACTTGATACTGTTTAGAAAAGTAAAGAGAGAAAAAGTCTTTAACATATCCAAATAGGCTTCTTACTGTCTTTGTTTTCAACCTCAAAGCTAATCACTGTGACTTTCAGAAATAGCACACATAGTACATATAAGACGCATTCTCAATAGAACACTTTTTTTCCTTGGAGTTTTCAATTTTTGTTCTGTTTTATCATTGTATAAACAGATTCCAGTAGCATCATGCTAATTGATTTCATACTTATTTTTTAATTGTGGTAAGCACAGATAACATGAGACCTATGTTCTTAATTTGTTTATTCTAAAGGCTATTTTTCTATTTTTTTAAATTTTGATATATTTAGCGAGTGCAAGTACAGCTTTGTTACATGGATATATTGCATGGTGGTGAAGTCTGAACTTTTAGTGTACTCATCACCCAGACAGTGTACATGTGCCCAATAGTTAACTTCTCATTCCTCACCTCCACTCACCCTCCCATCTTTTAGAGTGTCCGGGATCTATTATTCCATGTTGTTTGTCCATGTGTACACATTGTTTAGCTCCCAGTTAAAAGTGAGAACATGAGGTATTTGACTTCCTGTTCCTGAGTTATTTCACTTACTCTCCACCTAAATTTTTAAGTGTGTGGTCAAGTATCGTTAACTATGAGCACAATGTTGTCTCCTACTCTTCAAAGATCTCTTGAGAAGACTGCTAAGTCCACCAATCCAATCTTAATCCTTTTGTGAAGAGGTTGCAAGCTGGTAGTGTTTAGAAAAGATCTACCCAACAGATGCATTACATTTGCACCACATGGATTTAAAAACATAACTAAACTGTCAACAGTTAAAATTACACATGCATAAAGACAAAGGCAGCTTTCTAAATTCTCTTGACCAATAGAACTCTCTCTCTATGCTGGACCCAAATTCTGCGAATGCTAAATCAGCCTCTATTTCTCACCCTCTGCTCTTAAATCATTTATATGATATTCCTAATTTCTGCAGAGGTTTGAGTTTTCTGCTCCCAAGACACAAAGAGCATTAGCCACACTATTCATCTCATCTATGTGCAACATTTAATCCTGCATTCACTAATGCCACTAGTCCTCTTGGAATGACTTCCTTTTTGCCTAGTGTTGGTCTGACCACTTCAAGTCCCACTTCACCAAGAAACTTCCCAAGGCAACCAAGGCTAATTTGGGTTTCTCTTTTCTGTGAACTCAGATAACACCACACAAAGCAGTACTTGATCAGGCTGTTTTGCAAAGAGTCAAAGATAATGTCCCAGTTAGACCTTTGATCAATGCCACCCTTGTTAATTCACAAGTTAAGAGACAGGGTAAGCCTCCAGTAAATCTCCTCCTTTGATTAAAAATGTTTTATTGATTTAGATCTTCTCTCTGTTTACTTTTCCTTCAGAAAAATATTGTCCCCATCCTCCATCATTTTTTTCCTGATAATTCAGAAAAGTATCTGGGCCAAACAGGAAAACAATGCATCTCTCCTTCAGTTTCAGGGGAGGCTGTTGTTGGAAACCTGCAGTTTGCTTAAGGACAGGGATTGTATCTTCCCTACCAGGTACCAAGCACATGGACAGGAACACCGGGCCTCAGTAATCAATAAAAGTATTCAAAAGAACAAACGAAGAAATGAAGACTAGTCTAAATGGAGACATGGGCTAAATGTAGTTGAGTCACTTAAGTAAGACTGACTTTTGCAGGAAGCAGAGCATCTGTGATTTAATATGAAATGGTAACCGATCAGAAATAACTACTCCACCATTTATCACTGTCTCAAAAGTCATTCCTCAGAACCATTCTTAAGAATCATAATACTGTCCAAATATCTTAATGAGAGGTAGTTCTTTAAGTTGTTAATAGCTTTTCTTTTCACAGTATTTCATTATGGGCAGTGACTTCTAACTGCACGAGCTAGTGGGTTGCAGAGAATTTATCCCACCACAGACATGGAGGAAGATGAGGGAGAATGGGTGCCAAGTTCTGGGACATTGGTAGAAACAACAGAAATGAATGCTATTCCGCCATGAAAGCTGACAAAATCACATACACAAAAGAAAAGGAGACATTAGAGCATATTTTTCTTAATCTACTCCTTCATGAGAGCACGTAAGCCTAATCATCTCCCACAATAAGCAACTACCTCAGGACGAGGTCTCTAATTAGTAGCCAACTTAAGAAAGTGGCTCTGTATCTACTGTTCGTTCCCAAACATTTCCATCAGAAAATTGCACTTTTTCTTCACCTATTAAATCATTTTTTTTTTTACAAAACTGATCCATGACTTGACAGTGATTTTCCCAGTGTTATTTTATAGCAGGAGTTTGCACCAACACTTGACTGAGGAATGAACTTCCTTATCCTTCTAGTGGGTACAATCTTCCAGGTTAAGCTATCTTGAGAAGGCAGGCCTGGCACTGGGAAACGGGTAGGGGCTGTTACAGACACTGAAATGTGAAACAGGAGACAGGCTGAGCAGTGTTACAGGGAGACTGCACTAATTCAAAACCTGATTATCTGGTCATTTTTTTCTCTGGCATCTGCTCCTGAACTCCATTCATCATGAACTGTAAAAAAAAAAAAAAAAAAAAAAAAAAAAAAAAAACTAGCATTTGTGCACTCACCTTAACATTAGAAAGACCCAGTCTGGAGGAGAATGTGTAAGCGTATTTGGAGAAAAAGAAAAAGTGCAAGTGAGAAGAAAAAAAAACTACAGGGAGCATTGTAAATCTATTTAAAAACAAAATCTAAATGTCATACTATATATCATCCTATAATGACGCTCCTGCTGTGCCCTCCACTGTCTCCTTCTTGCTTTGGCTCCAGGCTAGGCTGCATCAGCCACGAGATAATATCTGTATATATTTTTCGATCAGCAGCACCGAACAGAGGGTTCTGGGGGCTTATTGCCCAATTTGAATTTTAGAATAAAGGAAGAGAGGATCTTTGGTAAAGTGCAAATTAAGCCAACATCCTAATTGGCAGTGACAACCTCTCATGTCCGTAGCCCTCTCGTATCTTTTCGTTTTTTTCCATGGGCTGTTGTCCTCTTTAACTTTCTATGGTGGTCAGTGTCCAGAGACCCTCTCCTTTCTGTCCCCTCTAAGATCTGCTTTTTGCAAAGCATTAGGAATTCATTTGCACTAAGATTTGGATATCTAAGGGCAGCTTTTGGGGGATAAACTCTCCACCAGAACAATGTAAGGAGGTTTTCACTGATGAAATTGCAAGCATAAGTTATCAAATGACATGTATACTAGAAGAGACTTGGGGAAGTCTGGGCAAGGGCTTAAGAGGCAAGCTCCTTCCCCGGGAAAATGTCTCCCAAAGTTTGGCCACTAATTCTTGAAACCAACAGTTCTTTTTAAGGGGACTGGAGCTGGAATTAAGGTCAGGTGACATGACTGCATCTCCACGATTATTAAACACTTTGATCACCATCCTTCCTACCTCTTAGATGTAGTTCTACAAACAAGAACTGGAGTACAAATAATAAAGTTCAGAAGTTATCGCACGATTGTCTCATTTGAATCTGAAAGTAGATAAGCGATCCTTGCAAATGCGAGGTTAAGAAGTGGCAGAATAACTATAAAGCCTTGTGCTGCTTATTTCTGTGGACATAACCTTTGTTTTTAGCTCTGGCCCTTGTTTAATAAAAAGAGGTTGAGATTTAGGATTGGCAAAAGCAGAAACTTTCTGAGAAGGAAGAAGGTGAAAGCAAGCATCAATAATAGATAAATAAGATCGGCACAGGCCTGCCAATTGTAGTCCCAGACCTCTAACAAGACCCCATAGAGCAGACAACCCTTTAATAGGAGGCATCCTGTTTTCACTGTGCCTCAAGACGGGGAGCAGAGGTGAGAAGTTCATTGCATATTGTTTTCTTAGCTCCCCGCTTACCACGGGGCTGTCATTTCCTCCCTTCACCCTCTCAGATGTAAGTCTGTGTTTAGAGGGTTGTAGCAGGCAGTCAGCTCAGTCTTAATATTCTTTATTAAAGATCAAATAAAAACACAAAAAGGAGACGCAGCCTGAAGAGCTTCCTCATGGCAGGGGGCCCATTTCTTGGAAAAATGACTGTCCATTTGTTTTGTCATGTGTCCTCCCCATTAGAGGTTCCCGGAGTGCTCCTTGGCATCATCTGTAATCACACACCCTCAGCAGAACCCTGTGAGAATGATTTTTCTGTAATGAAAAGATCAGAGCCTCTGGGGAAGAGAGGAGAGGAGAAGGAGAGGCTTTAGTGTGTATGCTAGGTTGGAGGAACAGATAGAAAGAATGCAATACTCTTACATTACATGTCATATACACCTAAGTGGAATAAGTTACCCCATTAACCTTTTTATTCTGCACTTTCAGGGATGGTTTACTGAAAATACTAGTTCAATATACATCCATTCTGGTGAATATTCTATATTAGCACACTAGTAAGCAGAACTTCCAAAAATTTATATCGAGGATGAAGCTCCTCCCAGTGATGACATTGTGAAAGGGCCATTGCAGACGAGTCTGTCTTCCGTCTTCATTACATGCTTATAACATTTAGTACTAGGGATCTTAGATAGTTCATCAATGCTAAATAATAGTCAGGTGGTCATTCAACATAAGTGATCATTTTTCCCTCCAAAGTCTCCTCCCTAGCTCTAGGCTTGGTACATTACATGGCTCATCTCTTTTATCCCTGTGCCTGAGCCCTGTTCATTCATTCATTTATTCAGTGCTTACTTACGAACAGTCCTTGAGGGCACAATTAGAAAAAATCAGAAATGATTGCTAACTTCATACAGTTTGTATTTGAGACAGGGAGACAACCAATAAACAAATAAATGGGTATAAATGAGTACACAGGACACATTTTGTGTAACCTTATACAAGGAAAAAGAAGCAGTGTTGCCATGAAAAAGAGAAATAGAGATAACCACCATAGATTGGGCATCAGAGGAAGCCTTTCTAGAGGATGGGAAAGAGCCAGGAGAAATGTACTCTAGAGAAAAAGCAGATGCATGAAGATTCTAAGTCTGGCTTTTGTCTGACCAAATCTTTTTATGGTCTCTTAGCCCTCCCTACTTTGTTTCTGCTCCTCTTCTCACAGACAAAAAGGCTTGGAGTTAGCTCTGGAAACCAGCAGTTTGTAAAGGCCTTGCTTCTTACCAGCAAAATTATTTGCTAATCATGCTATGTCTGTCTACTTACCTGCTGTGTTTTCCTGCAGTCAGTCTACCTCACCCTTGTAAGTCACATTCCAGCCACCTTCTTAATGCTGTTTTCATTACTTCTCTTTGTCATTAATTCAAATCCTTTCCTTCCTTTCCTTTCCTTCCTTCCTTCCGTCCTTCTGTCCTTCCTTCCTTCCTTCCTTCCCTCCTTCCTTCCTTCCTTCTTTCCTTACTTTCTTGCTTTGCTGTGCTGTGCTTTGCTTTGCTTTGCTTTTTAATAGAGACAGGGTCTTGCTATGTTGCCTATGTTGCCTAGGCTAGTCTTAAATTCATGACCTCGAGCAATCCTATTGTCTTGGTCTCCCAAAGTGCTGGATCAAATCCCTCTTCTAAACTTGTGCTTATTGATTGCACTAACTCATCAGATCTAATAGAAGGAGCATTTCCTCTAACACCAACTGCTATCCTCTGTCTTGGAATGTGATTCATATCAACAGTCAGATCTTGCTTTTCTTTCATTTCACTAAAAAAAATTCCCTTTAACTGAGGACCAGCCTTGGAACCTCCCTCGGCCAAGCCCTCAATGACTGACCTCCTAGCCATCCGTACCCTGACTCCAGCAATGGGAACTAGACAGTGTCCGATTATGTTTGTTGATGCAACAACTAGTAATATTTCCATAAATCAAGTCAGAGACATAAATTGGGTGTTTGTAAGAATGGGGTCTGAAGTTAAGCCGCTGGCTTTGAATCTTGGGTCTCACTGGCTGTGAGACGTTGGAAAAAACACAGCCTATTTCTGCCTCAAGATTTTCAAATATAAAATGGAGCCATCTTATATAACTCACAGGGGTTTTGGAGGCTCAAGGAAGAAAGTACGTGCAAAGTACTTAAAATGCTATCTGGTACACGGTACAAATCCCCAGAAAATATCATCTAGAGCTACAAAGGGAAATCAATCAGTAACTTGTTATGAGCTGTAGCATACACACTAAGAGGTTTTGGTCTAAGAAGCATAGAAAATAAAACTGTAAATCATAAAAATTTAGATATGAGATTAGAGTGGGTCCAGGTTAAGACTGAGCCACCAGAATACTGAATTCTGTGCCATAATTTTCCTCATATTTATTCTAATTTGAAAAACAAATCATATTACTGAGCATGTGTATGTAGGGCTGAGTGTGTGAATCTGGACCAGTTATCCCTGACTTCTGCAAAGGAAGACATTCAGCGGCCCAACAAATGGATCATTTTCCTCTTTGGGCTCCACTGACACTCTGCCCCTCCTTCACCGTCAACTCAAGAGTTAGAATGAGATGACCCTTCCTATGCTTCAGTGGTTATTAATTTCTACACATTCAACAATGTCAAATTTCTGTGCTTATAGCTTTCAATATTTTAAGCTTCCCAAAGGGATCCCACTTATATCCTAAAGATATATGATATAGACATATAAGAATGTAAATAGCAGCATATGACACTCATACACAACTGCATGTTAATTGGTTATGTAGACAACAAATGGATGATATTGTGACATATAAAGACATCATATAAAGACAAGGTCATGGAAATTGGATAGAGGTTTGAGAGCCATAAGTTTAGACTATTCATTTTCCCAGATGCTTGCAGCCAGTTTGAAATGCAGCTTGCATAGAAACATGACTCTGCCAACTCCAGCCAGCTACAGACTCCTGCCATTAGTGATAAATGACCTTGGTAGTCTTGAAAATGAATAGTATCCAGTGTTATAAGGTGGCCCTGTTCCAGATGATGTTTGTTTACGTGCAGCAATTAGAGTCCAGCTGCTATAGGGAGGCAGTCATAACCTCAGCTGCATTTTAGGAAAAGTACAGGTAAAGCACCTAAAATGGTATTGGATTTATACGAACTGAAGGAGTTGAACTTTGTAAAAATGTGTCCAAAGGGCTGCATGAAATCATGAACCTCTGTGGGCTCATCCTGACACTCCAATCATGTTGCCCTGAACAGTGGCAAAATCTATTCATTCAACAAAAAGGACCTGCACTGGGACTTCCATGAGGAAAAATAGAAAACGTCCAAGCCCTCAAGGCAACCATCATGAACTCACACTTGGATTGTAGACCCAAACCTCTCTTTCTGAGCAGTTTGAATTCCAAGACTTCAATTCAGTAAGGAATTGGTGCAGTGTGAGGCCATTGGGGGATAAGGCAAAAAGTAAGAAGACGGAGACCTAAGAGAGATCAGACCTACTGTATTGGATTACACTTAGCAGGTCCCAGTACAGCCTTTGAAACTCCATCTTTTTTTCTGAGAGTGTGACCTATTAAAGTCTCCTGACGGTGTAAGTGCATCAGCTGTGTGTATGCACCAAAGTAGATAACATTGCAAATAAGAATGCTATGCTATCTGGCTTTATCACATTTAGCATCCCTTTTGAAGTTAAAGACAAGATTATCCTGTAAATGCTTGGCAAGCCACAGTTAATCCTCATCTTCATGAGGGAACATGAAAGGACACCCTTAACACTCAATATCAGCTCGTGGTTTTGTGTTATGAATGTGAGGGTTGAATTTGATGCTACAGTGGTGAAACCCATCATGTCAATATTGTAGATGATGCTCCACTAGCCATAACAACAAGGCATTTATTTTTTCATAAAATGTGTGCATTGAATTGGTCTTTTCTATATCAAATCCACTGAAGATTTCAGTGCTATTTCAGCTTTCAGAAACTAGGAACTTAAAACCATGGTTTATGACAATAGATCTTAAGCAAACAGAGATAATAATTTTGCTGGCGTGTTTTTTGGTTGTAAGGTGTGTTTCCTGGTGGCTATCTTTGTCGTCGTATAGTAAGCCATCATGTGTCCCTTCCCAAAAGCCTGAGGATATTTTAGTGAATCCATGTTTAGGAAAAGCATGGGGCAATTTTGCCTGAAAGACAAAAAAGAACTCATTTCTTATTTGTAGGTCCTTCTGGTCCTGATTATTATGTCAGAATCAGAAGAGACTGAGGCTAAAGATGACTTCTCATATGATTTATAGACCTGGTAGAACTTCACTGCTAATTCCTTAAATCATAAAACAAGTTAGTCTAATTTTAATCAAAATATTTCTGATTCTTTGAGGTAAAGAGCTTGCATTATTTCAAGGAAATGTGTGTTAAAGACTTTCTTGCTAATTTTAAACTAAGCTTCTAGAAGTATGTACTTAAAATGATTTTAGATATGTGTATGTGTATGTATCTATATATGTAGGTATATAAAAAAGCGAAATAGCTTACAATTGAATCATTTAAAATTGTACTTTTTAAGTAGCTCTTTTAAATGTACCTAGAATTTACTTTGAAGGTGACTGAGTGATGACATAGAGAAGTCAATGTCATTGAAAGAATAGTTTTTTACTTCTAGTACCCCAAAAGAGAAGGCATATCGTCCTGTGGGACCATGTGGGCAAGCACCAGGGTTATCAGGAGAAAAGAGTTAGGGGAAGGCGTCAATGAGAGCCTTTAATTCTATAGTGGCAGGACACTGTTAGGTGAAAAAACCTCCTGTAGGGCAGGAAGCAAAATATAGGTGTTGGGGTTTGTGGCTGGAAGATTTTTAATATGATTTTTCTGTACCTGTGAAAACACAAGATGGTATGAATGTAAACTACTTTAGCTGTTAATTTGGCCTATGATTTCCAAGACGCCAAATCATCAATTGCAGAATATCAAGAATTATTCTTACAACACTGTAGACTAACACTTATCAACTGAAATGTCTTTGTTAGATACTTACCGAAAATAGTCTTTTAACACTTTGAAATTATATTTATGAAATATTCTCATCAATTATTTTGTAGTAGGAAAAAATAGAAATATATATGCTGGTAGGAAGCAATTTATCTTTTAAATATATTTCATTCTTGATGAAATAACCACAAACCATTCAGCAACACTTAAAAGATTGCTTTTTTTTTTTTTTTTTTTTTGCTTCTGTTAAAGTTGAGAAGAGGCTCTGATAAAATGTGCACTAAAATTGCTGTTTGTCAGCACTGTGCACACAAAAAAGTGTGTGTGTGTGTGTGTGTGTGTGTGTTTAATTGGTTCAATTAGTATTCTGCTGTAATCTGCTCATCACATAGAAACAGCATCTAAGAGAGGGCTTGACATTCAGAATCAATAATGTGCTGAACATTTAAGTGTCACAGCAAATATCAATAGGCCCAAAGTCATTCACGTGCTGGGCAAAGTCTAATTGGCAATGCAACCAGAATGTCCAATTTACTTACAAATACTTCCTGCTGGAGCTCTTCCCCTCATTCATATCCAGATGTGGGCATGTCACAGGGTTGGCAAATTCAGGAGCCCACACTGGCTCAGCATGACTGCTCTCTCTCTCTCTGGGTGCAGCAGCTCACCCTACATCACACAGGACTTAAACCCAGGCTGTCAGACCATGAATTGGGTACTTTGGGGCCAAGTACACAGCATTGCTCTGTTCTCTAATTTTATGTTTATATTTGAGATGTAATTTTTTAAAAGACTGTAAACAAAGAAAATAATGTTAAAATTAATTGAACATGAAAAATCTAGTAGTCTCTGAACAAAATCCATATTATGACAAAGTTAAATGGAGAAGTGGGCTGTAACGTATACCTACAGGCTGAGTAGACATTGTGAAAAGAACCTTGTAACTCCAGGTGATGGGAAGCAGTGATGTACTGGAAATGGAAGGGGACTAGAATATGGAGACATAAAACCCTGTCACTCATTGTTCCCTTGTTATCTTTAACATCACCACTTACCCTCTCTGAGCTTCAGTTTCCTGTTTGGTAAGAGAAGAAAATATTTCATGTCTTATTTACTGGTTACTGATCAAATGAAACAATTAGAAAATGTAACATATTATTTAGCATTGTTTGTTTCCACCAGCTCATTTGTTTTAAAGTTTAGATTTATACTTCTTAGGCTTTTTTAGAAACAAAATAGTTGAATTTAGCCAGACAGCTTGTTATAAATTGAAGAATAACTCTTTCGTATCAACCTCTTACTTTAGGTAGATTGTCTGTATAAATATTATCTTTAAAATAGTTCATTTAAGCACCAGTCTATTACTAACATTGTTGAACAAAAAAATTCCTCATCCTGTAGGTTTCATTTCTCAAAGCACTGCTCAAAATCCAGGTGTCAAAAGGAGTCATGAACATATCACCCAGGTGACAGGCATGTCAGGAACAAAGTTTGGTGATTCCAGGAGGCCAAGACATGTGAATCAGGCATTCCCCAGCCTAGATCCTGAGTCAATACAAAGCTAGTTCATTAGTACTGGAGGACTGCTGGGGTCGTAAGCCAAGAGGATCATTATTAATATCCATTTATTCAAGACTGCTTTTGCATTATTCAATAAATACCTCTGTGTATAGAACAAGTTTCAAAAAAAATAACAGAGAATATAAAGATGATTAAGGGATTGTCCCTTATGAGAAAGTATACAGGAAACAAAACTCTCTGCAAAAAATTCCCCAGGCTTTCCTCAACAAAGTCGTCAACCTAGGCATATCCCACAATAGTACTTTTCTTTCTTTCTGTGTGTAGTGGTTTAAATAGTTTTCCCCAAAAAATTCGTGTCTATGCAGAACTAGTGAATATGACCTTATTTGGAAATAGGGTCCTTGCAAATGTCGTCAAATTAAGATGTGGTCATACTGGACTAGGGTGAGCCCTAAAACAAATATAATGGATGGCCTTGTAAGAAGAGGGCAATTTGGAAGCAGAGCAACCAAGGAGAAAAAGCCATATGAAGAGAGAAGCTGAGACTAGAATTAGGCAGCCATGAGAACAAGCATGCCAATGATTGCTGGCAACCACTGGAAGCTAGGAAGAGAAAATTATTCTTTCCTAGACCCTTCAGAGGGATCGTGGCTTTGCTGACATCTTGGTTTCTAGACTCTATAACCTTAAAAAATACATAATTTTCTGTCATTTTAAGCTACTCAGTTTGTGGTGTTCTGTTATGACAGCCCAAGGAAACTAATACACTAGGGGAATTAAGACGTGCTATTTCTCTTTGGAGCAAATGTCATTTAGATAGCCAGGGAAATTGATTCAACAGATATCAATCTAGAATAAAATAGGATTGAACGCCAAAAGGATTAGGAAGGAATAGAGAGATCAAGCAGACAAGAAAATTACAGAATTGAATACTTGATTAAAGCTAATTTCTTTGGGTTAATTATACTAAGCTTAATCTAACTCACTTTACTGAGGAAAATCTTGAAGAAACATCACTCAAACAGTGACAGTATTAGTATCTCCTCCAAGCAGCCTCTTCCCTGAAGCCATCAGTTGCTGTTGCTGACCCTGCCTTGTTTCTGTCTTTGTCTTCCCAGTTTTTCCACCATGGGACCTGCCGGCGTTTCAAAAGCCCATCCCCAATTCCACAGCCGTCCCTGACAAGATAGAAAGCAGCGCCAGCTCCATCATTTGCTACAACTTATAAAAGAGAAAGAGAGCGAGAATGTCTAATACGTCAAGTATTACAGTAATTACTTTCACATACATAGATTCATCATTCATTCATCCCTCACTCGTATTTGTCCTATTTTTATTAAGGATTGCTTAAGTGCCTGGCATTAAATCAAATTTTCAGGATTCCAAGTTGGACAAGAGAATAGTGGTCTCTGCCCTCTTTTCCACTTAGGTTCATCTTTTTTTCCCTTATCCTAGGAGTTACAACTTGCTCCATTTGCTGAGTTCCTGTGTGGCCTCTGAGCCTCACCTGACCAAGGATCTAATATTCAGGCACACACACCTGTCTGAAATTTAAGCCCCATACAGCACCTTTGCAGACCAATCCCATTGAGATTTGCTTAGTTTCCTGCATTGGGCTTCTTCTCTGACAACTCCCCTTTAGCATTTGTCCTGTTGTCCTTAGGGCCTGATCTCCACTGTGGCACAAAATCAAGCCTAAAATCTAGCAATGGTTGGGGATCCTTGGCTAGCATTTAGTAGCTTTCCTTTCTTAGAGTAGAGTCTCTTCCTAATATGCTGCTTCCCCCTAAATCATTCACTTTGTCTGCCAAGTAGACTTTAAATATTCATTTGGTATTTACTATGTGCCAGACACCATTCTAAAGATACGAGGCTAACCATGACAGGTACAGTTTCTTCTGTCATGGAACTTAGTTCTACAGAAAGCAATAGACCAAGAAAAGAGGGAAAAACCCATAAAATGGACCAAAAATCCCCAA
This sequence comes from Piliocolobus tephrosceles, assembly GCF_002776525.5. Classification (NCBI taxonomy): domain Eukaryota; kingdom Metazoa; phylum Chordata; class Mammalia; order Primates; family Cercopithecidae; genus Piliocolobus; species Piliocolobus tephrosceles. Next base: position 39,838,484 of record NC_045451.1, read on the forward strand.
GTAGTATACAATAAACAAAACAACTGTCAGGACTAAGGCATCCTATTAAAACAAAAACGAAAAGAAGGAGCTGAAAGAAAATAAAAGAAGAGGTTGGGGAAGATCTATCCAAGGAGATGTCATTTTAAACTGATGATAACAAAAGGAATAAGTGAAATTAGCCCATAATTATGGATAAAATTACACAAGTCCAGGCTAATAGTCTGTACAAAGACCCCGTGGCATTGCAAACCACGTTGTATTCCAAGAACTGAGAAAAGACACATAGGTAGGGCATTGTTTGTGAATGAAAAGAGTGATTTTATTAGCTCTCTATTGCTGCTGTCACATAATACCACAAATTTAGTTGCCTAAAACAACACAAGTTACAGTTCTGGAGGTCAGATGTTTGAAGTGAGTCTCCCTAGGCTAAAATCAAGGTTGCCAAGGAGTCCATGTCCCTGCCTTTTCTGGCCTCTAGAGGCAGCCTGTTTTTGCTTATGGTCCCCCTTTCTGGCAATCGCATCATTCCAACCTCTGCTTCTGTCATCACCTCTCCTCCCCTGACTCTGACCTTCCTGCCTCCTTCTTCTGAGGACCCCTGTGATTTCATTCGGCCCACACACATAATTCAAGCTAATCTTATCTCAACATTCTTAACTCACCTCTGCAAAGTTCTCTTTGCCAGGTAAGGTAACATATTTACAGGTTTGAGGAATTAGAATGTCAACATTTGGTGGGGAAGTGGGAGACGTTATTCTGTCGACCTCAGTGACATAAAGCAATATTGGAGATATGTAAAAGTTCAAGGCAGAATACTTAAGTCATAGTAAATAATTCGGATTTTGTGAAAATGTGAAACTATGAAAGGTTTTAAGAACATAAGTTGTTTTGTAACATATGTTTTTTAAAAGATGATTTATACAACTATGTGGAGAAAAGATTCAAGATGGGAAAGTGGGCTAACTCAAATCAAAGAGAAAGAAATTTATCCCTGTAAATTGGATAAGAGATGGCAGGTGTCTAGACTAAAATGGTGACAGTGGAGATGAAGAGTAATAGGAAAAGTCAATTAAAACAACTGAACTTAATAGTAGAATCTATATGAGTAGAGTGAAGAAAAACTCAAGAATCAAGGATAAATCTCAGGGGTTTTGTATTTTATATTATTTATTTATTTATTTTTTGTTTTGAGATGGAGTCTTACTCTGTCACCCAGGTTGGAGTGCAGTGAGCGATCTTGGCTCACTGCAACCTCCACCTCCAGGGTTCAAGCCATTCTCCTGCCTCAGACTCCTGAGTAGCTTGGACTATAGGCACGTGCCACCACACCCAGCTAATTTTTGGATTTTTAATAGAGACGGGGGTTTGCCATGTTGGCAACACTGCTCTCGGACTCCTGACCTCAGGTGACTGGCCCGCCTCAGCCTCCCAAGGTGCTGGGATTATAGACTTGAACCACCACGCCTGGCCAATCTCTGGTTTTTAAATATGTATTTTACAATGGGGAGAGGAGAAGAAGGGAAGGTACAGGAGGGGAGGGGAGGGAAGGAAGAGGAAGAGAAAGAACTCTGAACTCCCAGGCACCAATTTTTGGCCTCTGACTGTCACAGGTTCAGCTGCTGTCTCTACACTGGGCCTCTGATTGTCATCTTTACACTTGAAATGATTCTTGCAGTCCTTCTGAATTACATTCTCACCCTCCTGGGATATGATAGAAAGCATTGTTTATCCATTTATACTCTAACTCTAGTTTTTATTTACCTGTTCTCTATCGTCACTGTTAATAATTCCCACTCTTCATTTAATAAAAATTTTTTTAATGTTCCTCAGCTAATGACTTCCAAATGAAGCTACGTCCCATCTAATATTCAACTATTAAAATAATAGTGTCTTCCTAAGAAAAAAGGCCCAGGTTTCCATATAGTCCCAGGACTCCTGAAGGCCCTTCAGGGAAAGGAAAATATGTCAATCCTAGAACCCAATAAAGTCAGAGAAGACTTTGAAAAATCCAGTTTAATACCCTTTACACTTCATATGTGGGGAAACCAAAGCTTCAAACTCCATTTACTGACAGATGCAGGGCAGGTACAAAAAACTCAGACAACAAAAGCCTTCACATGACAAGGACGCCTTTTCCTGAACCATGTTATTTCTAGACAGATAAAAATAATAATCTGATGCCAACATGTTCTTGCCTCCGTAGATACAATAATGATGAGATACGTTATGGAATCTCAGTAGTTTTTCTGTACTCTGTGATACTTAAAACAAACAAAATAAAATCTTTTCCAAGGTTGACTAAGCCTTCAGATATCTCTTTATGTGAAGAAAAAAATTGGGGAGAATTATGCTGCCCTAACTAGAAGAAAAAGCCATAAATTGTCTCCATCATGTTATGCTAATGAAAGACGTCCAGTCAGCAACCCTAAAGACTGAAATCGTTCTTTTCCAGAGATGGGCAAAACTCAGCCTCAATGAGTATTTGGAAGGTGGACCGGGGAATGCTAATTCAATTTCCATGACCAATTCAATCTCTGACCCTCTTTCTCAAGTTCCAGCAGTTCCTGATGATCATCAATTGTAAAGGTCTTTTTGGCCACGCTAGGATCTTAACTAAGACCAATAACTCATTTCATAAGTCACCGAACAGTTGACAAAGGATAATGACTTTCAGTCAGTCTTAAGCTGGGGATAGATTCCAACCAAAGACATAAAGGTGAAAGTCCTCTACCCAGTGTCCATTATGCAGCTCCAAGGTAGTTAATTTATGCTTAATGCAATTGTATATTTGAAAGCTGTAAAGACCCAAGTGATAATTAATCTTCAAGAATGCATTTAGTTGTGACTTATCTTGCTGAAAGGTTTTCCCACAATGTACTTTGGAAAGTGGCACTTGCAAACTCCTCCACATTAAATAGGTACGACTATGTGTCCAGAGGTTAGCCAAGCACAGTGTGTTTTTGTAGAACTCTTTGGAGCAGCAGAGTAAAATTGAATTCGAGTTGTACATACATGATAATACTAGAGTTTTAGTGGTTGATTTTTTTCTGCTGAAGGGAAGTTCTATGGTAAGTGATAGAATTTTTTTTATATCGCTCAGTGTTTTCCAATTGGTAATAAACATACTCATTAAACACACTGAAATCTTTTAACAAGAGTATTTGACTATCAATGGAGTATTATTTAACTATCATGGATAAACACTGAGATTCTCGGCAGAAAATTGCTCCACATGTTTATAAAAGGTGTAAAGATCTCTGTTTCATAGGATTGTTGTGGCTAGTGGAGATATTAAAATTCTCTGACCCAAGCCTCTTATTTTGCAAGTGAGAGAACTGAAGCCCAGAGTGCTTGCATAACTTGCTGATGCTCAGACAACTTATACAGTTTAACCTACATTTTTGATTAGCGTCCAAGGTAGTTTTGACTTTATCATCCTTTCTCACTTACATCACATTCTGTTGGAATAAAGCAGAGAATAATACTAACAAATCAAATAAGTAATATAAAAATATAGAACTTTTAAAATAAGTTTATCTATGCATTTTTTGCTTGTAAAACATATTTTGTTCCTGACATATAAGATGCCTTCTCCTAGGAAAACTGGCAAGTCCAGTAGGCTGTTTGTTTATTAATTATTAACCATGTGCTGGACAGCACCCAAGGTAATTTAAGGGAGAACCCCAAAATGCACAAGGCACTCTTCCTTCCTTGGTAGAGCTTAGAATCAAACTGGAGATAATAAGAATGTCAACAATAAAATCAATACTTGGAAAGTAACTTAAGGTTGGGGGAAGATAGCTGTGTCAGAGGAGATATTTGGCAAGAACCAAAATTGCTGTGGTTTTGCCATTTAGAACTCAGGTAAATGGAGGAAACGAAATATTAAAAACTGGAAAAACAAAGTCAGCAAAGAAATAAACTGGAAACTACAGTCATAGTATAAGAGGGATTCAAACAACCTGGAGGAAATACAGATCCACTTTGCTTTGGGATGGAGCATAGAATTCTTGGCTAAGTCTTCTTGATTTTAGAACTTTGTTCATTGTCATTCTCTCCACTCAAAAACAATGTTTGAAAAATTGCTTTTTTGATGTTATAATGTGCATTTATCACTTTGACTTTGCTACTTCTTTCCGCTCTCAAAAGTATTTTTTCATAGCCTTAACCTGGAAATTGCATTTATTCATATGCTATAAGCCAGAAACGATGGGATGTGGAGAGATACTGGAATAAAATGATGAATAAAATGAAGGTGATCCAAACTTTTTACAGTCTATGGGAAGGCATGGAACCAATTACAATGAAGTGTGACAATATCTTTGTATAATAAAGGCAGCACAGGATGGCAAGGAAACACATGGTATGGGCACCTAGTCCAAGCTGAGCTATCCATAAAAGATTCTCAGAGAAAGGGGAAGCTGTTTGATACATAAAATAGGCGTAGGAGGGAGGCTAAAATAAGAGAGCTAACAAGGAGGCTTGGGGCAAAAACTTTCAGGCAGAGGGATCAGCAGGTATAAGGCCCCAGAGCAAACAGGGAACAATAGAAGTTTTAACTATAGTCATGCTTTGTTTAACAGCAGGGATTACTTCCACAAAAAAATGAGTCGCTAGATTATTTCATCATTGCTAACATCATAGTGTGTACTTACACAAACCTGGGTGGTATATAGCCTGTTACATACCTAGGCTATATGGTACAATCTACTGCTCCTAGGCTACTGACCTGTACAGTATGTTACTGTACTGAATAGTACAGGCAACTGTAATACAATGGTAAGTATTTGTATATCTAAACATAACTAAAAACAGAAAAAGTACAGTAAAAATACACTACAGAAGACAATTTTTTAAAAAGACGCACCTGTATAGGGCACTTACCATAAATGGAAATGGCAGGATTGGAAGTTGCTCTGTATGAGTCAGTGTGTGAGTGGTGAGTGAATGTGAAGGCCTAGAACATTACTGGACACTCTGTATACTTTATAAACGCTGTACACTTCAGCCAAATTTATTTTTAAAATTTCTTTCTTCAGTACTAAATTAACCTCAGCTGACTGTAACTTTTTCACTTTGTAAACATTTTAATTTTTTAACTCTGACTCTTTTGTTATAACACTTGGCTTAAAACACAAACATATGGCACAGCTGTCCAAAATCACTTTCTTCCTTTATATTCTTATTCTATAAGGTTTTTCTCTTTATAAAACATATTTTTCCTTTCTAAAGATTTTTATTAAAAACTAAGGCAAAAACACACACAACAGCCCAGGCCTATATAAGGTCAAGATCATTAATATCACTATCTTCCACCTCCACATCTTGTCCCACTGAAAGATTTTCAGAGATAGTTACATGCATGGAGATTCCATGTCCTATAATAACGCCTTTTTCTGGAATACCTCCTGAAGGAATTGCCGGAGGCAACTTTACATTTAACACTTTTTTTTTTATAAGTAGAAGAAGTACACTCTAAAATTACAATAAAAAGTATAAACCAGTAACATAGTTGTTTATGTATATTATCAATTATTAGGTGCTGTACCTAATTGCATATGTTAGACTTTTATGCAACTGGCATCACGGTAGGTTTATTCACACCAACATCACCACAAACATGTTAGTGATGTCTTGTACTATGACATGACAATGATGATGTCATTAGACAACAGGAATTTGTCAACTCCATTACAACATTACATTACAACATTATGGGTCCACCTTCGTATACGTGGGCCATAATTGACCAAAATGTCATTAATGCTACATATAAGTGTACTGGATAAAGTATGGGAAGTTGGGTCACAGTTGATAAAGGATTAGGCAGGAGGCAATCATGTGGAAACTTAAAAACTGAGATATAGAATTATATGTTATCCATGGGATAAAAAATTTAAGTTACCTTGACTAGGTTCTCAGGTCAGCATTCTTACAAGGCTTGTACCAATTTTGTTACTATAACCCATAAAAAGATGGTGTTTCACATGGGACTATGTCCTGTAGAGTTTTAAAAGCCAAGTAATGGATCTTTATCCTGCAGGCAATGAAGGGGAGAAAATCATTAAATATTTGTTAAAAGAAATGTAACATTATAATGATGTTTTAATGCATATATTCAATAGCAATGCTAAAAAATAATGGCAGGAAAAAAGCAGAGAAAATAGAAAAAAAATTACATGATGAAAAGAATGTCAATTAAGTGGTATAGCAATTGATACAATGTAAATTGAGTGCACTTTGAGGGCAGTAGCCCCGTAAAGATTGGTAACTGCTATGGTCTGAATGTTTGTTTCCCTCCAAAATTCATGCTGAAATTTAATCCTCAGTGTGAAGGTATTAAGAGGTGAGGCCTTTAGGAGGTTATCAGGTCATGAGGTCTCTGCTTTCGGGAATGGGATTAGTACTTTCATAAAAGGTCTTGAGGGCCAGGCACAGTGGCTCTTACCTGTAATCCCAGCACTTTGGGAAGCCGAGGTGGGAGGATAATGAGGTCAAGGGATCGAGACCATCCTGGTCAACATGGTGAAATCCCGTCTCTACTAAAATACAAAAAATTATCCAGGTGTAGTGGCACATGTCTGTCGTCCCAGCTACTCAGGAGGCTGAGGCAGGAGAATTGCTTGAACCTGGGATGTGGAGGTTGCAGTGAGCCGAGATCACGCCACTGCACTCCAGCCTGGAGACAGAGCAAGACTCTGTCAAAAAAAAAAAAAAAAAAAAAAATGCCTTGACGGAGCCTGTTTGGCTCCTTTTTGCCTTTCCACCATGGTAGGACACAGTACTTGTCTCTTCTTCTGTGTGAGAATGCAGTAAGAAAGTGCCATCTTGGAAGCAGAGAGTAGTTCTCACCAGACATTGAATCTGTTGGCGCCTTGCTCTTGGACTTCCCAGTGTTCAGAACTGTAAGAAATAAATGTCTGTTATTTATTAATTATCCAGTCTAAGGTTTTCTATTATGACAGCCCAAACTGACTAAGACAATAGTGTACTTCTGAAATTCCCTTTCTCTAATTCCAATTAAACCTACAACATAATCATTTTTGACCATTTAAGATAGATTAAGTTTAATAATTTTGACTTTGTCACATCTGTCTAGCAATTATGGAGAACAATGTGTACAAAATCCATAATTTGATATTGTATAAAATTAGTCAAATATATAAAGGTAATTGCAATTTTGAAATACATAGATTCTTTAGAGAAGATGATTAATTATAACGTATAAGTAGGCAAATTTAAAGAGCACCTGCTGGAATACAAAATCTTATCTCTAGTCAATATTAGCCATTTTAATTAACTTAACTCTGTTCTTCCTTTGGCAAAAGAATGCCTGGTTGCAGCTCCATGAAAAACAGCACAGATTTGTTGCCACTCACGTTTCTTACTCTAACTCTTCCTTGAAACATTAAGATTGCAGGCATCAACATCATGGGTAAAGGATATTAGCTACTCCAGGTGTGTCAAAAGATGCAAACAGAGCAGATGTTCTATTCTAAGTCCTGTTTTTATTTAAGGCTGGTGGCTTTCACAGGTAAAATTATGGTGGCCTGAGGCTGTTGTATTTTTTTTACTCACCTCATAGTCCAATAAAAGAATTTTTCAGAATTATTCAACTCATTTTTTTTTTTTTTTTGAGATGGAGTCTCACTCTGTCACCAGGCTGGAGTGTCAATCTTGGCTCACTGCAACCTCTGCCTCCCAGGTTCAAGCAATTCTCCTGCCTCAGCCTCCTGAGTAGCTGGGACTACAGGTGTGCACCACCTTACTCCGCTAATTTTTGTATTTTTAGTAGAGATGGGGTTTTACCATGTTGACCAGGATGGTCTTGATCTCTTGACCTCGTGATCTCCCTGCTTCAGCCTCCCAAAGTACTGGGATTATAGGCTATTCAACCCTTTCTTAGTCTTGCCAACTGAACTAACTCCACTAGGTGCCACGTATCAAAAACTGACACTCTAACTTGACATACTATTTGGATAGAAAATGAGTGGAGTAAGGAAGATACTGGCAACATTGTTGGGAAATGATATGAGAAGAAAGGGAACCTATACTGACACTCAAAATTCTTTCTGAGGAAGGGAGGCTGTGACCACTGACATGGTAATTATGTTCTCACTCAGAACCATGTTCATTCTCCAGTCTTCTCCTTCTACCCTCTAAGTCTCACTCTCTCCCTCCCTCCTTTCTTTCACCATTCACTCTCTCTAATACCTGCCTGCTGGTTTTCATACATAGCCGCAGCCCCAAATTTGTGACACAGCATTGCCACTTTCTTGGTGGTGATTCCCACCCACAGCTCTTAGTCATGCTATTCTCTTTCTAACTTGTTTTCTAGTTGAGTATTGCCCTAGGAATTCTTCTTCATGCAAATGTTTAGATTGCTCATTTAATCCATATAGCAGTCTGACAACTCACAGCAGTTTGCAGATTTGGATTCTGAGATTCAAAGTAATTTATAATCCAATGTAGCATGTATCTTGGTGTGTTAAGAAATAATATAACATGGCAAGACCATTTTAAAAGAATCAAATGATAATTTAGGCTTAATAATGTAGACTTTTTTTCTGTCGTCATTGGCATTCCTGACATTTATAGTCTTCTTGCAAAGCATCAAAGAATGCGAGAGTACTTCAGCACTTTGGCCTAAAGATTTATTTGACAAAAACATGTGATTTTAAATTACTGCCATGTTCTCCTCAGATGGGTAGTGTTTGCCTTCTTTGCACTTTGTGTTTAGTGTTTCATTTCGGTACTAAAGTTTCCATGCTTAAATTCATCTCTAGATAAAATGTGTGTGCAGTTGGAGGGGAAACGTTTAAACAATAAGCATTCTAGTAGCTTCATGGTCTGATAGCCATGTGCAGTTGTTTAGATTGCAGGAGGCAGACTCGAGAATCATTTCCCAAACTCAACAGTCTGAGATATTATTTTGTTTACTTAGCTAATGCTGTTATTGATCAACTTCTCTAAACTCAGTGCAAGGTTTTATTTGATATTGGAAAACCTGACCATCAACCACATGAAGTTAAAATCTGCATTCTTGTTAAAGGGAGGACATACACCCTCAGAGTAGCTAGTTAGAGGAAGGGGAATTGAGCAGGGGGAGATCTTTCCTGAAAGTGAGAGGGCTAAATGTATGCCCAAGAACCACAGGAAGAGCTCCAAAATGGTGGCACGGCTCCAAAACACCACAATAGCTATGTGAAGGATTTAATTATAAATTTTTGTTGTTGCTGCCATGAACACTATATTTCCCAAAATATTTTGTATATGTAGACATTTCATGGAATGGCTTTGGTGGATAGCCACATCAGGTGATTGAGCTCCACGTTGAGCGTGAGCACAAAGCCTAAGAAGGAGATACACCAAGAGATGGGCACTATAACGCTGTTCAAGCTTGGCCGGAGGGCAGACACCAGGCCAGAGATTCTTAGAAAATTGCAAAACCCTGGAATTTTTGGAAATTACAAGACCTTGAAATGTTCCCAAAGTCTTAGAAAAGACATTAGGCATCTCATAGAATGGAGGGTAGGGAGTGGGTAAACTGGGCTTATTGTTTTTAATTCTCATTAGGTACAATGACCTCTGTTAATATTTAAGTTATATTCAATTTTTGTATTTATTCCCAATGATGTTTTAGGTTAAAAAATGTACAGACTATCACAGGATGAGTTTTCTCCTTTTTGTTTATTTTTCTGTTCATGTTTACTTGAATCTATCTATGATTGTTTAAAAATGTGTCAGTGCTATTTATTTGAATAGTTCTCCTGGATATTCAAAACTCATCAATCATTCCATTATTCTTATTTTTTTTTTCTGCTCCCCTGCTCCTTCTTTCCACACTACTTGTCTTATCCAAAGCATACGGCTTGGCAGTGCTCTTTACTGAAGTCCCAATTGACAATAAGTACATATAGTTAGCCACTTATTTGCAGATTTAATTCTACTCAGTGGAATTAAAGTCGGTAAATTTCCTTATGTTCAAAATTTAAAAATATATATATTTTTAAGTTCTTTTATATTGTGAGAAGTTATTAGATCACTTTAAACCTGCATATTATAAAATGGCTTAACCATCACAGACAGTATTTCCAGGGCACAGGCAGGATTCCATTAAACCTGTGAACCTAGACAACCTTTAAAAAAATAGATCACACTTTCCCAAAGTGAACCTGACTTTGAATACTGACTTTGACATCAAGTGGACCATAGAAACACAGACCGATGGAGCTAGGAGGAAACTAAGAGATCATGTAATCCAATTTTTAGATAAAGATATTGAGTGGTTAAAACACTTGTCTCAAACTACACAGTTAATTAATGAAATAGTTTAGACCAGAAACTGTGTTCTCTGACTTGCAACAAAGGAAGTGAACAGGGTTTAGTAGAATCACTGGAGTTTTTGGAAGAACTTTATCTATTGTCCTTCTTATTATGATCCTATGATACAAGTTATATTAACCAACAGGCATTAGGTGGGCACTTCTAGTTCAAGTTCCAATAAAAGCACTCTGGTACATTTTAAAAATTATTCCAAAAGAGTTCCCAAAATGAGTAGATTATTTAAACTTGCTTACAACTTCCCATGATTGTTACTTTAAAAGAGAGACTAATACCTTTTGGAAACATTAATTATTGTATATTTAATAAAAATAGTCACATAAACCTACAGTGATAGCTCATGAGATAGCATACACTCAAGCCATATCCTTAGACCATCTTGTTAAATGGGCCCTCCAAGTGAAGGAAAATGTTACTTGCATCTTAAGCAGTGCTGTGACATGTCATTGTTCTTGGAGTAAATTGTTAATCTACAAGATGCTAGCCTACATGAAGCCAATGCAAAGTCAAGTAAACACTTGTTAAGTCCCAAGTTAGTGGGTCTTGTTCCACACAACAGTTTCTGACACAGAGCCCTAGAATGAGAAGAATCTGAGAATGCAGCATGCAAGGATATCATTCATGGAACTGATCATACTGCACTGAACATATTGGAAGCCCTTCATTGATGTAGGTTATGCAAAAGAAGAAAATAAATTATACACACACACACACACACACACACGAAAATTTGTTTGAATAGGCAATTTACCTAAGACCAAAAAGCAGAAAGATCCAATCCTTCCATAGTACTATATAATTTTATTTGTCCTGGTTACTATTTTTCCCACTGTCAGATTCGTTGATCTGTATCATGGGTTCTCTTTGCTTCAGTCCTTTGCTTGTTTTGAGCTGTCTATGGTGCTTACCTCCAACCTTGAAATAAATTTTCTGGACTAATCGAGTCTGTAGTTTCATAATGATGTGGAGTCTCTTGTATAAACCAGGTATTTCTCTTCTATCTTGCCACTATCTCTGTACAGACCTAAAGTTAAATGAGACAATCCTCTCTTCCATTCTCCTCCACAATGCTGTCCCATGTCTCACCCTCCCAAGACTCTTTCTCAGCCCAGTTTCTCTGTCACAGCTTCTGATTAATACATAATCAAACAGAAGTTACTGTCATGAGGAGAAGTGTTTGGTACAGTGAAAGAATATTGAGCTGGGTGTTAGAAAGTCTGGTTTCCAATATGGGTCTAATGCTGAGACATGTGACCTTTACCAAGTCATGTGAAATCTTAGAAATCTGTTTTCTCATTTATGAAAATTAAGATAATGTCATATTCTTTATATTACCCCCAGAAGATGATCACAAGACTTACATGAGATAATAATGCTGAATATCCATGGAACATAATTGTAATAATCCATATTTGAAAGATATTTCATGTTTTAGTCAAAATAATCAATAATTATGCTCTTTCTTGGAGTTTTCTTAATTCTATCAGATGGAAGATGAAGTTTTAATGTAATCTTAGAGCAAACTATTTATTCACCTAGTAAATAAATGAATACTAAAAGAAACATGATGCCCCGAGAACTTAGATGTTTAGAGTTAAACTAAGAAGTTAGACATGTTGGGACTAGGAAACATAATAATTAGAAAATAAGAGAAAATCAGGTATTACACACTGCTTTCTCTTCTTTTCCAGGAAAATGGTGTTTCATCTCTTAGGAAAACAGCCACTGTGTGGGTGTGAGGAGAAGCAGTCTTTTATACTGAAAACAAAAATGAACAAAAATGAAATTGAAAGAGAGGTAAAAAATAGTATCATAGCATTAAGAAGAAACACAGGAAGGAAAGACAGAAGATAAAAAGGAAGGAAAGAGGGAAAGAGGAAGGAAGGAGGGGAGGGAGGAAGAAAGGGAAATGAAAGGGTGAGTGGCACAAAAGAAGAAAAAAAGGAAGAAAAGTGAGAAAAGGTGAAGGAAAAGGAGAAAATGAGGGAAGGAGAAAAAAATAAGCTATGCATTAATAAATTGAGTCACTGGAGTCACTCAACTTTTCTAGACTTGATTTCTTTAACAAATAAAAGGACTTGGACTAGAAGATAGCTAAGATCTTTTCAAAATTTGGAGGAAGTTCTTCCATTCTAATTCTCTTTTTGAACTCCATGGAACCATGAGCTACTCACTTTGTGAAAGCAAAAGCTAGAAAAAACACTGTTATGAAACCTCACTCTGCAATATATTTTGTAACAAAGAAAAGAAATAGACAGTCAATGATACTTCTGCTATACAGTAGGGTTATATACAGAACACTTTTTGACCTTATTAAAAATTATCAAGTCTTTCAACACAAGGCTAATGTGTTGAATGTGGCTGTTGAAGCTGTCTGTTAATCATTAAACTAAATAGAATGCCATTTCATGCCTGACTTCCTTCAGCTATATGAAGGAATATCTATTCATGCTGTGGCATGTTAGAAAAGGTAGTGGGAACTCAAGGAAATAAAAAGTTCCTCTTTGTGATGGTTGACAGTCTCCTCTGATTTAAAATTCTTTTAAAAAGAGCACCGATCCCCGACTCCTGGAAGCAGCACATTTTCACAGATGACGCTGCCTACTTGGGTGATAGCACAATTGTTTGTCTTCCTCACAATAAAAAGAATAGGAATAAAATGAACTGGTAATGCAGATCTTCACAGATAATAAACATAGTGATAATACACTGGCCTTGGGAAGCAGGAAGTTTAATGAACAACTCTTGATTTCACAAGGCCAGTTTGACCCGAAGCAAAACTGAAAATCAGGTAGGACAAAAATTCCCTCTGTCACTCCAAGGTTTCACTTTTAATCTTTCTTTCCTCAACTTTTCCTCCCCTTTACTCCTTTTTGTTTCTTAGAATCCGATAGTATCTTACCCTGGTTTCTTCTGTCTTACTCTGATTTCTTTTATCATGAAGTTCATAACTCATTAAGACTGAAGTATTAAGAACATACTATGTGGTCTCTCCTGAGATTATCTGATTGCTAAACAGAATACCAGCAAGAGCAATGGGGTAAATGCAACACGACATAATAAATGTACATAGGACTAGAATCCAGGAGTTCTGCCGTAGCTTCGTGGACAGGTAGCTGTATGGCCCTGGCCAATTCACTCCTCTGAGCCGTAGTTTTTTTCAAATGAAATATCATCTAGAATACTTTATAATTCAGAAATCAGTCCTTTAGGGTAGAGTTTCAGGACTCAATGGAAGAACACATTTGAAAACATTTGGAAAAACATTTGGAAAAACTTGAGCAAGTCTCATTTCATTTCTACCATCATGACACAGGCCTTTATATTCTCTCACAGATGAGGTGGGTTGAGTGAAAGCAAATATAAGCATTATCACTTACTTGCAAATATAGGATAATCCTTTTTACAACATCAACCTAAAGGTGACTCATGACTTAGCAACATCGCTACGTGGTTGATGCATGGGCCACCTTCATCTCCCTCAGGAACAACTGGTATCACTGACTGAAAATAATGAAAGTGCCCACTCTTCTTTAATTTTCTCTTGGCAGTGCCAGTAAATCACTTTAAGCATGATTCCTGCTGAGCTCATCTGCACCTGACAAAGTAATGGGACAATATAATACAGTGAGTCCATTGTTGGTGTCCTACAAATTAAACAAAATATGATAAGTTTATTTTACAAGTTCATTTAAATAAGGCCAATGAACTCCTCTTTATCTCTTGAGAGAGGCCAATCTCAGGATAAATGGCTGGCAGGAGTAAGAGAGCACTCCCAGCGAGTATCTCAGCAATTGGAATAGTCAGATTATTGCATGAGAGGGGATAGTCTGTGAGAAAAGATGAAGCTACATAGGGAAAACAGTGCACAGTGACACAGAAAAAGACTTTTTCCACTGCCAAAGGGAATTTAATCCCAAGGCTGTGGCTGATATTTGAGAAGACATAGGGGACTTTTATACTTGAAACTCCTTAATATTCAGTGACCTTTAGAAGCAGATCTGACAACTAGTGCCCATGAGCAGGGCTGATACTGTTGGTTGTACAGTGTATGCATGGTACACAGGTACTCAGTCCAGGAGGAGGTAGATAAGACTTTAAATCTAGTCAATACTGTACTCACCAAGCTCTGCATCTCGGTATAAGGTTGTATCTGCCCTGGGGATGGAGGATCATGTACCTCTCTAATTGCACAAAGATGCCCTGTAAGTTAACGGGAGCCCTGCCCCTCAGAATCACTCAGGAAGCTTGTTTGTCAGGTAGACTGGTTTATTCTGTGTCTATCTTAGACACCTACAGGAGTCCTCTGCTTATCCATGGTTTTTGTTCCCACGGTTTCAGTTACCTGTGGTCAGCTGCAGTTTATATATATTAATGAAAAATTCCATAAACACTTCCTAAGTGTTGAATTGTGGATCATTTCGAGTAGTGTGATGAAATCACACAATGTCCTTCTCCTTTCCACTCCATCCTGCCCGAGATGAGGATTGTCTTTGTCCAGCATGTCCATGCTGTCTATGTATCTGCCTATTAGCCACTTAGTAGCTGTCTCATTTATCAGATTAACAGTGCAGGTATATCAGTGTTTGTATTTAAGTAACCCTCATTTTACTTAATGATGGCTCCAAAGCACAAGAGTAGTGATGCTAGCAATTCAGATCTGCCAAAGAGAAGTTGCTAAGTGCTTTCTTTACATGAAAAGGTGAAAGTTCTCAACTTAATAAGGAAAGAATAAACATAAATGCTGAGGTTGCTAAGATCCACATAAGAACAAATCTACTATCCATGAAATTGTGAAGAAACGAAAAAGAAGTTAATGCATAGTACATGTTGTCTCAGTACTATTCATAGTTTCATGCATCCACTGAGGGTCTTAGAATGTACTACCTGTGGACAAGGGGAAACCTTGTTCACAGGGAGTACTCTAGCTTAGACCTACTGAGTTAGACTCTTCAGAAATGTAGTCCATGTGATTATTATTTGAAGAGCTATGCAAATTACCCCAAGAGGTGGCCAATTTTGTCAACTACTGACTCACAGCATCAACCGATATATTTTCTCAACACTGCTATTTCCCTAATACACAGTCATAAAGGTAAATAATCTCTCTCCATCTCTATCTGTATCCCTATTATCTCTATATCCATCTACCTTCTACTTCCAAGAACCCAGGACATTACTATCTGCCAAGACACAAAATTAGGTTAGTCTAGAAAATATATTCCTTTGTTGAGAATAATAAAAGTATCCGGATTGTTTTTCTCTTCATAGCTCTTCTACCTTCTCCTCATACTTCTTTCAGAGTGGTGCAATAGTACTAGAGCTGCATTCTCTTTGAGAGGCACATCGTACCATAATGGGCTTAGCATGAGAGAAGAACCTAGGGAAAAACCATCATGGCTGGATGCTTTATTCTGTCTCTCATCCTGACGTTAAAGAAACAAGTAGAAGAAGTTCCTGAAGTTTTAGCTCTTCAAAGAGATCCTCAAGACAGGAAAGTCCCAAAGGAATGCAGAACATTGCTGGAATAAAAAATTGTGCATCTACAGGTAATAAGTCCTCAGGAAACCAATTATGCCAACAGGAGACTATAGTGAACAGATCTGATTGAGTCTGCAAAATGAAAGTCTAATGATCTTGTAAATCCTTACTTAATATACTTCTTGTTTCCAAATACTCACCAGCACAATTCCCCATGTCAAAAACTTCCTATGGATCAGTATAGAGTTAAATAAATCATTGTAGATCTTTGTGCTTTTCAAAATTTCTGGACACAAATGGTCACACTATTAAAATATTTATATACTTTTAAAAATGTCAAATAACTCAACATGAATCATTTCATTGTTCTCTTTGGCTTCATCTATCATGTCCATATAGAGGATTCCCCAACATTTCATCTTAGATTTCCCTCTCTCATGGATTACAGTCTTATATGCCTTCTTACAGAAGAAGTGTACATTCTTATCTATGTGTCTCGAACTCAGCATATATAAAAGCTGAATTCATCATCTTCACTCTCAAAATATTTCCAAGATCATATTCTCTAGCTGTGAGACAACATGTTTTCTTGTTAGTCCTCCCAAAATCCCAGTTAAATTTTACTGTTTTTTCTCTTTATCCTTTCTACATCTAATCAGGACTCAAGACATGTGCTCCATCATGGTATTTCCTAAATCCATTTCTTTACTTCAATTCTCAGTACAAGTGCCTCTATCCAATTTTTGATAACCTCAAGCTCAGACTTTGGTAACTATTCCTAATATGTTTTCTTGTTTTCAGACTCTCAATGATCTAATGTATTTCAGACAGCAATAGGTAATTAGTATTATTAAAGCAGACCCTTCTACTGTAACAAACAACAATTATTGGAAACTTTCGAAGTTCTCTATGAAGTTGATTCTAAAGGAGTTGGAACTACCTTTCCAACTTTACCCTACACAAAATTTTTCACATTACTTAAAATTTTCCAAACATGAGTAACATTTTTCTACCACTACTCTTTCATTGCTTTCACTCATTGACCCGCCCTTTCCATATCTCTATTCTCTATTGAAGTCCTTTTTATCTTTTAATACCAAACTTCATCCTTTCTCTACTGTACTTTTCTTCATAGTCTCAACCAGAATGGGCCTTCTCTGGCCTCCGTACTTGGTTCTTATCTTATCAATTGCATGTATGCATTGCTTTGAAATGCAGATATTTACGTATATTACATCTTTCTTACAGGGTTTTTCAGATCAGCATAAATGGCATTTCCCAAAAAGTAGAACTAACTAGAAATAGAATTGGCCCCTAAAGGAGGAAAGGAGTTACTGATCACTGGAGTTATTCACAAACAGAAGCAGAGGCTATAAGTGCTTATGATACAAATATTAATGAGGCCATTTAAGAATCATATAATGGTGAGACTAGATTATCTACAATAAAAGACATTACACATTGACGTTAAAGGTATATTTTGCTGACTATAAGAAGTAAAAAGAGTTCATGTATTTTAAAATGTATACTGAATATCAATCACACATAAGAGATTATGCTAGGCACTATAGGTGAGTAGTTAAAAACATAGATATTTTCATTTGCTTTTCCTTTTGTAGAAAAGGCAAGACTCCAATAATATGGTAGACTAGAGACTTGCATTGATCCTGCCGCTGACACAATAAAAATCCTGGACTATAACTACAAATACAAATACATACATAGTTTCTAAAATTCATCCAAATGTCACAAAAGTGTAAGATATTCTTACGCACAAAGTGAAAAAAAAAAAAACAGAGTAAAATAAGAACTCAAAGAATTAAAAAGGGAACTTGAAGTCAGCTTTTGCCATTTGCCAATTTGCTGAACTTTAGATCCTATAGATGGCTCTTACAGACCAAACAGAAAACAACAATAAGTCCTGAATCTACCCTAGTTTAGAGTCTAAAAGGAGGTGCCCACACAACTACATCCTCACTGTAAGTTGGTATGGTAACCAAACCCTTTTCCCATCCACCTTGAGGGTCATAAAAGTAAACGCTTCTCAGCATTGATGAAGAGTAGAATGGAGAAAATATTTACTGAAACCAGGACATGCAAGTCAGCCCTTACATAGATTTATATCCCAAATTCATACCATTCATAAACCATAAATACCTCAGGCAAAAACTTAACTCTGAGTGTCACTAGGCTGGTGGTACCTTCAGATATCCAATAAAAGCAAAGCGAATCTGCTCTGGAAGAAACAATCTTCGTCTAAGGCCTCAAATAATTTCCTCCAAGAAATATTTGAAAGACAAAAATACATTTTTTAAATATACAGGATACCATGATCAAGAACCAGCAGAAATGAACAGAGGGTTTTAAAAGATCTGTGAAGATTTCAGATACAGAAATAACTAGAATGAGTTTACAGAATAACTATTTACTTTTAAAGCAACTTAGATATCTAATGTAAGACTACGGTAGAATGAAGATTATGGTGAATTCCCACCCCTAAAAGCAATGATCAAATTGGTCCAAATGGTCAAAACAACCATTTTGCAGCTCCAGCAATTTATCAAAGAAAAACAAAAAATCCTGAGCATTGGCTAGTCATGAAAAGTTGCTAAAACTTTGAGTAGGAGCTGCAGAGTCTGCAATCCTTTTGCATGGAGCTGCTGTCATCCACCCTCTACCAGCTCCAGCAACAAAAACAGTAGAGTTACCAGTGTGGGCTGGCCAGGAAAACTAGGGCTGTGTCTTCTTCCAGCAAGAGTAGGCCCAATTTTAAATGGAGGGTGAACATGCACAGTAGTGTTGTCAGTGAAAGTAACAACTTGCTACCAAACGAATGAGAAAAACCTACAGTTCTGGGAGCCAAAGTTTATGATGCTGATGGGGTTGGGCAATGGGCCATCATATATTTTATGGGGTGATCCTGTGAAAGCCACAGAAGAGAAGAGATAAGCTCTTCACACATTCCTGGTTGACTGGCTTTGTCCAGCTAACAAAGTGCATATATATCAGGCAAAGAAATAAAAAGAATGATCTACACTGCTCAGGGAAAAATCAGCCATTATAAATTTAACTCCAAGGGGACACAGATAATGAATTTAGCAAAGATTTTAAGCACTTATTATAAATTTAGTAAAAGAATTAAAGTAAACTCTATTGAGTGAATTAAAGGAAAGATGTGATGACAACTTAAATAACAGGAAATTTCACTAAAGAAATAGAAGCATACAAAACCAAATGTACATTTTAAAATCAAAATAAAATATAACCAAAAGCAAAACAACTAAGCAGTAGGGAAAGTAAAAAATAATTGCTTAATTTTAAAACAAAATAAAATGCAAGTTTGAATATGTGCAGAGAACAAACATCCTTAAAGAAAAACACAGATTTTGCAGCAGCAAATAGAAATTCTAGAAATTAAAAAAATACATTATTTGAAACTTAAAACTTTAGTGTACATAACAGAAGAGAAAGTTATCAAAGTGGAGCAGGGATCTGAGAAATTATCAAGAATAAAGTAAAAGGAGGCAGAATGATGAAAATATAAAAGGAAGCTAAGATGCATAGAGGAATAGAGAGAAAAATATCTATGTTTATTCCAGAGAAGAAAAGAAAAAGTGGCAAAGACAATATTTTAATAAAAATGACTGAGAATTCTCCAGAATCGAAGAAAGATATCTATATATGCATGTGTGTATATATATATGTGTGTGTGTGTATCTGTATATATATTTAACAAATCCAATAAATACTAAACAATATAAACATAATAGAATTAAAACACAAAACTCCAATAATAAAAAGAAAAAAAAGCTAGGGAGAAAGAGAGAAAGAGAAATTATCTTCCAGGAAATAACACACTGACAGCTGACATCTCATTGGCAAAACTAAAAGTTAAATACAGCGTAATAATATCTTCAATATGCCCAGAGAAAAACAGAATGTCAACTAAAAGTTCTACGCCCAGTAAAAATATCTTATGATAGCAATATGAAGATATTTTCTGAAACATGTAAGCTGAGTTTACATCAACAGACCCTAACTAAAGATAAATAAATAAATAGTAAATAGTATATAATGAGCAAAGTGATAACAGATGGACAATCAAATCTGAGATGAAAAAAATGATGGACACTAATGTGATAAATTTGTTAGTGAATTTAAACAAACATTAACTGCTTAACATAGCCATGTTTGATGATATTTGCTTATAAAATGTACAAAATCTCACGCCTGTAATCCCAGGACTTTGCAAGGCCAAGTAGACCAGATCACCTGAGGTCAGGAGTTTGAGACCAGCCTGGCCAACATGGCAAAACCTCGTATTTCTGCTAAAAATACAAAAATTAGCTGGGTGTGGTGGTGCGTGCCTGTAATCCCAGCTACTCAGGAGACTGAGGCGGAAGAACTACTTGAACCCGGGAGATGGAGGTTGTAGTGAGCTGAGATTATACCACTGCACTTCAGCCTGGGAGATAGAGTGAGATTCCGTCTCAAAAAAAGAAAAAAAAAAAAAAATGTACAAAATCATGAAAGAATAAGTCAGGAGATGGGTAAAAGTAGTTTATATGTTTTTAAGTCCTCTATTATTTAGAAGGATGCTAATGATACTAAACAATTTTAGACTTTTCCTAAGTAAAGTATGTTTGAATTTCTAGGGTAACTACTAAATAAAGCAATACAATACTTCCCAGTTGCTAGCAGAAAGCATGAAAGGAAAAAAATTAATCTCAACAATTCCAAAAAGCAGAAAGGAAGGAAAACATGTCACAAAATATTTTGGAAATGGGAAGCTTGTAATAAGATGTTTGATCCAAATTCTAATATATTATATATTATATTCCAATTAAAGTAATAAAAACTTGGTTAATTCGAAAAAATCAACCAAACTGAAAAGAATCCAACCACCTGTGATTTGTAATAAGTTTAAAACCTAATGATACAGGGCGGGTGCGGTGACTGGGTAAACAGGAATGTTTTTCCTATCACTATATACTTTTAAGCAAAAGCATTACTAGATATAGGTAGTTCATAATATTAATAATAATAAGTTGAATTCATCCATAAGTAAAATAATATTTTTTCTTATTATACTTTAAGTTCTGGGGTACATGTGCAGAACGTACAGGTTTGTTACATAGGTATACACGTGCCATGGTGGTTTGCTGCACCCATCAACCTGTCATCTACATTAGTTATTTCTCCCAATGCTATCCCTCCCCTAGCCCCCCACCCGGCAAAAGGTCCCATTGTGTGATGTTCCCTTCCCTGCGTCCATGTGTTCGCGTTGTTCAACTCCTACCTATGAGTGAGAATATGCAGTGTTTGGTTTCCTGTCCTTGTGTTAGTTTGCTGAGAATGATGGTTTCCAGCTTCATCCATGTCCCTGCAAAGGACATGAACTCATCCTTTTTATGGCTGTATATGTGCCACATTTTCTTCGTCTAGTCTATCATTGATGGGCATTCGGATTGGTTCCAAGTCTTTGCTATTGTGAACAGTGCCGCATAAACAGATATGTGCATGTATCTTTAGAGTAGAATGATTTATAATCCTTGGGGTATATACCCAGTAATGGAATTGCTGGATCAAATTGTATTTCTAGTTCTAGATCCTTGAGGGATCGCCACACTGTCTTCCAAAATGGTTGAACTAATTTACACTCGCAACAACAATGTAAAAGTGTTCCTATTTTTCCATATCCTGTCCAGCATCTGTTGTTTCCTGCCTTTTTAATGAATGCCTTTCTAACTGGTGTGAGATGGTATCTCATTGTGGTTTTGTGTTTCTCTGAAGACCAGTAATGATGAGCTCTTCTTTCATAGTTTTGTTGGCTGCATAAATGTCCTCTTTTGAGAGTGTCTGTTCATATCCATAGCCCACTTTTTGATTTTTGTTCTTGTAAATTTGTTTAAGTTATTTGTAGATTCTGGATATTAGCCCTTTGTCGGATGGATAGATTGCAAACATTTTCTCTCATTCTGTAGGATGCCTATTCACCCTGATGATAGTTTCTTTTCCTGTGCAGAAGCTGTTTAGTTTAATTAGATACCGTTTGTCAATTTTGGCTTTTGCTGCCATTGCTTTTGGTGTTTCAGTCATGAAGTATTTGCCCATGCCTATGTCCTGAATGGTATTGGCTAGGTTTTCTTCTAGGGTTTTTATGGTTTTAGGTCTTACGTTTAAGTCTTTAATCCATCTTGAGTTAATTTTTGTGTAAGGCGTAAGGAAGGATCCAGTTTCAGTTTTCTGCATATGGCTAGGCACTTTTCCCAAAACCACTTATTAAATAGGGAATCCTTTCCCCATTGTTTGTTTCTGTCAGGTTTGTCAAAGATCAGATGGTTGTTGATGTGTGTGGGGTTTTTTCTGAGGCCTCTGTTCTGCTGCATTGTTCTATGTATCTGATTTGGTACTAGTACCATGCTGTTTTTGTTACTGTGGTCTTGTAGTATAGTTTGGAATCGGGTAGTGTGATGTCTCCAGCTTTGTTCTTTTTGCTTAGGATTGTCTCAGCTATGTTTGCTCTTTTTTGGTTTCATGTGGAATTTAAAGTAATTTTTTCCAATTCTGTGAAGAAAGTCAATGGTAGCTTGATGGGAATAGCATCGAAGCTATAAATTACTTTGGGCAGGTTGGCTATTTTCACAATAATGACTCTTCCTATCCATGAGCATGGAGTGTTTTTCCATTTTTTTGTGATCTATCATATTTTCTTGAGTAGTGGTTTGTAGTTCTCCTTAAAGAGGTCCTTCACATCCCTTGTCAGTTGTATTCCTAGGTATATTTTTGTCTTTGTATCAATTGTGAATGGGAGTTTACTCATGTTTTGGCTCTCTGTTTGTCTGTTATTGGTGTATAGGAATGCTTGTGATTTTTGCACATTGATTTTGTATCCTGAGACTTTGCTGAAGTTGCTTATCAGTTTGAGATATAATTTTAAACTTAAAATATAACTAATAATGCAGTCTCAATATGTATAGAAATAATTGAGATATCTTCAAGAAGAAATTGGCAATTCACAATCACAATAAGAGATGACATATTTTATATAAATCATAAAAAAGAGTTATTGATTTAGAAGAGTTTAATAGTGTAATTAGTATATACTGGAGCTACTGAGATATAGATGATACTATACACCAGTTACAGAACACATCATATTTTCAAGCTCACTAAAAATGTATAATATAAATAGCATGCAACTATAAGTAAAACCAGAGGGAGAGCTATAGCCTTAAAATACTTATAGTAGAAAATATAAAATGTTAACTCTAGTGAACCAAGTATCTATCTTAAGAACTTTTAAAAAACAGAAAAATAAATCTTAAAAGGACAGTAAACAGGAAATAGTAAACATAAGTGAAAAGACAATGAAATGGAAAATAAATATGCAACAAAAGGATCAACAGTTTTTTGAAAAACTGATAAAACAGAGAAACCCTAGTTACACTGACAGGAGAAACAAACAAACAAAAACATAATAGAGACAAATGAAAAAATATGAAATACAAAAAGGAGAAATCACTACAGGTACTGTAGATATTTAAAAGTTGTTAAGGTAAACAATAAACATCTTTAGATAATAAATTTTAAATATTAGATGAAGCAAACTAATTATCAGGAAAATATGATTTACTAAAACTTCCCCCAAAAGAAACCAGACTTGTTCTATAACCAAAGAAAAACAGAAGGACAAACATATTTTCACAAAAAACTCTTAGCCTCTATATCTTCATTGATGAGTTCTATAAAACAAATAATTTCAATTTTAGATATATTATGCAATTTTATGAAGGTAGAACAGGATTTCTCACTATTAACATTTTTGACCAGATAATGATCTGTTTTGGAATGTTGTCCTGTACAATACAGGATCAGGATATTCATCACCATTCCTGACTTCTACTCACTAAATGCCAATAGTACCTTCACCACAAGTTGTGACAATCAAAATTATCTCTGGGTATTGCCAAGTGAAACCTGGGAGGCAAAAATAAGTCCCAGATGAGAGCTGCTTGTCTAGAATTAGCTTGATACAAAATCTTGGCAAGGAGATTATGTGAATGAAAAATATGCCCAAAATGACTTATAAACATAACTACTATCTAAGGCAAATCGTTAATGAACTGAATATAACAAGATATGAGAAGAATGAAAACTATGACCAAGTTGGGTTATCATAACAATTAAAGATTGATTTAACATTAATTAATTTATATTAGTTAAAATTAATATGAATTACTGAACACAATTAAAAATAATTATAGGACCTCTTCAAAAAAATCTGGAGGAATATCTATTAAAGGTCAACATGCATTCATGAAGAAAAAACTCTTGGTCAACTATGAAAAGACAAAAAATGTTTAACCTGATACAGGTATCTAGAAAGGAAGACAGAGACAGAGAGAGAAAGAAGAAGGAAAACTCATAAAACAAATTTGGGCACTATCTAGTTAAATGAACCATGCTCATGCCCTGCAATGAATGAATAAAAAAAAATGCATTGAAAGCATTTTCTTTGAGGAAAAGCCTTTGTGATATGACTTTTATCACAACTTCTATTTAGCCAGAATAATAATGAATTTAAAAAATTAAAATAAAAGGCATAAAGTTTGGAAAGGACAAAGGACAATTATTGGTAATATGTTTGTTGTATTAAAAAGCCCAAAAGAGACTGTAAATAAAATGTTTACATTAATAAGAATATTTAACAAGATTGCTGGCACAAAATTATTTCATTATTCCACAAGAAACTAAATTATATAACTATATGTCAAAAACAACTACCTGAAAACAAGAAAAATCTAAAAATTAGCCCTTATACAGTAGCATCAAAAATATGAAGTACCTTAAGACAAATCTACCAAATGTGTTGTAAACACTTTATGAAGAAAATTATAAAACCTGATTGAAAAACACTAAATGAGACCTAAATAAAGGAAAATTATCTGTTCTTGGATCCTACATTAGGAGATAAAATATTGCAAAGATTTCAGTTCTCTCCCATACTGACCTATAAGTTCACGTTACTCCAATCTAAATTCCAGCAGACTTAACCATGGAATTTGACAAACTGATCCTAAAATATATTTGTAAGGGCAAAGATCAGGAACAGTCAAATGTTTTAAAAAGACAGGTTGAGGTTGGGTACTCATTACCTATCACAACTCATTATAAAGCTATGGTAAATAAGGCTGAAAGGCGTTTCACCATATTATGACACTGCCATCTGGACTTGCCACAGAAGAAAAACAACATGGAGAATTACTAGGTCTTTCAATGCTTCCGCCCAGAAATGAATGCCATTGTCCAAAGAAAAGACTAAGTCACATGGTCACATGCTTTTGCTTAGCTTTAAAGAGGTGAGGAAGTGAGATCAGCCTTGTTGTCCTCTGAAAGAAGAGATGTCCTGGAAATATTGATGGGCACTAGTAACATCTATCACACCAAATGATGTCCAGTCTATGGATCAATGGGAACTGTCATACACTGTTGGAGAAGGTACAAATTGGTACAACTAATGTGACAAAAGTTTGGCACTATCTAGTTAAATGAACCATGCTCATGCCCTGCAATGCAGCAATCTCACCCATGGTTCTATACTATAGAATACTTCATGTGTACCAGGAGACATTGCACATGGATCTACAGAATCATTGTTCACAACAGCAAAAATTTGTTTTGTAAACAACAAAAAATTCATTCACAATATAATAGATAGTAAATTATGTATTCATGCACATAATTTCTATAGAGTAGTGAAAGTAAATGACCTACGTCACCCAAATTAATGTGGATTAATACAATAAATATAATATTGAGGAAAGAAAAATGCCTACAGCATGATTTAATTCTTATTAGGTTCATAAAAAACAGAACTGTAAAAATATGTAAATATACACCATACATATATACGTATGTATACTTATTTATATAATTATGGGAATATATTTATATTTTAAAATATATACATAAATTTATGTGCATATATTTGTATACATTTAATAATTCATTTGTAAATATTTTCATTGGTAGAAAAGTTGTCCAGAAAAGAAAGAGATTAATTATCACAAAGATCAGGATGGTAGTTGTCTCTTGGGGTAGAGGTAGGAGGATGCAAATGCTGATGCATGCAGGGGCTTCTGCATAGTCTTAGTAATTTTTTTCTTACCTGGTTGTTCTTTGAAAGTTGTTTGATTTATTATTGTCCCTCTGTGTGCATATAGGTATGTAAAAAGAAAACTTTAAATATGTGTAGGAAATATGTGTCTTTTTAAATAGAGAAAACAATAAGAGAACAAGAATAAGCACTAGGCAATATATTACAAATAATATCAAGTGAGAGTACAATCATTCTAAAAATGTCAGAGAAGGTTGAGATGATTATGGGTTGCATTGGGCCATGATTGTATTCATGAAGGAGCTAGGACTTGGTTGAGGCATTGAAGTAGGATAAAATTCTAATAAGTGGAGGGAAATGGGGAGCTTGTTAAATGGAAGTAGGATAAGAAGCAAATGGCTGAAAGATAATTTGGTAGATAGTGAACAAGCGACATAAGCTTGAGTGGTTTGTTTGTGTAGAGTAGTGGCATTGTCTTGTTTCCTTTTTATCCATCAGTTATTGATTACGCTTCTTCTCAGCAAAGTATACATGAGGGTGGTACAAAGTATGTGTCATTGCAAAGGTATGTGGGTTCACTTATTCCTTAAGCTAAAAACATAGATGACAAAAAGTAATATTTTCCCTCACAATATGCAGAAGATAGGCAAAGTAGAATTAGAGTATTAGAACAGGATAAAAGAGAACCTTAGTCTTCCCAAAATCTTTGAAATCACATTGTAGCGATGAACACACCAGAGTGACTGGAAGAATGGGAAGTGCAGGGAGGTGCTGGTGCCTGAGATGTTGGTTACTGATATGATGAGACAAGCTCAGAAATTGAAACTATTTAGAAATTTTTACAGTTATTCAATGGAGTAATTTAGAATTTTTAGCAATCTGATGGAGTAATTTGGTGCCGATTGAATGAAATAATAATAAATGGGGTTTGAAGTTACATGTTGGTTTTTTATTCATTTTATTTTGTCTATGAATTTCCAGTATTGGTCAGTGATGGGCAGGAAATTTTATAAAAAAGAAAGAGATCCTTCAGCACAGATTATATGAGAAGTGGCAATATTAGTTTATCCAGACATGATGTCTACCCTGTAAAAATACTTTGATGGCTAAAGCTGACCAAGAAAAAAAATGAATATAACATTTGTGTAGCATTTCTGCTAGTGAATACAGTGATATCACCTTTTAAAAGATGAATTATTTAATATATTCTCACACAATATTTTGGAAAAATGGCTTTCCCTTGTCCCCACACCTATATTAGGCAATCAACTTTCTTTCTGACTGCTCAAAAGAAGGCAAATGTTTTAGATATTATCTGCCATCCCTAAACTCTTAAACTTCCACCATTCCAGTTTTATCTGAATCTCAGCATACTAAAGGATGCAGAACAGAGCAAGAGAATTTCTAAGTCATATACTTTTGATTTTGCCATTTCCCTGCTCTCAAATCCTGTTTTTGTCTTCATTATACTGAGAACAACTTTTTTAGTAGCCAAAGTACTTTCACACATCCTCTTCTTTCTATATCTACTGCCACTATCTTATCTGCAAATGTCATTATCGCTAGCTCAACCTTCTAGAATAACCACCAACATTAATTCCTGCCTACAAATCCTGCTATTATTCTTTGTCCCATTATAACTGTCAGATTTATTTTCCTAAAATAGAAATGTAATTCTAGACTGTGAAGCTCAAAACCCATCAAGGCTACCTACTCACTTGCTATTGATAAAGCAAAGTTCCTCACACTTGGCATTTGCCATTCTCCACACTATGATCTCAGCTGATCTTTCTAGTGTCATTTACCATTGTTCCTCATCACATAACATATGATGCATTAACAAACCAAATGATGTTCTCCAAATAATCCGTGAAGCCGTTCCTCCAGTCTTCAGTAACATATGCATCTCCCTCTTTAAACTCCCATATTCTTCTTTTCTTTCACAGCACTGTGCTCGCTAGACCACTTACCTTACTTTACATTATGTTAGAGTTATCGGTCATATAGCACACTAGAATATGAATACCTTCCTGGAGGTGTTAAAATCCTCATATTGCCTGTGATGGAGGTTCCATGAATAGGAGTGCCTAATGTGTGGAAAATTGAATTCCTCACTGCACATGAGGTAGACCTAAGCCTGCTCTCACCCATAACCACTTTTCCACTGCTATTGTCCACTCCAACATTTCCAAAATTTGCAGGCCCATATATGATTTAGAGCTTGTTACTTACGTATATATTCATGCTGTTTTCTCTGGCTAGATATGTTTTAATTTTCTGTTATTTATACAAATCCCACTTATCCTTCAATAACCTACGTTCCAGCTCTGCTATCTTCCATAGTTCAAGAGTGGGAAGTGATTTCTCTCTCCACAATCACTTCTTATTTCTAGTAGGGCAAATTAATATTGAACTAATATATGAAATCACATATAACTCTTTTTCATAGTCACTTTGAACTTGTATTTTCATCATTTGTTATTGTTAAAAGTTTGAGGTGCCAGTGACTTGTCTGCTATATAAGACAGATATAGGTGGCTAGGCACAGTGTCACACCTGTAATCCCAGCACTTTGGGAAGCCAAGGCAGGGAGATCACTGGAGCCCAGGAGTTTCAGGCCAGCCTGGACAACATGGCGAGATCTCGTCTTTAGAAAAAATACAAAAAGTAGCCAGGTGTGGTAGCGTGTGCCTGTGGTCTCAGCTACTTGGGAGGCTGAGGCGAGAATCAATTGAGCCAGGGAAGTCTAGTCTGCAGTGAGCTGGAATCATGCTGTTGCACTCCAGCCTGGGTGAGAGGGTGAGAGAGCAAGATCATGTCTCAATTAAAAAAATAAATAAATAAAAAGCAGATGTAGGATGTCGTAGCTAAGAGTGTGCACTGTGGATTCAGGTTACTTGGGTTTAAATCTCAATAATGCTATATATTTGTAGCATGGAAGTTTTGTATCTTCCACGTGTCTCAGCCTTCCCTATGTGTAAAATGGAAATATTAGTTGTACTTAACCCCATATAATTGTTGTGAAGATTAAATGAGGCAATGCAAGTGAAGCCTCTAGAACAGTGCCTATTGTTTGGTATGTGCTAGGGAAATGCCGCCTGCCATTATCATTCCTGGAGAGTAAGGGTTTTGCTATTGTTATTGTTTTCTGTTTTATTTTGTTTTTCTGTAAGAGCACACATTTGTTCTACATATAGGTATTTAGTACCCATCATTCCCTAGTGTTGTGATATTTCCTGGGGTTACCAGGGTGAACAAGATAAAGTTCATATTCTGTTTTACATGTTTGAGCTTGTTATCTTCCTCAGTTCCTGCCAATCTTATCATTTGAACATAAGAGGCTTTAGTATTTATAACATCATGAGGCTTCCAACCTTCCTTTACTCCTATCCTCCCAGTGAAGGAAAACAGAAAAATCCAATAAACATGAATTAAACTTCTAAGGAGGCAATATGATCTAGAGAAAAAGTCCAGACTTTGAAATAAGAAAGATCTTAGTTCACTGTTCAGATCTACCATTTACCTGATGGCTGGCTGAACTCACTAACTTTCCTGAGCTTCAATTTTCTACTCTTTAAATTCATATAATTAATCCCACAACTTAGGACCATTGTGTAAATCAACTGAAATATATATTTAAAGTCTCTGGCACATAATTATACACCCAATGAAAGCAAAATATTATTGTTTTATGGAAGAGGATATATTTGTTACATATATGAGACACTTCTGCAATAGAACACCTTAGAATACCTTCCACATATTCTGCTCTACTAAAATTAGATTTAATTATTTAAATTTAATTTATTAGAAGTATATTAGGTAATTTTAAAACTCAATGAATTATGTGCTCTTTAATAAATAATATTTAATAACTCTTTATGAGGTTTAAATAGATAAGCTAATATCTTTACATAAAATCTCTATTTTCCTCATAAAACAGAAGAACTGCTGCTTACAACATTATAAGAAAGTTAGTGTCTTGTTCATGTTTTTACGCTAATCCACTTCTCTTACTTGTCTCCTCAACAATGCCAGCACTCATGAATAGACTTATTCTTAAAGTACACAAGAAGCAATCTTTCCCCAGACCGAATCCTGCCTGGTACTGCGTGGAGCAGTAGAGCCGTGTTGCTTTTGCTGCTAATAGACACTCAGTCATGCTTATTATTCCTGGTGTCCATTGTGAAATGCACCATTTTGTCACCACACTTAGAAAACATTAAAGAAAGTTCTAAGCATGCTTAAGAATAGTGTCTAATAAATATATAATTATTTTTATTACCTAGGCATGCACTATTATCAATATGGTAGCCACTAGCCACAGTGACTATTGGAGGTGGTATGCTAGTAAACGTTTAACAGCATGCTCCCCAATCCCACCCACAATCAGAAATTGCAGCATTTGATAGTTCTCTAGAATAAACATTCCCACAGCGGGCAATTTCAACCTACCATCAACTAGCTCATGAAATGCCAAACATTTAACTAGCTCTTAGAATCCAATGAGACCTGGCCCCAGCATTCCACTGGGATGGTTAGTCCAAACTGAAATGTGTTTTAAGCATAAAATACACAATATACTTTGAAGACTTAGCACACAAAAAAGATGCAAAATATCTTGACATCTTTATATTGATTACATGTTGAAATATTAGTATTTTAGATACATTGAGTTAAATAAAACATACTATTAAAATTAATTACTTTTTTAATATGACTAATAGAAAATGTAAAATTGCATATTTGGCTCATGTTATATTTCTGTTGGATGCACTAATCAAGAAACATCTTTAAAACAAATAAGCATATTTGCATTTTACATTATATTTAGTTGCTATATTTGTTTAGTTACCTTGGTGACCAAAGTGGGGTAAAAATCAAACTTCCAGAAACCTTAATCTTCTTGCATAACTCAGATAGTGATATTCCAGATTCTAGGACAGTCTTGTGGTATGTGTCACCTTACCAAAACAAAGCTTCAAATACACACATACACACACACACACACACACACACACACACACACACACACACACATCTAAGTAATATTTCTATTACTTACCAGATTCTGTTAGTTTTAGTTAGCTCTTCAAAACACTTTATCTTTTACATATCTGGTACGGATGGAGACGGGGGAAAATTTTAAATGTGTAATGTGATCTAATTACATAACCCTGAGCACACCTGTAAGAAATAATGGGGGAAGCAAATTGAAAACTGCTGAGCATGGGCTGAATTCAGAGAAGTGTGGGTTTTATGGCGCCCTGTAATTTTCAAGCAGTTCCACTGATGGCCTACAAATGTACTGTGTGTAAGAGTGAAAGGACTTTGACTGTATTTCAGTAAGTTGATAGATGGGCTTAAAGGAATAAAAATGCATCCTACAGATGAGTTGCACCTTTAAAAAGGAGCAGAATAAGGGCCAGGACACAAAAGAAATGGTTTAAGGTCAAAAAGTCATAACTGGTAGATGACATACGAGCCCTGTCAGGTTCCCATGCATCACCATACTTGTCAGGAAATATTTCTTGTAACCTTGTTTACACAAAAGGGTAGAATGGTTTCACTCATCAAAATTATGAATTTCAAATTCAATATCCCTTTCTCTTTAGGAAATCTGTGGGATCTGTCAAGCCATTGCACATCACTTTTTATTATGCTAATGTGCATACTCTTATTGTCATCTTTACAAACACCATAATGTAAAGGTGCCGATGGATAAAGCTCCATCCAACTGGGTGCAGGGCAACAGGAGGTAGAAAGGCATCACAGTGGAAGCATGCTGACTTGGGTGGGTATCAGGAAACCTCCTTCCAATTCTGACTTTCTCAGTAACTCTCTGTTTAACCCTGGTCAATCCATCTAGACCCTAGGCTTTAGGTTTTTCATCTACAAAATAGGAATGACAGTGGATGCCTTAGGTGGTGATTGTGAGTTTGAGTTCAACAATTTCCTAAAAAGGGTCTTTGAAAGTGGAATATTTTACAGAGTGTGTTACTATTAAACAGCTTTAGGAAGTAAGTAGGTGCCATCAAAGAGAGTCAAAAATGTAGCTTTCTGAGGAAAATCCACCTTTCAAGATATGTTCAGATAAATAATTCATTGAGCAAGGCTGTCTAAAATTGAGAGTTCTCTGTAAAGTGTTAAGAAAGCTTTTTTAAAAACCAGCTATTTCCCCTGCTCTTCAAAGCTTACAGTTTATTTAGTTTGAGACATGCAAATAAACACATAAAACAAACAGAGGGCAATTCTCAAAAATGATTGAAACAACAGCATGTCTTTGTGAATTAGTTGAGTTCTCTTGCCACCTTTTTTATGAGTAAGAGACCAGACTAGGGTATTATTCTGTGAAGGTTTAAGGAAGAAAGGAAGTCTTAGGCAGGGGATTACAATATGTCTGGATTTACTCCTTGGCCACATTTGAAGGGAGCATTTCAGAATATGCCCACCTTGGCAGAGCAGTTTTCTCATCCTGTTTTCTGTCCAGAAATCCAAACATATTGTAGAGGCTTAGGCAGGGGCTTACAATATGTTTGGAAGGGAGAAGGCATAATAAAGAAATTGTAGTAGCCAGAACAAAGGGTAGATGTTCGACAGTCAGAAAAAAATATCATGAAATGTTCAGAAGTCATGCATACAGGTTTTTGACCAGTTGATATAAGGGTTTGGTATGTTAGACCAAGAAACTCAACTTGGATCAGCTGTTCAGTGAGGAGATATTAAAGGACTTGAGCAGAGTCATATTTTCAATAAGTAGAAGCATGTGATGGTTGGGATCAAATATTTTAGACCTGGGTAAGCCCTCTATGAGAGAGTTCTGTTTCCCTATCTGTAAAATAGAAGTTTCATTTTAGGATTTTAGGATTATAGACTTAAAAAACCAAATTGGCTTCCATATGTGTAGATGTTCAATATAGCAACTTTTATTTTACATTTAAATAGAATTTTACAGTTTAGAAAGTGCTAAAATACTTTCTTTATACCACAAACCTGATCTTCAAGTAGGGCCTGAGAAGCTCATTGGCTGCACAGAGACCAACATCTAGCAAATAGTGGCAACTGAGTGGGCATCAGATGTTCTGGTTTTCTTTCTTTTCTATTTGCCCTGACGGACTCAGAATCACTCAGGAGGGTTAGCAAACGAATAGGAACTTTATCTGTGGATTGCATGATGCCTTGAAAATGCATTAAAAGTAGGCAAAACAGATATATTGCCAATGAACAGATATTCAAGTACAACCTTCATCATTCAGAGAGCAGTAGCTCACAGCTTTGGTGGGCTGCCAGTGAAGTCATGCCCCAGCAATAGCTCAGACATATCTTACTGAGGAAATGAACTCAGGTGGTGGCAATAGGGCTAGAGAGGAGTAGGCAGATGCAAGAAACCCTAAAGAGGAAAAAAGTCACTGTTGGCCGGGCACGGTGGCTCACACCTGTAATCTCAGCACTTTGGGATGCCGAGGTGGGCAGATCACGTGAGGTCAGGAGTTTGAGACCAGCATGGCCAACATAATGAAGCCTCGTCTCTACTAAAAATACAAAAATTAGCCAGGCTTAGTGGCAAGCACCTGTAATCCCAGATACTTGGGAGGCTGAGGCAGGAGAATTGCTTGAACCCAGGAGGCAGTCTGCAGTGAGCCAAGATCATGCCACTGCACTCCAGCCTGGGCGACACAGCAAGACTCTGTCTAAAAAAAAAATTAGCCAGGCACAGTGGCAAGCACCTGTAGTCTCAGCTACCTGGTAGGCTGAGGCAGGAGAATCACTGGAACCCAGGAGGTGGAGGTTGCAGTGAGCCGAGATTGCACCATTGCACTCCAGCCTGGGTGACAAGAGCGAAACTCCATCTCAAAAGAAAAAAAAAAAGTCACTGTGGACTACAGCAACAACCGTTCAACAGCAGGAAAACCAGGTTGCAAGACATTGAGGAGAATGGTGAGGATGCTAAGACAGAAGCTGGTTAAGATTATTCATTGATGCATTTGTTTTTTTATAAAAGATTGCCACCCTATTCAAATAGCACCTTCTTTTTCCTAAGTATACACCCCACAAGCCTTGAGTTACATTTGGTTATCACAATGTGTAGTTGGATTACAAAATTTATTCGTGCATATATTCATTCACTCAAGGAAGTATGTGCCAAGTACTCATCCTGTGCCAGGTTCTGCAGTAGACACCCAGCATAAAATAACGTAAGAAAACTATGCTGCTACCCTCTAGGGCTAAGTTTCTATCCTTTCTCTTATTTTGGACCCTGTTCAAATTCATTCTTTAAATTGTCTACAGGGAAAGGAGTTCAGTAGTGCCCTTCACCTATAAAATAGCAACTATTTATTTCTTTTAGGAAACTGCTTTTGTTTTTCCATTGTAAAGTGTTCAGATATTTACAAAACAGACAGGAAGTGGTGGCTAAGCATTTAAAAATGCTAAGGATATCAGACAATGAGGTTGAAAACAGGTTTATATTCCAACCTTGTGTTTTGTAGCTGTGTTGACTTTAGTCAACCACTAGAATTTCCTGGGCTCACTTATGAATTGCAGAATAAACCCTGTTCTACCTATATGACAAGGCTGCTAGGAAAGTGAAATGAGGTGATATATGTAAAAATGGTTGAAAACTATAATATGCTCTAAAAAGACATATTTATGTATGTGCTAAGTATGTCAAAGTGTGAGAAACATACAACTATAACTATAGAAACAGCATTTACATAATTGTTTTTAGTCAGCCTGAGTGTTTTCTGTAAGGGCACAAATGATTACACTGCCATGGTTGACCTGTGGTAATTTTGCAACTGTGTAGATAAATACAGGTAGACTGAAACCTGCTTGATCAGTAGAGGGAAGTTTTCTCAGGAATATAAAATTATGCACGCTTACTAGCTTCCTGGGAACAAAAGTCTTCGTCTGTATATTAAGGCCTTATTAAGTCACTTGTATAGGGCAAACATTTTTCTAAAGTTTTTCTTCTACCTGGTAATAAAAGATTAACAATATTATACCCAGGCTGCTACAAGTAGAGAAGTAAACTTGGGAGCATTTTGTCTTTAGATGGAAGTTACTTCTGCTATTCTTGACTGCAAGCTGTGCTTGCTGTCATGTGGGTGAGGGAGGACACTTCTAGAACATTCTAAATGGTAAAATCTTTATTGGCTCCCTGCCCTGGGAATTTCCCTGAATCAGAAAAGTGTGAAAAAACAGCAGCAGCAAGCTGGATAATATAGAGAAAAGGGCACAGGATTTGAAGTTTGGAAGACCTGATTTAAAAATTATTCAATGTTTTAATTACTATTTTCTCTCCACCTCCATGGGTCAACTATTCCTGACATGTTAAGTGAGCACACCTTCTTACATTTCATGCAACTGAAGACATTTGTATCTATGTATTATATATAAAATACTAATGAACGTACACTACACACACACACACACACACACACATAGGCGCACACACACAGAATATCTCTTTGGAGGATAAATATTTGATTGTTTTGCTTGATATTATTTTTCCACCATTCAGAACAGACTTTGACACTAATAAGTGCTTATATTAGTTAACTTTCAAAGAAGTTATGTTGGATTTTTTTAAAACTTAATGGCTAATAACCAAAAGCATTTATTTTTTACTCATAGATCTTTAGGCTTGCTGCAGGTTGACTTTACTCCTGGTAGCCTTTTCTGGGCTCAGCTCCAGGTCAAGGGTCAGGATCAGGTCTACTTTATATGTCTTGTCATTATGGGATCCAGGATTGAACATACTGAATGTCTTGTCCATTTATGTTCCATTGGTAAAAAATAAATTTCATGGCCAAGTTCACAATCAATGAGCAGAGAGGCAGAGATGACTATTTGCTGAATAATACAACCTATCACAGTCACCCTCCTATTCACCATGTTTCCTCTATTTATCCTGCACACAAATATACTCACCTTATCTTCAAGGAAGAATCCCCAAAGTTTTATCCTATTAGATCAGCACACTCAAAGTTTTGGCTCCTATGATGGTATCTGCAACAATATTTCTATTTATGGCTTTTCTTAATCTGGAGAATCTTAAGCCAGAAAAAGGAGGAAGAGAACGAGGGGGATAAGAAGTTGAAATAGAAGTATAAGGTGAACTTGAAGGAGAAGAAGGATGAGAAAAAGGAAGAGAAAAAGAAATAAAAGGACAGGGGTAAGGAAGAGAAAAGTAAGGAAGAGGAAAAGGAAGCAGTGGAGGAGGAGAAAGAAGGAGAAAAACAGGAAAAAAATAAGAGCAATAAGTTGTTTCCCTCCACACACACAATTCATATACAAAGGGGGAACAGTCTCCATAATGGAGGCTGATTCAGAAAGGAGAATTCTGAGCAGCATTGAGCAATTACTAGTCCATAGCAATTCTGAAATTCCCCTGATGAAATGTTGTGATAGTACCTGGGGACAGAAAATATTCCTTGATTAGGCTTCAGTTTTGCTGCCTGAGAATACCTCCCCACCTACAGCTTTTCAAGACTCTTGGTTCCATTCTTGAGAACTTACTCCTTCTCCATTATACTCCTTGGTCACATTTGAAGGGAGCATTTCAGAATATGCCAACTTTGGTGGAGCCTTTTTTTTTTATCCTGTTCTCTGTCCAGAAATTTGTAATTCATAAGTCTGTTCACATATCTGAGAATTCATCTAAGTGGGAGATACTTTTAGTAAATTATCTGTTTTGAAACTAAGTGTGTTGTGTTGTTTATTTCAACCCTCGTCCATGCAGAGATAAACATATACCTATACACAATTGGTTTAAAGAAATCTCTCTCTCTCTCCCCCACGGTCCCTTCCATTCTCTCCAAACACACACACATGCACACGTGTGCATGCACACACACACACACACACATGCACACACACCATGGAATATACCCTTACTGGATTCTTTAAAGTGTCCTTTTCCTTATAAACACATAAATTCAGGCTCAAGATGCCACGTTGCCTACTCCTATACTGCAGGCCAATACCTTAAGCCAAATCAAAAAATTCACAGGATATTAAGTAAGATTTGGTCATTATGTGACCCCAGTGAGCTGACAGACCATGAATATTAAAGATGTGAAGAATACGATTACTAATGATCTGGTAGGATGGACTTGTATGGCCGATTATTCAATATTTTCCACTGTCAACATCTTACACAATAAAAATAACATGAGTTATACATAGGAGAGCATACAGATGTTAAATTTTAGAATAGTTATGGAGAGGACTCAAGCCAGTACTGAGATTATTTAGAGTCAGTAGTGTGGATGGTACACCTCTAGCCCTAGAGTTACACATGTCCAGGTCAGTTGGCTCACCTTCACAGAGGAAGCACATTGATAGCACCAGTCCTAGACAACCTTGGCAACCACATCATGATGACTCCACAATTAAGCAAACCCAATAAAATACATTCTTCCAGTTTGAGCTGATAAGGAAAAAAACACTTTAATCAATTCAGAGAGGTTATATTTCATGGTTAGAATTTAGTAAGAAAAGTGACTGTTTTAAGACCAGGACTTGAAACATTTTCTTATCTGTACACTTTGCTATCTCTAGTCTCATATTTTACCACAGTATCCTCCCCTCACTCATTTCACTCCAACTACACTGGTCTCTTGTTCCTAGAAGACCGTAAGGTACAAGGACTTTCCATTCTCTCTGTCCCACTACCTGACTGCTCTCAGGTCAAATCCTTTCAAAGCTCTCTCCTTCACATCATGTAGGTCTTACATGGTTTGGCTGTGTCCCCACCCAAATCTCTTTTTTAAATAAATAACCCAGTCTCAGATATGTCTTTATTAGCAGTGTGAGAACAGAGTAATACAAGGCCTCTTCTCAACTGTACTTTTACAGAGCTTTGACCACCATCTAAAGTGACCCCTCCCACCTACGTCCATCCATCTCTCCCCATCCCTGCATCATTTTTTTTTTTTTTTTTTTTTTTTTTTTTTTTTTT
>NC_045451.1:39876475-39963124 GCF_002776525.5 Piliocolobus tephrosceles
CCCAAAGTGCTGGGATTACAGGCTTGAGCCACTGCACCCGGCCCATCCCCGCATCTTGTATTCAAGAGCACTGTCTGGAATTATGTCATTTATGTAAATATTTGATTATTATTTTCGTCTTGCCCCTCTCAATATAAGCTCCATGAGTACAGAGGTTTTTTCTTTTCCCACAACCTAGAGCAGGGTTTCATTTAGCATAAATACACAATCACTAGTTGTTGAATAAATGAACTGAATAATAAACGAATTTGCCCATGCCTGTGCTTACACACATGGTCTTCTTTTATTTTTACATTAAACCCAAGATGTGGGTTCCATTATAACCCCAACTTTCAAGTGAATAAACTGAACCATAGGGGTTAAATAACTTGTTCCAGCTAGAAACTGGTTCATCTGGGATATAAACCCACTATCTAGTTTCATAATTACAATAGGAAAACACAGAGAAAGACTGTGGAGATTAATAGAATAAAGGCCTGATGGGAAGCAGAACTTGAATTCCTTCTGACCACAGAGGAGTGGCCATAGGAAGTGACCACAGAGAAGTCACTCTCTGTCTCTGGGTAACGAAGGTGGTAGATGAAATCAATAATTTTCACTTTGGACAGGCTCACTCAGAAGCCCAATGTGTGCAACCGATAAGAGTATCATGGCTTTATCAGCCCTTACAGAGGCTCTCAGAAGCACAGTGAGAAAAACGCTACCCACAATCATCCCCAGATTGTGCTCAGTATGAGCAGGGCTCTAGGGAAGAAGGAAAGCATGGGCTCTGGGCTCAGTAATGGATGTCTAGCTCACAGGAAGGAGTCTTCCCATGGGAGCAATAGTCATCTGAGCAGAGTGAAATGCAGCACAGTAGTGAGGGTATAATCTCACACACCACCACCCATTTTTCTGGCTCTGGGGAGGAGCAGATATGACAGCAACTACAGCCTCCTACCTGTGGGGACAGAGATTGAAACACGAGATGAGCAACAGGCTTCACAGATGAGCAAAAATGCTCCATGCTTTAGGTCCTATGATCTTCAATGGCAGTATCTAGAAAAGGGAATTAATATTCATGCCATTCCTCATTTCCTTTAACTTAAAATACAGTTCTGATGTGTCAATACGTATGTGTGTGTACATGCATGCACACACTTGCAATGCAATCCCTAAAACAGCTTCATCACAGACTAAATGAAATAAGTTCCTCTTAACTACTAAAGACATTGTTTTACTCATCATTTCCACTTGTTTCTCCTCAAATACTTCCATCCATTTAAGGATAAGTTTGCTGTTTCAGTCACTCTGTCCAGGTGCCCAGACCTCAGTGAAATTCAAGATGAATTCCAGAAGCATATTAAATATTTCTTAACATGTGCACACCAGAGGTCATTGGTTTGTTGCAACTTTCTTTTTTTAATATTAAAATGATCACAGAGTGAAGCAACTATAAAAATAATCCCTGGAGAGCAGCAGTGTAACACTGCTTGAGCAGAAGACTTGGATGACCTTGGAAGCTATGCTTTTCTCATCTCTAAAAATAGAAAGGATGACTATAGGATATCCAAAATTGCCTCTAGCTTTATGTCAGGTTAATTGCATATTTGAAAAGTTAAAATTCAAAGACTTAGCTCATGATGACCACAGAAGAATGGAGGCCGAGAAAACTCCCCTGATTCAGGATCAGGGGCCAAGAAGGACCAATGTTTGAAGAGAAAGCTGCTCTGTTTCCTACATCCCTATCAAAAGATGTCAATTCTACCACATTCCACTGAATGAATGCTTGATTACTCTCAAAGGTCACCATATATGGTCTTGAACAACTTTTAGAGTACGGACCTCTTTTTAAATGGTGTGAATGCCATGGACAAAAATGCAACCTGTGCCTAGGATCACAAAATTATATACCCAATTCTAGAGGGTTTGAGGCCTCCTGAACCTCATCCATGGAGGACCAAGAAGAGGTTTCCAGTGTACGGGTTTAAGCACTTTCAGAATAATAGGATGATTTGGGGGAAATGGAAAAAATATATAACGTCAACTTGTAAAAATTATCCAAAGTTATAGAATTTAATTCTTAATATAGAGTATGATTAAAAATAGCTTACTTATATAATTTACAAATGATACACATACTGAGGCCCACAAATTTTTTCAATTTTTTGAGATATTGCATTATCAACACAGTTTGAAGAACTGTCCTATAGGATCAGAAGTAAAGAAACCCCAATCCTGAACTACAAAACCCAAGATTGCTCTCATAGTTAGGTAGATCTGTGATTTGAAGTCTTGCTAGTCATATAACCTATTTGTAGTCCTACTATGGTATCTAAATATCTCTTCACACATTTTTCAGTTGTTTTATACTGAAATTATACACACACACACACACACACACACACACACACACACACACTGGGAGAGTGAAACCATTCAACCTTAACAACTATTAATACTCAATTACGAGTATGTATATTGTTTCTCTAGTCAGCAGGATTCTTGGAGAACAGAACATATAAAAGTAATGTTTCATAGATATTGTGGGAAGAACAGTACAGCCCGGAGAATGTACAGAGTCACCAGGGGATCCAACTTTGGTCCAAACGATAGCAGCAAACTCTGTGTGCTACAAGATAGCAGATGAGAACTAAGTATCAGCAAGTAGGATAAAGGGGGGTTAAGAGTGAAAGGAGAGGTAAACAAGACAGAAGTCAGAGGTCATTACAAACACTTCTTCCTGACTCCCAGTCTGCTCATCTGGCCATATTTTCGAGCACCATCTGATGTTTCCATGCCTACCACCGTATAACTTAGACTCACGGTTTTATTCTCTTTAGGTAATTGACTTGAGGGAGCTAACTCCTGGAATATCTTAAAGTGTTTCTTAACTGGAGGTGATTTTGCCCTCAAGGGAAATTTTGCAATGTCTGGGGACACTTGGTTGGCACAACTTGGAGGGTGTGTTACTGGCATCTAATGGGTAGAAGTCAGGCATGCTGGTAACATCTTGCAATGCACAGAACAGTTCTCGTGACAAGGATTTCCTGGTCCAAAACATTGATACCTCCAAGGTTGAGAAACCCTGTCTTAAAGGTGACAGGTAATGCCACTAAGACTGGCCCACGGCAGGAGGTAACATCAGAAATGTGTGTGTTCACTCAATGATTCCCATTTACTGTTCTAGCCCAGAAACCTCAATCCTATGAACAGCCAATCTGCCCCCAGTGGAGTCTGAAATCTCACTGATTCATCACCAGCTATCCGTCTCACAATAGGGAGGAAATTTAAGACCAGCTCTATCAAAGGAAACATAAATCTGCCCTTTCCATCAGCCTTAAAGAAACAGAATTTAATGATCTCAGCTGGGGCCTAATGAGGCAGTGTCCACATCAAAAAGCTGCTCTGTGTTTGACATGTTTGACAGCATGTTAGGGGAAAATAGGGGGAAAAATATACATTGGAAGACTAATTGAGCACCGCAGCTGAGCAATCCATGGAAGTCTTGTCCTCTAGCTAAAGGTTGTTATGCTTCGGTGGAGCCAGAGACAGACCCTGACATGAGAATGTCACTCTTCTGCGTGGAAAAATACGACTTTAAACATAACAAAAGCTGGGAGTATCTGAGAGGCATGATGGTAGTTGCAATAAGTTCTGTTAAAGAGAACCATTCAGCTGCAGCTAACAGGCTGACTTTGATGTAAGGTACACCTGCTATCAAAAGCTACCGGGACTTCATGTTCTCCTTTGGGACTGGGAAAGTAAGGTTGTGGTATGCGGGGACACCATCACAGAGGGGACCAGGCCAGTCCCATGAGACAAGGTCATTATGCAACATTTCTGGGATGATCAGGGGCTCCGAGTTCAGACTCTGTCTCCACTGATGTGGCTGCTCCAGGTGACAACAGAGAAAGACACCAAGAGAATACAAGGGAATATCAACCACCAGCAGAGCAGGTAGGAGAAATATGACTCTGAAACAGCCTCAGGTAATGCACACCAGCTCTGGGCCACACGAAAATAACTGAGGTTATGAACTAATCAGAAGTGTAACAAGCATTTCCATGCATTGATCAAGTCAGACCTGAATGTGAAAATTAATCTGCCAGCTGCCTGATGCCTTGTTAATTAACATCTATCTCTCGGTCTCGGTTATCTTATCTTAAAAATGGAGATACTGGGCCAGGTGCAGTGGCTCATAACTGTAATTCCAGCACTTTGGGAGGCTGAGACAGGAGGACCACTCAAGGCCAGGAGTTCAAGACCAGCTTAGGCAACATAGCAAAACACCAGCTCTTAAAAAAAAAAGTCAAGGTGGGGTGGTGGTAGTAAGGAGTGATATTAACAGCCCTCACAGAGTTACTGTAAGTTTAACTAAAATTGTTCATGTAAATTACTTCACTGAAATCATCTATAAATCTAGCATACCGTATACTCTTTTTATGGAAAATTTGTGAACACATGATTGAAATCAGTAAGATTATAAGCAGGACTTAAGTAATAGCCCAAGTGTATGAGGAAAGAACTTTCTGACACCATCATCCCATCTAAAGTTTGCTATGACACTTGGAACACTTTATTTGTGAAATGACTCTCTCAGTTTAAAGCATGCAAGGTCATCCTTAAAATGTGAGCTTCTACAAAGAAGTTGACCTTTCTTTATCTACTAAAATCTGTAAAAGTTGTTTTAGTGAATTAAGAAATTTAAGAAATTGTGAAAAAATATGAAATGTTGGAAATATCAGATTTGCAATCTAGACCTTAAGTGGAACTGACTGTATAACCTTGGTCAAATAACTTCACCTGAGTTGTTGCAACCTTATCTGTAGTTAAATGCAATTCTAACCAGTCCTCCAATTCTTAAAGGCATCATAAGAATCAGAAGGGATATTGGAGGCATATACATATCGAGAACTTCAAAGTGCTCCATAAACAAATAGCAGCTTTCTTAATACTATTATCCAACAAGTTACACCCACATATTTGCATGACACAGAGTGAGCACTAATAATAAACTTTTCTTTGAATGTAAACAAAGATAGAAAAAGACAAATTAATTAATTGCCAGCATCAGGATTCACAGGATGAATAACATGAAACAGCATTATTCAGAAGCATCTTCTAGAAATGAGGGAGGGAGGGAGGGAGGGAGGAAGGAAGGAGAAAAGAAAAGAAAAGAAAAGAAAAGAAAAGAGAAAAGAGAAGAAAAGAAAAAAGACCATGAAGCAGGACTTTCCAGAGGCACATGTCAAGTTTTGATAGCAACCATTGAGCCTGGGAAGTTATATTCCCACCCCATTTATTCCTTATCTTCCTGAATTGGCTATCACAAACCTACAGAAGGAGTTCAAATGATCATCCTTTATATTTATTGGTTTGTTTTCTATATTTCTTTTCTTTTTTTTTTTTTTTTTTTTTT
The DNA here is from genome assembly GCF_002776525.5 of Piliocolobus tephrosceles. NCBI lineage: Eukaryota > Metazoa > Chordata > Mammalia > Primates > Cercopithecidae > Piliocolobus > Piliocolobus tephrosceles. The sequence goes on from NC_045451.1 coordinate 39,881,877, forward strand.
AGATAGGGTCTCACCCTGTTGCCCAGGCTGGAGTGCAGGGGTGCAATCTCCAGTCACTGCAACCTCTGCCTCCAGGGTTCAAGGGATTCCCCTGCCTCAGCCTCCTGAGTAGCTGGGACCACAGGTGTGCGCCACCATGCCCGGCTAATTTTTTGTATTTTAGTAGAGACGGGGTTTCGCCGTATTAGCCAGGATGATCTCGATCTCCTGACCTTGTGATCCGCCCACCTTGGCCTCCCAAAGTGCTGGGATTACAGGCGTGAGCCACCGCACCCAGCCATGTTTCCTATATTTCTTAATTACACATTATTATTAACATCTGGAAACTGGATTTGGCGGAAAGTTACTGAGTCAGACTTAAAAAAAGATAATGCTTGGATTGGTAGTGTTGGGTGCCAGCTCTGAAGTGAACTAAGATTCAATATGTCTCTGCTAATTGAAGCTGAAGCAGGGCAGTGGTCAGGAACCCTAGCACTAAGTAGGACTGCTGTGAACTCCACTCCATAGCAGTGGCATTGGTATTAGAACCCTGGCACTCAGATCAAGTTCAGTCCCTGGAAGTCTAGAATTCCACATAGAAGCTTGGCTACAGGGAGGGAGACAAAAAACTAGTATTTACTAAGTATTGCCTTCTCGCCATCTGGTGAGCCAGTTTCTATGCCATCATCACATTAGAATACAATAAAATGTTTATCATGCACATTTTGCAAATGAAAAAACTAGGTGCTTGAAGAGAATCTGGAAGCCTAGGTAGAAAGTGGTAAAGTCCATGCTCTTTCACATATATTTCCTAGTACCTTGCACGTAGTAAATGCTTAATTAGTACTAATTTGTTGGGGAAACATTGAATTCAATTTTACTAATGATATTGCCAAATAGAAACATGCCCCCTCGTATTCTCATTTTCCCCAATAAGACTGAGTTCTGCACCTTCTCCTTTCGCATCTTCGACAGCATGACGGCCACATGGTAGAAGTGTAATAAGTACATTTAATTTTTAATAAAACTTAATTGAAAACTTTGATATCCCTATTTAATACATATATGTCAGAAAACTGTTTTCTTCTGAAACCTCCCAAATACATAAGACAAAATTAATACCTTTTTTAAATGTATGTATCTTCACATTAGGTGGTCCTTTCTTTTATGTATGAAAAACATATTTTATTTTACCTTTAAAATACTTCCCTGGCAATTCCCATCACTTCTCATACCTCTTCTCCCAGACTATTGTTTTCCATCTAGTAGTTCTAAGGCTGGCTGACTCATTCTACATGTGAAATTAAACACATACAGACTTTCTCTTCAGGTTCCTTTGGTAATAAGCTTCTGCGATACTCTACCTTCCTAAACCACCTACCTACCTACCTAGACACACACACACACACACACACACACACCCCTGCAGTTCATTCACACTGTTCAGAGACTAGAAGGCACAGACAGTGGGCAGTGAAAGGTCTAACTGTTGGCATTGCTGCTGACCCTCCAATCTTGAACTTAGAAGCAGATCACAGCAATGCCAACAGAGAACACTTGCCTTTCTTAACTGGAAATGCAGGAACATTTGTGTAAAACATGCCTAATAATCCTGAACTCAAAAAATCACAGGACTGCATGGTTTTGTTTTTAACCTAGATTCTCTTTTATAACTGATGTCACACTGCTGTTTTGTACACTAATATGCAGGATAAAAGAAAATGCTTGCTACCCAGGAGATATGGATCAGCACAGAAAGCTCCATGGACTTATTGAACTTTGCTTTTAATCACGTTAAATGGGAGGGAGTGACATAGCTCATCACAGAAGACCAGCTTTTTCTTTCCATTTCTTTAAATATATGTGAATGTACTACAACCTACAGTAATGTACATTCACACTTCTGCATGCAACATATTTCACATCCATTTTAATGAACCCCACTGGGCATTCACATTCTTTTGTTAAGCTGGAATTGGACTAGAATGAGGGATTCCCTAGACATCAATCTATAAATTGAATACCTACTGATGGCCAAGCTGAACTGCTTGCTAGCCTCTGAATATAGCTCCTTCCTCTTGTACGTGCTGTTTCTTAAAACTCCATTTCACAGCTTAGCCTGGTTATATGTAAGGCATTTTTCATTTCAGGCCTTCTTTTCTTCTAGAAGCCCTCCCTGGCCCATTTTGTACACCACACATTTTCCCTCCCGTATGTGTCACTTACGACATTTGTTTAATTCTACTTAACACGTCTCCTCTCCATCTTCATCCTTACACTTTCTATATACCATACTCCCCCACTCTCAACTCTTCTTGCCCCCTACACACACACACATACAGACACACACACACACACCCCTGAGCTACCAGGGTACATGGACCAGCAGCATTCATATTTCTTTCTTCTTCTTTTTTTTTTTTTTGAGATAGAGTCTCCCTCTGTCACCCAAGTTGGAGTTTCAGCACATGATTGCGGCTCACTATAGCTTCCACCTCCCAGGTTCAAGCAATTCTCGTGCCTCAGCCTCCAAAGTAGCTGGGACTACAGGCATGTGCCATCACGTCTGCCTAATTTTTGTATTTTTAGAAGAGACGGGGTTTCATCAAGCATTAATCATTTTATCTTTAGCGTGTAATATACTGCCTAGCTAATAGTAAGTGCTTCCCAAACTGAAAAAGTAATAATTTTCTGTTTATGCCTCTCTATGAGTGAGTAGATGTACTCTACATAAGATAGAAAAATTATTCCAGCCAAAATTTACCATATTTAGGGGCCCAATTTGGAGAAGAAATAGTAAATTTGGGAAAATCTTATATTGGATTTGGAGGAGCTAAGAATAATGAATAAAATAGCTTTTTTAAAAAGTGAAAGAGTTACAGAGCCATAGACTCTTTTGCTTCTGTTGTGAAACAGTGCCAAGAGCACATGAAAATTTGTACTATAGAGAGTGACTGCTTCATGGGCTGGACCAAGAATAAAATCCTGTGATTATTAATTATATGGATTTCCATTGTCATGAATGTGCTATAACCAGATCAGCAAATTTTCACCAAGGCTTATGCTCTGAAATAAAGACAAAGTTTTGTTATAGAAAACTTTTGTGAGAATGGCCTTTACTTTTACAGAATTTTAAAAGGAAAGATGATGTATTGCTCTCTCCTGCACCAACCCTCATTGGATTCATGAAGGTGAATAAGGCAGCTTTCTATTCCAAGCTCTTACTCAGCCAATAAATTCTTGCTCATCCATTCTCTCAGCTGAGTCCCATAAGTGGAACAAGTGCTGTTTGGTGAGCAGAAAAGCTCTATGACATACGAGAGGGAGCTAGAAGTACGTAACTATGGCATTGTCTATGGCTTTGGCTTTCTGCAATCGGATACCCTAGTTTTTACCTCGAAAAGATGAAAGATGAGAAAAACAAATGACTCAGACACTCAAGCAAAGGAGAAAGTCTACTTAAACACCTCTGAGTGTGTATCTATGCACAAAGAAAGAACTGACATTAATCAGAACTGGCATTCCTGCTGATGATAAGAGCACTGAAACAAACCTCCCTTCAAAACACCGTCCTAATCTGCTCATTGTAACTCATGTCTACAATTCTTTTTTGAGGAAGAATAGAGTCTTTCCTTTCATTAGAGATGAAGTTTTCAGTGGGAAATTACTCTGGGATAAAAAGGAAATCAGAAATCTAAATTTATAATAAAATATGAGAACAGAAGCGGGGTAGGACTACAGGAGAATACCGCCTGGCTGGACTGAGGGCTCGCTATTGAATGAGGAAAAAATAAATACAGAGAGAAGATTGGGAATGAAGTCAAGATTTAGTGGGAACTGTAAAACTCTTTCACCCTGATTTTCTCCATCCTTAAGCAACTGTTCTCTAGCAAAGAAAATGCCTACTGAAACATTGTGGAGCTCGTCAAACTACACATCCATCTCTAAAATTGGCTGCTGCTTCACAATGTTAACTATTAGTGTGGACATGTGGTCACAACTCATGTTTCATACTGAAAGTAGATCATGAATTTATTTTTATTACTCGAATGTTGTGGGTTTAGTTGTATTTCCCAAAAGAACATACTACAATGCTAACCCCAGAAAACTGTGAATGTGATTTTTTTCTGAAAATAGGGTCTTTGCAGATACAACGAGGCTAAGATAAGGTCATATTGGATTAGGGTGGAGCCTAAATTCAATGACAAGTGTTCTTAAAGGCAGAGGTTCTTACAGGGATTCTTAGGGTGTCTTTCTTTATAAATAGAGGGACACAGTCACGCAGGGAAGAAAGCCACGTGAGAAAAGAGGCAGAGATTTGGGTGAAGCAGCTGCAAGTCAGGGAAAGCCAAGGATTTTCAGGAGCCACCAGAAGCTAGGGAGAGGCAAGAAAGGATATTTTCTTTAAGTCTTTAAGGGATCAGGGACCTCGTGACACCTTGATTTGGGACTTGAGAAAATAAGTATTCTTTGTTAAAGTGAACTAAAGTAAAGTCCTGAGAAGGACTCCTCACTTCTGTATTTGAGTCCTTGTGGATGAACTGCAACCTAGCTTAACAGGCAGGAAAAAACTGAAAACCTAACTTAACAGTATGCACCTGTAACAATAGGTGAGTCTTGGCCAATCCCGGCTGCCATACTTCAACCATTCCTATACTGCTGAGCTTTCAAACTGTGTTCAAGTAAGACAGATGCTAACTTGTAACCAATCTAGCTGTTCTGTACCTGGCTTTCTATTTCTGTACGTCATCTCCCCCTCCCCCCACTTTTTTTTTTTTTTTTTTTTTTTTGGTCTATAAATCTTCTTCCACCACATGGCTGTGCTGGAGTCTCTGTGAATCTGCTGTGATTCTGCGGCTGCCCTATTCATGAATCATTCATTGCTCAGTTAAACTCCTTTAAATTTAATTTGGTTGAAGTTTTTCTTTCATCATGTTTTGGTTTGTGTAATTCAGTGGCGCTTACTTGGGTAGGTAAGAGGCTATAGGTTCATGAAAGAAAACCACGGTTCAAGGGAAAAGCAGTGCTGAAATATTCTTTCCCTCTTACACTTATTTCATAGCCTGTTTCATTTTGGCTGGTGGTCCAACAATGTCACTTTCCTCTTAGACTCTAAATCAAAAATATTTCAAGAGTTAGGCTAATCTAACACTGTTAAAAACTCCAAAAGCTTTAAGAAAGAAAGTTAGGCAAGAAACAGAAAAGCCAAATATTGCAAGCAAAGTCAGTTACATGGGGTGGGCCTTCCAGGTCCTCTGGCCTCCAGTGTAGCAGCATCTTTATGTTAGAAAGCTTGAAGTACCCACCGCCCAGCCTCAGTTCCCGGAATCTGAGTGCACTGTCAGTCCTGCTAGCCCTGCTACAAAACACATCACAGAGGCAGAGACCTCTGAAAGAGTGAAAAATGCTCAGAGCCCCCAAAAGTTTCCAGACAAACAGAAAGGTTTTCTTGTAATAAAACAAAACAAAACAAAAAAAACTAAAATGCACATTCATCTACTTAATATTCTTCGGAGAATCCTAATGCTATAAATACACTATTTACACCTAGATGTGTGCTTAGGTACATAGTTGTGTTAATATGCGGAAGGGTAGCTCATCTTGCTTGTTAAATCTCCCCCTGCATTTTACAGCTTTACAAATGTCAGGCCATTAGGCCATAATTCTCCTGTTGAGGACCTCATTACCTATAAAGTATTCATATCTGCCACATAAAAGATGCAGGTGAGACGCAGATTCAGCAATTAACCCATACATCTTTATCCGTCTGGCTGGTCTTGCCTGTTTTTTTAAACAAGAATTATGTTTTCTCAAGCCTTTAACAAAGTACCTCTGTTTCCTTTTATGTTTAATTTGCAGGATGAAACTGCCAATCACAAGATTCATTTTATCTGGTTCAGGAGGAACACCTTACTAAAAATAATAACAATAATTAGGATAATCCAGGTAAAATTCCAAAATTGTAGGAAATGTTTGCAACAGTTACAGGAGCAGGAGGTTTCCAAGTTCCTTGACTTCTCCCAGGCAAAATTGCAAAGTAGGGGAGGATTACTCTCAACTTCCCTAGGCTCCTCCCTCTTCTGCTGTACCCGCCCCTGACACAATCAGGCCACCTGGAGGTTCAAGCCTTGCCACACAGTTCCACCCCTCAGGGCAATACCCTTAGCTCAGGGTCTTTTTATTACCTCAGTCCTTCTTTGAGGGAATCTGCTATTATTTCAGAAATCAGTAACAAATATACCCAAGGTGTTAATAACTAAAATCCTTGGTTGTTGAGGTAAAGATTAATATTGGTTCCAGATCTGTGTCAGACATTCTATTGCACATACATTAGCTCTTTTAATCCTTATCATTACTCCAGAAAGTAGCAAATGCCTCCCTTGTATTTCAAACGTGGAAACTGGGACTCAGAGAAACTAAACAACTAGCCCAAGGTTCCTCAGTGCTCTAGGGGACCTCAAAGCTAAGGCTCATTCCACCAAACATTTCCACCCCTTCCTCAAAGGAGCCCTCAGCATTGCTCCTCCAGCTCAGCAGAGAGAATGAAAGCCTTTTGTGTGGCAGCCTAGCAACTATTTCCTGATTATTTTCTCTTCAGAAGTAAGATGCTAACCTGGAATAAATGACCCTGATAAGTGAAATATTTTTCTTGCCATATATGGGCCTCGCTGTTCCCTGGTAGTATACACACAGAGAATAACAAATCAAATCCTTATTTGTTTCTACTCTGGGGGTGATGGGAAAAGGATGCTGCCTTCCTGGGATTGTATAAATGTATAACTCTATTCAATTTACATTTCTAAAGGGAATCAGCCAAGCACACTTCTGTTTTCAGCCTGAATGTGAACAGGTTAGTTCCCAAGAGAACACTTACAAGAATCTTAGAAACAACCCCTAAAGAAATTAGAATGTAAGTGCCATTTTTATGACAACTCTCAAGTCCCCATGATAAAATCTACAATGTCTCATATCTATTAAGGCAGTTTATTACCAGCCAGTTTCACTTACCTAGGTTCTTTAGATTTTTGAAGGACAACTTTCAGTCACTTTGCCAAAAATATTTTGTCTGAAGCAAAGACTCTTTTTTCCCCACTCTGAGGACTGTGGTTACTTAGGAAAGTAATTCACCTGAACTTGAAATGTACTGAAAATAACCTTGCTCAATTTTACAAATCCTTTAAAAAGTTACTAAACATTCACTATAAGTCATGTAGCAGAGCAAGTGATCACTACAGATGTTCCATGTACTGAAATAAAATAATAGTCATGCCTTCAAATGTGTATAGTATTTTCAAAGCATTACTATTAATAATAGTAGCAGCCATATATTGAGTCCTGAACATTTTTAAGTGGTTACTTCATTTAATCATTACAGCTACTTTGATAAGTTATTGTCATTAGCTGCACCTTAGAACTGATGGAATTGGTCACACAGCTCATTCTCATAGACAAGCCCAGATTTTGAACCTAGTTCATCTTATTCCTAAATCCATGCTCTTCACCCTGGCCATGTGCAACCTTCTCACTTAAAAGACATCATTCCGTCTGTTTCTTAGGATAAGCTAGTAAGAGTCATGTGAGGACAAATGATTGTCCCCATCTAACAGATAATTGCTCTATGATGGTGATTCATGAGAGAAGAAAGACAAATGTCTGGGGCTCCTCACTCCAAGCCTGAGTTTTCTTCCCCAGAATGAACCAGCTACCTGAAATGTGGCTTGGGCTAGGCTGTGCTCCTCAAGCTCACTCTACAACCTGCCGCCAGTAAAACTCAGGCCAGAAACATTATGAGTTCTGCAGCTCAACATATTGAACACTTTACAGCTTTGAGTTATGAGATACAAAAGGGTGAACAAACAAGACCACATTTAATCACCCACACAGAAGGACATCATCTACACAATGGAGCCTAAAGGTAATGGGGTATTGGTAAATTGGCTTTCCAAGAAAAGAAGCCCTGATGTGTAGGGTTTACCAATTCCCATTGTGTAAATACTCCCAGCATAGCTAACTTTAGGCTACCAAGGTGAGGTTACTAGACATGGAAAAAGAAAGAGGTATGTACAAGTAGTTCTTGTAAACCAATGGAAACTGGCCCTGCACTCTACCGCCAAGGCCGTTAGAAATCATCAGGAATTCTGAACCTTTCTCCTGAAAAAGCATCTTGTTGAGTTGGCCATCTCCATTATCTTCACAAATGTAAATGTTCTGGGAAGGATGCAGCAGAGTTCCTATAATATTAGATTTAAGGCCAGTGGTCTCCCTGGTGCTAGTTTCTTACAAACAAATGAACAAGGTTGGAGGAAAACAGCACCAATAATGAGTAGGAGACATGGGACAGGTATATTTTACTTGTCAGTAAATGAGTGATCAGACTCAAGAAGGAGACCCCAGGCATACAGGCAAAAAAAGACAGACAGACTTAAGAATGAAAGAAAACGTCCTTTTAAAAAGGGAAAATGCCTAATCGCAAGCAACCAGAACAAGATCTTGGCCCGTGCAGTAAGCCTGGGAGTCAAAGCTTCACCAGAGTCACGTTTCAAGTTGGCAGACTGTTTGAGGAAATCGAGCCAGGACACCTGGGGATTTGTTATCTTGTAGATCAGCCAGGCAGCTTAAATTTTCTTTTTTAAAAAGTACTCTCTTACATTTCCCAGGCTGGCTAGGCCTTCTTGCAGGCATGAGAGCCCCTGACAGAGGCCAAGTGACAACTTCATCATCCCAAAAAGTACAGAAGATTCCCATAAAACAATCACCAGGGACATTCTTTATAATCATGCAACTCCTTTCTAATTTCCTATCCCTCATCTGGTCCTGACGTTTTCCTCTCATGTAGCTTCTCCATGTCACCCCCATGCCATGACCACCTCTAGGTGCACAGCAAGTGCACAGTGGATACAGGCTCATCCTATGAACTCTGCCACGTGCAGTTGTTTGGCCAGAAGGGCCAAAATCGAGGGGATCACACTGTGTCTCAGCAGCTCTTTGTTACTCTAATAGAAACTGTCACACATGTCTGTGTGAAAAGACCACCAAACAGGCTTTGATGAGCAACGAAGCTCTTTATTTCACCTGGGTGCAGGCGGACTGAGTCCAAAAAGAGAGTCGGCAAAGGGTGGTGGCATTATCTTTAGTTCTTATAGGTTTGGGATAGGCATACAAAGTACATTCTTAAGGGCGGGGAAGAATATTACAAAGTACCTTCTCAAGGAGAGAGAAGAATATTACAAAGTACCTTCTTAAGGGCAGGGGGAGAATATATGTATCAGTTAGGGTGGGGCAGGAACAAATCACAACGGTGGAATGTCATCAGTTAAGGCTATTTTCACTTCTTTTGTGGATCTTCAATTGCTTCAGGCCATTTGGATGTATATGTGCAGGTCACAGGGGATATGATGGCTTAGCTTGGGCTCAGAGGACTGACAGAAACTCTAGGCAAATGACTATGATTTGATGAGAGAAGATAGAGAAAAAGGAGAGGCCACAAGAGAAGAGAGTAAATGACTCAGTTTGCTTTTTTTCTTACATGTCTGACATGCAGCCTTTCCACCCTCTGGAGAACCCAAGACCCCATTCATTTGTCAGTCCTCCTTCCCTAATAGCCTGGGCCTCTCCTTCCTAGAAGTTACTATTTCCAAAGGAGGGCCTAATACCATCACCTCCAGAGCAGATGGTCACTAATTGCCACAAGTAAACAAACATAGACTACAACGGATACATCTTGTAGCTTTGAATATAATTAATTTTCGAGAACACCAGGGGTACCCATCCCCAATTAGTGGAGCATGTGAAGCTGGGAGCAGAACTGAGGGAGCCATGCCAGGCAGGCCACGCAGGGGGCCAGACTCCCATCCTGCAGGCCTCAGACCCAATAGGAAAAATTCAGGAAGCCACTTAACCTTGCTGCCTTTGTTTTCTCATCTGTAAAACAGTGGGTAATAAAATCTTCCAGCTTCCTCGCTGGGTTTTATGTGAGTGAACTAATTAATGATTGTATAAAGTCTAATACAATGCAACATGTAATTGAAAAGTTTAATCATCGAGGTAATAGTCCAATAATAGTAGGTTGCAAAGTAGTGACAAATAGTGCTTTTAAAATGCAGCTATTACCATTTTGATATTTTCTCTCTGATCTGCATTTTCAAATTAGAAGCGTATATAATTTCAGTTTTATTTCCATTTTTATAATATTGTTTAATTCCTACAAAGCTGCTTCCTCTATTGTTTTCACTGTGATGTTTCAGGCAAGCAGAGAATCGCTGTAGATTCCAGTAATAACTAGATGTTCTAATTAAAAGTTCTTATGCCCAGGAGCCCCAATGCCAAATTAGTTGGTCAAGAATCTGCCTACCTCTTACACGCTGGAGAACTAACTCTTTTCATTTTCCAAATTAGATAAAAAGAAACCTTCACAGTCATAATTTCTTAGCCCTTTGACCTTGTTGCTATTCCTGTAAGTTCATGTTTTGCCTTTCCCAACTTCTACACCTTTGCGCAAGCTGTTTCCCCCACCTAAAATGCCCTATTGCCTCCTTCATAGAAATGTTTCTTTCTAGAGAATTCCTACTCCTTTTGCAAAAAAGTAAGCTAAGCCTCCTTCTGTGACACTTTCCCTGACACCTCTAAGAAAACCTAGGATTCTCTTATCTCTGCAATCCTTTTTACACCTACAGGTCCCTCCATTTTTGAAATTTTCACAGTGTATTGTTTTGGGTTGTTAACTATTTGTTCCCTCAGTAGTTGCTAAGCAATTTAAGAACCAGAACTGTCTCTTTTAAATTGCACCTCTTCCTTTCCCAGTACCATGAAGGGCAAAATGTAAGTGTTCAGTAAATTTTTTGGTAGTGATCAGTAAAGTATACATTTATTAAGTGCATTATTAATTGTGGTCCTATGTCATTATATATTTTCTCATTTAGTAACTATTCTGTCATGTGTGCATCTGAAAAAAATGTGGTTTTAAGAAATATCCTCACATTTGACACAGTTAAGGACTGCCTCATACTCAAAATTAATAGCTTTACAAAAAAAGTTTTCTGTGAATTGGTGCCTGCCTAGTTTTCTAACCTCAAAACCTATCACTGCCCTTAAGACAACACCTACTGCAATTGCACCAGACTCCCTGTAGCTTCCTGAATCATTCCCGCCGCATCATGCCTGTGCCCGGGAGCCTCTGATTCTGGAATGGCCTTTCCACTCTGCTTGATAAACTCCTACTCATCCTTCAATTTGGTTATCATCTCCTGTCTGTGGATGCCCTTGACACTTTATGCCCCACCTTACAAATGGGTGCTTTTATTCTTTATACTTCCTGGGGTCTTTACAAACCACCGCCTCACTTATCTCAATATCCTAAGTGCATATGTATACACCTCCTCCCCTTCAAGCTGGGAGCTCCTTTCAGATAAGGACAGTGTTTGATTCTGACTTGAAAGAGCAGATCTTATTGCAAAGCTTGACACATAGTTAAAGCTCAATTAGTAGTTGTCAAATGAATGAATGAATTGGTAATAGCTCTCCCTATTATGCAGGCTGACTGAAGGAGATGAAAATTACAGTTCTTGTTGTTGACTCTTTAACTGCAAGACATCAAATTTTGTATTTCTCTTAGTTTATTGTGAGATATATTGAAATAAATATCGAACATATTTTTACTAAATTTACATTACATTATTTTCCTAGGACAAAAATATGTCTGTGTACCACTCTTCCTTTATTTATTACGTCCCCAAACATTCCCCTATACAGTCTCACATTACCCTCTGTCTGCCCATGTTTTAGACTCATTCCCCAGACTGTCTTAAGAGTTATTTCTTGCCTGCACAACTCCATCCTACAAGAGGAAATTTCCCAGCCATACATGAAAGCTGTCTATCTTATTTGTGGCTGAGAGAGCTTGAAGGAGAGTAAGTGATTGTGAGTATTCAAGAGTAAACTTAGTACATGTTAAAGTTTACAGAATCCTAAAGATTGAGAAGAGATTAATGGCTTGGATAAGAGTTAAAAATCTACTACTTTACCATACTTTTCTAATCCCTACAATTTGGAGGAAAATCATTTTTGCACCAAGAGCTACAGACTAATAACTTTTTCTATTTATTTTACTGAAGCATTTTATATGCAGCTCAGAAATGACTGCTCGTTAAAACTAAGTGCAAGCATTGATGATAAAATATTCTAGAATTTTTACATAGAAAACCAGAAACGGAAAGCATTCCTTTACATATGGTAAAGAAAAATGTGCAATCTTCATTTTCAAGGCTGAAGAGCATTTGAAACATATATATTTACATATATACATAAACATATATACAGATACATTACACATATTTATTTTTGAATCAAGATGTCTATTACCATCATCATCATCTCATCATTATTATCATTATCATTATCATCAACTAGCACTTACTGAGCACCATTTATTAATTGTTCACTGGACTAAATGACATTTCCCTTGCCAGAGACTGATAGAATTGAATAAAGATTTGCAAATGAAGGGCCAAGGGGCACTTCTTGAATAAATATCTAAGGTGTTGTTATCACCATAATCTAGAGACTCTCAGCCAAATATCCACAGGGAAAATTAGAGTCAAACTCCTTTGATATCTTGTAAAAGATAAAAATCCTTGCTATATCACTGAAAAAAAACACAACCTATCACTTATTAATAAACACCTCAGAAGATCATCTAAGAGGGTCAAGCCATAGACTTCTTCTGCCTTGTAGCACTTCTCATGTCTATGTTAAATAGGCTGTGGAACCCTCATTTTCTAAGGAATACCATTTTCTCCCTGATGGTAAAAACACTTACACTGGATCCACTGAGACACGCCTGAAGCAGTTCACAGAGGCTGAGCTGATTGTGCTATTGTATACTTTGGTGGCTGGTTCTTTTAGGAGAGAAAACTCATAATCACTTCACAATAGTTTTACCCCATGGGATTTTTATCTAACTTATTTCCAGATCAAGGGAATTTTCTTAAGCTAGACTGCAGAACCTTGTAGTGGAGAAGAGAACCACTGCTTACAGTTATTTTCCTTGTTTTTTGTTTTTGTTTTTTGAAACAAAGTAACTTTTAGAAGATAAATTGTAAAGTTAAACACAGTCCTTTTTCAACCCTGATTTGCTTGTTCCATATTCTCTTCCTACTGAGCTAATTCTTTCTTTTTCTCCTTTATCGTTCTTCCTACCTCCATACTTCTCAAATAATGCTCTTAGTGAAGATGCTCATATCACTCAATTACAGCTTTCTGTGAATTTAGCTCACAGTTATCTCTGTAAAAGGATTGTTTAAGTCTCCTTTTAAACATCATCCTGGCATGCTTAGAATTCTGCTAAAAATATTTCATACAGCAGTGAATGAATAAGAACAAACTCTTTTGCAATCAAAATTAGGTTTCTGACTTTTCTACCTAATTTAGTTCTGCTTAGAGCAAGTAGCAATTTTTTGGCCAGGGATGGTGGTTCATGCCTGTAATCTCAGCACTTTGGGAGGCTGAGGCAGGAAGATCATCTGAGGTCAGGAGTCCGAGACCAGTCTGGCCAACATGGCAAAACCCCATCTCTACTAAAAATACAAAAATTAGCCAGGTGTGGTGGAGCATGCCTGTCATTCTAGCTATTTGGGTGGCTGAGGCAGGAGAATCACTTGAACCTGGGAGGTGGGGGTTGCTGTGAGTCGAGATCATGCCACTGCACTCCAGCCTGGGCGACAGAGTGAGACTCCGTCTCAAAACAACAACAACAACAACAACAACAACAACAAAGTGTCTTTATCACTACTAGTCACCTGGAGTACATTAGTCATGCTGTTCTCTTCTTCCTACCCTTTTGTAAGGAAGTCATTCCACCTGTTGCAGAAACAGGCTAACCTATGCTCAACCCTCCTGCTTACAGGGTGTGGATGGTCTTGAACTCTAATTCTTCCAAATAAGGTTGTGTTGGTGGCTGTTCATGAGACTAAAACACAAGCATGCTGAAATGTTCCAGATGCCTTGTATCCAATATTTTATTTGTAACCTGCATAAGAGATGTAAATAAAACTGACTTTTATCTTGATTCAGTCACTCCTCAGTTAATCACAAATGCACAGTTTAACATGAAATTCAATTTATACTTCTGACTTATCACTGCACAGTGTTAGATTATGTTAAAGAAATTTGATTCAGTCTTAACAAGTGCCTCAATGCGTGTTTTTTAAAAAAATTAGTGGTTTCTCTCATAAAACTTTAAACAAAAACTGAAGCATATAAAGTTATGGGATATATTTAATTATGTGGTTCTTGAAACAGGCTATGAATATTGTTCCCCATGGAAACATTCATAAATATTAGATATTTGAAGTTTTAGTGGAATAAGTGTGTGGCTACCCTTGCTGAGTACTTATATAAAAAGAATATTGATTTGGATTATGAAACCAGTAACTTAAAATCATAAGAGTGTTGGCATTGGAAGGAAGGAGACCTTAGAGATACTGCTGCTAGTATATTAGAACCTGTCTGAAGCATTCTTTCAATAAATTTGAAGAAATTCCACATCAGTCCTATGGGCACTTAAGTTAATGGAATAAAGATTCTTATTTTTTGGTACAACATTTAATTTTTCTAGGGGTAATATTTTTGGCTAGTCATTGGCATCAAGACTTTAATTTGCAATTCTTTAAGCACAGACTCATTATTACACATTACACATATGATAATAATGTGAATTACAGCCTTCAGAAATGATGTTTACATCATTGCACCTTTTTTTCTCACTGCTATTCCTATTCCTTCATCAACAAGTATTTATTAAGCACCTACTGTGTACCAGCCATTATTTTGTTATGAACTTTGTAGGCAAGAGTTCCATTTGCAGAGCTTACACTTTTTCAAGGGAGCCATATTACTATAAGCAAACAAAAAAATGAATGAATGAAGAATAAGGAAGAAAATAAGACAGTGGAATGTGATAGAAAATGTATGGCACATTTATAGACAGTCTTTTGAGAGCATGAAAGACAACAAAAAATACCCATGCAAAGCTATGAAAGAAGATTATGGCAGATGGAGAGATCAACCAGTACAATGGCTCTGAGAATAATGTGTGTAGGAAGCAGAAAGAGGATAGGCATTTGTGAGTGAGTCAGTCCTCCTCTTCCCAGGGTTTCTTTCACCTTTTCCCACTGTACTGCATCTGTTCAGGCCTATTCCCTTGGACTTTGCTCTATTCTCATCAATCTTATGGTCTTCCTGCTTTCAAGCTCTATTCATTCCTTATTGATACTCACAATGTCTTTCTGTATCAGAGTTCTATTTCCCTTGTCCTGAACAAAGACTGCTTGTAGAGTAAACCAAAACCCTCAGGCTTATCTCCGGTAGCCTCCATCATCTGACTCCAACTCCTAATGCTTCCACTCATATGTCCTCTACTGCAAATGTACAGTGCTATTTCTCACCCTAATGTGTTTGTTCAGATCTTTCTCAAACAGCCACCTTGCATATCTCCTTCCTAATTCTGTTTATATGTTCAAATCCTGCCTATACTTTAAACTATAGACTCAAGACACTAAGATCTAACACTAAACTTTACCTTAAAATCTTCACTGTTTATTATAGCCTGAAATATCTCCATTTCCTTTCAAAGTCTATGGCAATTCCTATCTGTATAATTTATTTGTTCATTAATTACGTTCTGCTTTGTAATACCTTTTCTTTCAACAATTAATATTATTTACTTTTGATCCTTATGTATCTGTTTCCATGGTTGTTTTTGCTGTCTCCAACTAATTGTGACTATTTTGAGAGAAAAACCATGTTTCATGTTCCTTCCATTATCTTAGCCAAGCCCAATGCTAGGGACATTATTGGTGCTCAATAACTGCTTATGATTTAAGTTCAACTGAACATTACTCTGTCTGACTGAATACATGGAGGAATGATTTTAATGCACTTGCCTCTAATCTGGCAGTTCCTTTCTTCCACGCTCATATAAAAGGAATGAGTTGTTATGGTACATACTATACTAAAATAGAAAGTCTCTTGAATTCTTGCTCCAAGACCTTTTCCCAGCAATATTTGTGAAATGTACATTAGCTCTCAACTCTATTGACTCAGAAACAGATAATCTCAGGAGGTAACACAACACAGGCAAATTAATGATTTGTGAGTGATGAATGGAATGGCACTGAAATAGATGAGAGACCCCAAGGAAAGCTGTCTAGCCAACATGGAATAGGAGTAGCAAAGAAACAAATCCATTTAAATAAGTGCCATACCTCCTATAAAATCCTACGAAACCCAGAACAACCAACACTGCAAACTACTCGCTGATGCCAGTCTTGCTGAGGCTATAATTTTCCTAAAAAAAGAAAAGAAAGAAAATTTTATGCACTAAAGGATAATATGTGGAATCTTTTATTTTTGACTATGGATATAATTTAGTGTAATCACTTATTTTAAAATGAGGAAATTGCACCCAGACTGGGAGAATCACTTGCAGAGATGACCCTGGTATGGAGACACTGCTCCCTATATCATTGCCGCCTACAGGAGAGAGGGGCTATTTCTAGTGCAAAGTGGCAGTTGCAGGGACTGGTTTCAATTGTCAGCCTCTTTGCTGTAACCGGAATTTTCTCATGAGCGCCCTCTCTCCAGGTCATGAATAACACTTTAGAGGCCTGAATCCGCTCACTCCCACTTCCTCCTTGGCCAGTGGAAGGACTAAGTTGAGGAATCAGCAGGCTGTCTCAACCTGCCACCCCATATTCCCACATACTCCCAGCACCCTTGTTCACATCCTGCCTTTTCTCTCAACTCCACATTGCTTGGTTCTTTCTCTTTGTTTTTTGTTTTTTGAGATGGAATCTTGCTCTGTCACCCAGGCTGGAGTGTAGTGGCATGATCTTGGCTCACTGCAACCTCTGTCTTCCAGGTTCAAGTGATTCTCCTGTCTTAGCCTCCTGAGTAACTGGGATTACACACACCCACCACCATGCCCAGCTAATTATTATTATTATTTTTTTTTGTAGAGGCAGGGTTTCACCATGTTGACCAGGCTGGTCTTGAACTCCTGACCTCAGGTGGTCCTCCTGCCTCAGCCTTCGCCTTCCAAAGTGCTGGAATTACAGGGATGAGCTACCATACCTGGCTGGCTCTTCCTCTTTCCAGAGATACTCATCGTTATCTCTTTTTAACCACAAGCATTTCCCTGAAGGCACCTGGATCTTCTCTTCCATTGTAAACCTCTTTATCTTCAACTGCTTCCTGAATTGTTTTGTCCCTTCCAGGCCTTAAAAGATACCTGGAAGTGCCTGAAGGATAAAAATTGTAATAAAAGCGTCTCAAATGAACGTTTCTTTTTCTCCTTCATTTTCCTTGCCTCTAGGTCAAAGAAGTGGTCATCATTCTCATTACCCTCTCTCTAGTGATTTTTCCAGGATATTTCTATTTAGACCTTAGTAAGAAAAATAGCAAAGAAAAATAACTCTTGCAGCTCCTTTTACCTAATCATATAATTTGAATACCTCCTCATCATTAATATCTATCATACGCCTGGTCATTCATCCTTCTTCTTTGCTTCCTTTAGCTTAGAGCATACCACCCTTTGGCCCAGCTCCATTTCTGTCTTCACCCTAGGTGCCCTCAGTACCCCTTGTTTTAAGCCACTGAACAACTGGTAACTTCCTCTCTGTGTTTTTATCACCAATGCCTCCCCCACCCTATTTCTGCCATCCACTCTCTGCCCTCACCCTAAACATTGCTACTACCCAGTGTTATTTTACTTCTGAAACATTTCATTTAAATTCAGTTCTCAAATAACTTAATTGCCCAACAATAGGAAATGGCTAAATTATTGTCATTGCATAATACAGGATATCATGCAATTATTTATACGAATGAGGTAGATAAAAATATACTGATATGAAAGTTTACTAAAACATATTGTTAAATGAAAAAAGTCAATTAACAATGTACCTTAATGGACTTTTATCAGAATATTACAATCCATTTTTGTGCAAATAAAACATTTACAGCTGTGTGTATGTATAAATGTGTAGAAATTTTCCAAAAGGATAAACTGCTGAGAGTGATTTCTTTGGGAAAAAGGTTAATAATGAGGACAATAAGGAGACATTTTAATGTTTCATCCTTTGTAGTTCTGTATGTCCTGAATTGCTTTCAATAAGAATGTATGTATACATTATTTGTAGAAATTTTAAATGCGTATATATGAAAAAAACTCTTTACCACAATATTTATCTTTCTTATACTCTGTTACTCTCTTTACCTATATCTTGACATTATTGAGAATTTCTGGGATTTGACATCTTTTTTTTATTGCCTCATGTCTTTCTTTCTTTGGCTCTCTTAGCTACCATTTCCTGATCACTGCAACGGTCTTACCATAATTTTAAAATTTTTGCCCCAGTTTTCCTTTATTACATCTACCCAGTATTATTCCACCTCAAGGTAGAGTCAACTGTCCACTTTATCTATATTCAAGTTTGTACCACCACATTTCTCTGGTTTTCTTCCTACATAGACGCCTCCTCTAAATCCATTACAGGTTATGTTTCTCTACGTCTGCCTATAATGTTAGGGTTTCTCAGGGTTTTGCATGAAGACCTCTCCTTTCCTCATTCTTCATGCTCTTCATAGTAGATTTAATTTACTTTTGAAGCTTTTAAAAAACCCTAAAAACTAAAGCTTAGTAATAATTCCTAGTCTTCATCTCATGCCTTTCTACTTTGTTCCAAACGCGTATGTCAAGGTGACAATTCGTGATTCTCATGAGTACTTCAAACTCGGTATGTTCAAGATCACATCCTTCTTTCTTTACTTGGATACTTGTTATCACTATCTCAACGAATGACCCCATCATGCCACAACCTGTGTTTTAGATATGAATTATTATTATTCTCTGGTCTTTATATTCATTCATTCACCTAGTCTACTAATTCTACCCCCTAAATAACTATCAAAATTCTTGTTTCAAGCCATCATCATCACCTGCCTAGATTTTGCAATGGCCTCTTGTCTAGTCTTTCTAATTTCTGCTTGTTTCCCTCTAGTTCATTTCTCATAAAGCCTAACTGAACTTCCTGAGATGCAAATCTGATCATGTCACTTCTCTGATGAAAATGATTTAATGATTGCCCCAACAAAAACAAGTTCAAATTCTTTATAGGACTAACAATAACCTTCACAAGGTACTACTGGCTATCTCTTCAGTTCATGTTATTCGATTCACTCTTTACCATCCGTGATGAATCCATAATGAGCTCCTTCAAAATCTTGTGTTTTCTTTTCTACCTCCATGGCTTTACCGACTCTGGTCTTCTCCCTGGTCTGCTCTTCCACCACTCTGCAATGAACAAATTTCTATGCTCCATTCTAATATCAATTTAGAGGCAATTTCTCCTTCTGGATCCCAGAGGACATTTATATATTATTTTACCATGATTTTTGTCACTCTCTATTTTCACTGATTTATTTGCCTGATTCCTCTACTGAAGTACGAGCAAATCCCTGGAGAGTCCGGACAAGGTAATTTATTATAATATACATGGTTTGATACATGGTGGGAATATGGTATCATGCAAATATCAATGACTCCGGAAGATATTGCTGCAACTGCATTCTCTACCTTAATCTCAATGCCCATGACTTATACTGTCTACTGAACTTTCCCACCTTAGTAATGTAAGTTTATGTAACTTCATGTGATAAGATTTTCACACATCTAAAATACATACTCTTTATGACCCATTCGTTTTGAATAACCTGCTCTGCCTCCCAAAATCCATTTTTTTGGTGAATTTCACCAACATCCCCCCACGCCACCCTTCTCATGGACCCCTCAGCCTTCATCTTGTTCTTCTCAGGTCCAGGTTGGTCTATTTTTTTTCTATTGAGAATTTCAGTAATGCATCCTTTTTTCTTCTCTCTGTATTTTCTTAGTTATCATTGCAACTTTGCACAGCTCTCTTGGAGAATATAAACATAATCTCCTTTAATAACTAAATTTGTATAATTTTCTTCTGGCTATTGGTACTAAATTCAATTACAATATTCATTAAGAAGATCACTTTTTAAGATAATGATAGATATTTTGAGTTACAATCCTCTTGGTTTGCACTGGGAAAAGGCTCTTATTCTGATGTTCTCAAATAGACCATTTTTCTTATTTCTCGTGATGTGATTAAATAAAGATTTATCAACATCAGTCAATTAATGTAACTGGACAAGGAGTAAGAATAGATCCCTATCACATAATACCATTGTCTACAGGGGTTAGCAGTCAATTGACCAGGGCAACAACCCCTAAAACCCAATTAGTAGAGTAACTCCTATAGAATTGTTCCAACGAGAATGTAGTTGTTTCCTTCCACTCTGCTAATTAGTGACCCTGTATTTGATAATTTTAGAATACAAATTTTCTTGAAAAAAATTTATGTGTTCTGAATATTGGAAAAAAAGACATTGTTTTCAAGCTCCTCACTGAATCTCTTCTTTAAAATATAAAATGTTCTGGAGACAGTGTTGATTAGGATGCCAAGATTCTTAATTTTTTTCCTAATTGTTGCTAAATCTCTGTGTGATTTTGGGACTGCTCCTTCTGACACTTACTTTTTTGTTTCTTCTTTAAAATGAGAGGTTTGTATAAACTAAACATATCTTTAATGTCTTATTTTATTTAGCATTTGTATTTAGTATCCCCCACTCATTTTCATTACTGGCTCTACAAATATACTGAGAGTTAACTTTGACAAACTTCAGTCAAGTCAACCAAGTAATTAATCAATCAGGGGCTGGCACCTTGACTTAGTGCACTGTAATTAGAGTCAAATTGTTAAGAAGCACCAGTATTTAAATAATATTCAAAAATAGTTTAGTATGAACATGAAAGAAAGGATTCATTATTGTCATCAAAAGCATATTCACACCTCAAGTAAATGTTTTCATTTTCAGAATGAAAATGAAAGTGCACAGAATAGTATTCAATCCTTAGTCTCACATTGGGCAGTAATCAGATACATTTGTTATTAGTATTTTATGCACTAGTATTGTGAGAATAAAAGTTTTGCTTTATAAATTACTGTCCTATCTGTCATATCACTAGCTGACCTATATTTTTACAAAACCATCGTCAATCATTACAGAAGAATTATGAGAAGATTACAAAACAGGATATGGCCAAACATGGTACTAGCTTTTTAAAAATGAAGGAAGTAAACTAATGTTTATTGAACATATACTATGGATCAAACCTTTTACATGTATTATCTCAGTTAAATATAAGTCTTCAAAGAAGCACAACTTTATAGAAGAAATGAAAGATAGAATGGTTTGAAACAGAGGTTATGACTTGTACAAGTGGAAGATATAAGATTTAACACAAGTTCTGCCTAAATTGCAAAGCCATGTATTCTTTAAAAGCACAAAACTGATAGTAAAGTAAAAGTAAATGATAGTAAATTGAAAAGAGGCCTATAGGCCTAGGAGGTTCTATATTCTATTGAACAGAGAGTTTAATATTAATTTCTGTCAAATTTTCAAAAAATATTATTTTATGACATTTACGTCATTTTTAATGTGTCTATTGCAATGGCACAACTGATACATTTATTATATCTTGATGTCAGAAAAACAAGCCCCTCATGACATATTTTTTGACAAGTTGAAAATTTATGGACTTAATTATGGCATAAACAGATAGATAATATCTGATTAAACAATTATACACCCTAAAATGTTAATTGATGGATGTGTCATATAGTAGTTTATAAATCTGATTCAATAAGTGCACACATGCACACACAAACATACACTTACTATGGGAATGTGATCTGAATGCTCAGGATGTAGGGTATCAACTGTTCCTGTTTTCCTGGAAATGGAGAGCATTTCTAGAACAAGGTGTTTTCAGTTCTAAAATGGGAAAAATATTTTCCATTTTTATAGACAAACAGGAACAAGTTGGTCACCCGATACAGTTTGAATTTGTGTTTCTGCCCATATCGCATGTTGAATTGTAATTCTCAATATTGGAGGAGGGGACTCGTGGGAGGTGATTGCATCATGAGGGCAGACATCCTCCTTGCTGTTCTCATGATAGTGAGTGAGTTCTCACAAGAATTTGTTGCTTCAAAGTGTGTGGCACCGCTCCCCTCTCTCTCTTTCTCCTTCTCTGGCCATGTAAGACATGCTTACTTCCCCTTCACCTTCTGCCATGATAGTAAGTTTCCTGAGGCCTCCCAAGCTGTGCTTCCCGCACAGCCTGCAGAACTGTGAGTCAATTAAACCTCTTTTCTTTATAAATTACTCAGTCTCAGTTATTTACAGCAATGTGAGAACAGATCAATACAGAAAATTCGTACTAGAAAGTGGGGTATTGCTGTAAAAATAACTGTAAATGTGAAAGCAACTTTAGACCTGGGCAAAGGACAGAGGTTCAAACAGTTTGGAGGGCTCAGAAGAAGACAGGAATGTGAGGGAAAGTTTGGAACTTCCCAGAGACTTATTAAATTGTTTTGACCAAAGTGCTCATAGTGACATGGACATTGAAGTCCAGGCTGAGGTTGTCTCAGAGATGAGGAACTTATTGGGACCTGGAGTAAAAGAAACTCTTGCTAAGCTTTAGCAAAGAGACTGGTGGCATTCTGCTCCTGCTCAAGGAACTTGTGGAACTTTGAACTCGAGAGTGGTGATTTAGGGTACCAGGTAGAAAAAAATTCTAAACAGCAAAGCGTTCAAGATTTGGTGTGATTGCTTCGTGTGTGGTCATATACATGAGCAAAGAGATTAGCTAAAACTGGAACTTATATTTCAAAGGAAAACGAGGAATAAAAGCTTAGGAAATTCTTAGTCTGACCATGTAGAATTCCTCTCCCCATGTTTGGAAGAGGAATTCAAGTCATTTCAGAAATTTGCATAAGTAAAGAGGAGCTGAATGTTAATAGCCAAGACAATGGGGAAAATGCCTTGAAGGCATTTCAGAGACCTTTGTGGCAGCCCCTCCCATCACAGGCCTGGAGGCCTAGGAGGGAAGAATGGTTTCCAGGGACAGGCCTATAGCCCTGCTGCCCTGTGCAACCTCAGGACACTGCTCTTTGTGGCCAGCTGCTCCAACTCCAGCTATTGCTAAAACAGCCCTAGATATGCCTCAGACTTCTTCTCCAGAGGGTGCAAACCATAAGCCTTGGCAGCCTTCACATGGTGTTAAGCCTGTGAGCAGGCAGAGGGCAAAAGTTGAGGCTTAGGAGCTTCCACCTAGATTTCAGATGATGAAAGGAAAAACCTGGATGTCCAGGCAGAAGTCTGCTGCAGGGATGGAGCCCTCATGGAGAATCTCTAGTAGGGCAGTGTGAAGCAAAAATGTAGGGTTGAAGCCCCAACACAAAGTCCCCACTAGGGAATTGCCTAGAGGAGCTGTGAGAAGAAGGTCACCATCCTCCAGACCCCAAAATGGTAGATCCTCCAACAGCTTGCCCCATGAACCTGGAAAAGCCACAGACACTAAATTCCAGCCTTTGAAAACAGCTGCAGGGTCCATACCCTGCACAGCCACAGGGACAGAGCTGCAAAATTCCTTGGGAGCCCACCCCTTGCATCAGTGTGGCATGGGTGTGAGACATAGAGTCAAAGGAGATTATTTTGGAGATTTAATATTTAATGACTGCCTTGCTGGGTTTCAGATTTGCATGGGGCTTGTATCTCTTTGTTTTGGCCTATTTCTCCCTTTTGGAATGGGAGTATTTAGCCAATCACTGTGCCTTCATTGTATCGTGGAAGTATTAACTTGTTTTTTATTTTTATAGTCTCACAGGTAGAAGGGACTTGCCTTGTCTCAGATGAGAATTTGGACTGTGGACTTGTGTGTTAATACTGATAATGAGATGAGTTAAGACTTGGGGGACTGTTGAGAAGGGTTGATTGCATTCTGCAGTGTGAGAAGGGCATGAGATTTGGGAAGGGGCAGGGTTGCAAATATATGGTTTGAATTTGTGTCCCCAACCAAATCTCATGTCAAATTGTGATCCCCAGTGTTGAAGAAGGGTCCTGGTGGGAGATAATTTAGATCACAAGGATGGACTTCTCCCTTGCTGTTCTCATGATAGTGAGTGAGTTCTCACACAATCTGGTTGTTTAAAAATGTATGGCACCTATCCCCTCCCTTTCTTCCTTCTTCTCCAGCCATGTAAGACATGCCTGCTTCCCCTTCAACTTCTGCCATGATTGGAAGTTTCCTGAGGACTTCCCAACTGTGCTTCCTATACAGTCTGCAGAACTGTGAATCAATTAAACCTCTTTTTTTTTATATAAACTATCTAGTCTTGGGTAGTTCTTTATAGCAATGCAAGAATAAACTAATATACCACCCTATCAGGATAAAACATACAGACTCTCCTTATTTATGCCCTGATATTTTAGCCCTGTTTCCATGGAAAAACCAGGTTTCTAAGCCAAAGAGATAATGTAAAGGCATTAAGTTAATAATTAGGACTAGAGATACAAAGTTTATCTAGACTATGTTATCCTGGACTGACACATGCAATCTTATTCCTCTAATTTCTCCCTAAATGCTCTTCTGCCTGACTCTTATGCTAACACGAACCAAGCAGCCATCATTTCCAAACTGTACCCTCCTGCCCTAGCTGCCTGAAGTCCAGCCATGAGTATTCTTCATCACTTCCTTTGCATTGCTTGGCAATTACAGGAGCATCAATGTTATTGCCCTAGCTGACCACTGAGTGTATGGTCATCAAGAATGTTAGCCCCATTCCTGAACAAACCAAATAATAAAAGCTAACTGAGGTTGAAAAGGTCAAAGCTAAAATCAACAGGTTACCTCACCAGCTAAGCATCTTGTGTTCTTTTTTGGCTGATGACCAAAAAGAAGAGTCATCTGGGACAGGCAGAAAGTGCAAGGGAATATTTCAGGCAGAGTAAGCAGGCACTCAGGGGTTAGAACTGTACAACGATGAACTCAATATTCCTGGCAAAATACAGACTTTTGGTTAAAGGCAATAAATCACTTTTGTTTATGTAAAAATTGCTTGAACTTAAAAAAAAATAAATAAGAGGATATGTTTTTATTATTCACAGCCATCCAGAAGTGAGGACTGGGCTTATATTTTTGATGCTCTCTGTGGCCCTTAAATAGACATAAAAGTAAACTAGGGTATACAGTGAGTCCTCACTTAATATTGTCAATAGGTTTTTGAAAAGTTTGACTTCAAGGGAAACAATGTACTGCATTAAAGAAACAATTTTACCATAGGGTTAATTGATATAAACAAGAGTCAAGTTTCTATAATACACAGTATATCCAAAAACTTATAGGCAAGTTTAAATAAGACATACCGTATTCCTTAGTGATGTGTTACAGGGTTCAGTATTCAGTTTGACTTTTTTGCATGTTTTATTTTTTAAAAATTGGAGGTGACGTAATAATTGCACATACCTATGGGTACATAGTGATTTTGCTTGACTTAATGTAGTGTGGTGGTGGTGATGGCGGTGGTGGTTTCCGCTTACTGGAATGATCTTTCCAATTTTAATTGAGAGGATTTTGAGAAGCAAAACTAAAAGAGGTAATGAAAGGTCAAAGTCAGCTCTAACAATTGTCAATTGGCAAAATTTGGCCAGTTATTAAAGCACTGGTAGGTTAATTCAACACTGGTGAGAGTATTTATACCAAGGAAATTGCCAAACACGGTTATCAGTGGGGATTTTTTTTTCTCTTTTTATTTATTTATTTTTCTTTTCTGGAGAGCCAGTTGTTAAACATCTACCAATACACAACTGAACAAATTCTCTCCTAAAACTTGCGATCCAGATCAGTGTAAATTATGATAAGCAGCAGAGGAAAAGCACCTCACCTATATCCATTTTCTCATTCATGGTTTCAGGGGATAATCCTTACTACCTAGAACTCTAGAGTAATTCAGGTAATAAAAGCAAGTCTTCATAGAGAACTTGGCTCTCAGGGAGCTGAGGAACAACAAAAAAGAGTTAACATGAAGTGTGAAATGCTTATGAATCCTGAGCCCATTTATTTTAGCTGAAAGCACATAATTTATTAAGAATGAACAAAAAGGGAAAAGTCATCACTTTTCCTCCAGTTAATAATGCCCTACACTTCCTCTGTCTCCAAATGCTTTGTTCAGTGACGTTCAGATGATATACAAAAAAAAAAAAATCCTGATCCAGCTATTCTATCCAGAGTCTTATTAAAAGCTTAAGAATCTTTTCTTAGATTAAACCTAACTTCAAAAGCATCATTTATGGTCTCTGTTTGTCACTGTGAGAGGAATTTAAGCACTGCAGAACTAAGATCTTAGAGTGAAGATTCTCTTTTACTTCCCAAAACACATTTTTTTTTTCGGGACAACCCCATGGAGCAGCAGTCCGTAGAGCAGCAGCCCGTAAAGAAGCATTAAGAAGCTTGGCTTTTGCATTTTGTACATATGTTATGGATCTCAACATTCCAGGACGGGTTTGTGTGGTTTTCTTCTAATCAATCTGGGGGATTTGTCACAAAATACCAAAATGTAGCTCATTTATTTCTCATTTCCTTTTTATTTATAGTTCTGGGTGGTAGTTTCTTACTGTGGGGATTTGCATTCTCTGACATTAGTCAAGGTCAAAGTACAGAGCCTTTGTGTGCATTCTAAGCCCTTTCAAATATGTGTTCACCCACCAGTGTGATGCACTAAAAAAAGATACCTTGCTCAGAATCGACCCACAGGTTCCTGCATTTTGTTTGTCTTCTATTAAAGACTAAGCAGCTACATTTCATTTCAAATTCCACATAAATGCTTTCAGAATAGCTTAAATCTGGAACTGTCTGAAAACAGGAAAGATATTAGATGACCTCCCAGGATCCTTCCTTGTTCCTCAGTTTTCAGCATTGCAATGGCTTCCGATCCTGTGTGCACACAGCTGTTCTAACTCAGTACTGAAGATTGCAGGCTCTCTGGCCTGCACTCAATTCCTTTCTCCATATCTATGTACCAGGTACTTTTGTATCCCTACCTCCTGTCTCCAGACCTAAACTTTTTCTCAATAAATTTGCTGATAAATTGTGTGTGTGTGTGTGTGTGTGTGTGTGTGTGTGTGTGTGTGTGTGTGGCATGCATATGTGGGAGAGATTGCGAACATATTCATCTTCACTATATCCAATTAAGGTGCTATAAAGGTCTATTGAGGGTCAGGATAATGACCATGAAATGGATTTCAGAGACTAACATCATTAAATTCTTTGCAGATTCTTTGGGTCAAAAACAGGTAATTTACTGAGCATCTTTAGACCTGTTGCCCTATATGTAAAATTGAGAAAATAGTTACCACTTCATAGGTTTGTTCTGAGAATTAAATTATAAACTGTATACACCCGTAAAGCACTTGCTCTGGTATATAGGAACTCTACCCCCAACCGTCACAAAGGCAAATAATATTTTGGGTGTTGCTGAATTACCTGTGCCTTGAAAGGATCAGCTCACTATAAGAAAGCAGGATATTAAATTCAGACACAGCCTCCACTAACCTCAACCACAAAGACAAAGAAGCAGCCTGAGGCACGCAAGATCCAGGAAGGAGGCCCAGATGCTCAGAGCAAATAATTATGAAAGAATTGGAGGTCAAAATGAAAAACTAGCCCTATGCTCCCTGGCTGATCCCTGATTTTCTTCTCTTTACTCATTTCAGTTTTCCTAGGTGTACCACACACCTTAATGCCCTTAGGGCTAGCAAATCAACATAACCAAAATACTTGCAGGTGTATAATACTTCCTTCATTCTTCATTCTTAGATTTGAGCACAGATTCAACACACTGATGCACTAAAAGTTTTTCAGAAAGAAAATATACTTTCTGCATTAGATTTAATTATTATTTACAGGACACTTTGATTTCAGAGATACACAATTGTAGAAAACAAGTGTGCTTTTCAGAATCAAGGAACGATGGTAGTCAACTGAAAATTAGTTTCCAGACTGTGAGACCCACTCTTCTCACCAATTCTCTCTCTCCTTTACTAGTTTCTAATGATATTTACATGAGTTTACAAAAATCCTCTATGTCAGATAGGCCAGACATCATGTCCAGAAAGTGAGCTAAGACACGGATCAGAAGTTCAGTTAAGGAAGTGAGGGAACAAAGACTCAGAGCCAAGTAAGATTTGGACTTCTAAAATCGATGCATGTAGACAGACAAGTGACATGAGGACCAACAATGGGACTTTTTTAGTTCCTATATTTGAGCTAAAGATCTCCTCTCCACAACATTCTAGAATAATATCAGTGCGTGGAGTACAAATCATCTGCTAGAGGAGACAGTAGTGTGATGGGTTGGCTAGTGGAATAGCTAGGTTTAGAGTAAGGGCAGAGGTCTAGAAGAATCAATCACGTCATGTTAATTTAGCACTGGTGATGTGATCAGAGTTAAGCCTTGAACTCCTAGGAATTTTAGAATCACAATTTGAGAATGCCTTGGTACCCAGCCATGGGGAAGTCAAATCTATGAACTTGCAGGATAGAGACTCAGCTGACTCATTAGGATGGTAGGTATCCCAGTTATAACTGTGAAGGGACAGAATAATGACTTCTGTGGGAGGCTGAATTTGCCTCCCCATCCCCATGGCTGCTCCTTTCCCTTACCCTTTCAGAAGAACAGCTACTTCACCCATAAGCATCTTAACAGCTATCTCTTCCCTACACATATCACTGCATAGGTATATTCCAAATGTTTCTAATTTCAATTGTGTTCCAACAAACCGTCTAGAAGTCCAGCTGAATCTCTTTAGAGAACCAAGCAACCTCTGACACTGGAGTAAAAGAGAAGCTTGCTCTCAGGTTGGAGGGTCGTTCTGTCCCACTGACAAGTCTTCATGAGTTCCCCTCATGTGAGACATGGTTCCTTGCATCCTATGGGTGCAAGATATAAGCAAATGGCTCAGAGTAGCATGGGAACACCGGAACCTGAATCTTATCCATATCCAGGATGTTATGAAAACCTTATTATGAAATATAGGAAGGACAATAAAATTGATTTCAGTTAATGAATATATAGATGTCTTGTGTTCCTTTTCATTAACTCTAAAAATTATGTTCCCAGAAGAAGATTTTTACATTTTTAAATTTAATAAGTCAAATGCAGTCTCAAAACTTAAACAAAAAAGAAGGCTTTCTATAAAGGTACATCTATGAACATGCTTGAGAAAAATCATGTATGAAGATATAGCATAATACATGCCACAGTAGAAACATGCATGGGGTACAGTAGCAGCCCAGAGGAAGAGGGTAAAGTCAAACCAGGTAACAGGGTGGGAAACAGGGAAGACGTCACAAGGTGGGTAAGCTCTGAGCCCTGTCTGGACAGATGACTAGAAATTCGGCACAGTAAGATTCTAGGCAGAGGAAACAGCTTAAGAAAAATAAGAGGATGTAGAAGTGTGTGTGTTGTGTGTGTGTGTGTGTGTGTGTTTTGCATGAGAATCCCAGCTTTCACCCTCCTTCTGAAATTAGTGCAATCAGTCATGTACATTGCCCTGATGTGAATAACTTTAAACTCAACATGTTCTCTGTACCAGGGGTTTTGCACTCTATGCCTAGACTCCAGCAATAGAATCAAAAGTCTTTGTTCTCCAACAAGGGAATCGCAGATACCCATATCAGGTGAAGGTCATATATATTTAGGGGAGAATTACAACAGTCCTTATAAAGTTACCTCTATAAACAAGAAGGCCCTTACTTTGTTTTGGCAATATTGCAAGCTCCCAAGATGGCACACAGCTAGGAGGCTGCTTCCTGCCACAGAGAGAGCATCCAGTACTCACCGACCATGTGGCTTCTCTCCTGCCCTGGCCAGACTCCAAGCTATTTCCCTCTGTGAGACATGCTGCTCATGACATAACTGGGTCATGCTACAACCACAATGTGATGCTTCTGGGGAAGAAGCCAGTTTCCTGCCTTCCCCAGCCCATTCACTGCTCAATGGGTCAGTTAGAGGTAGGGTAAATGACAAGAAGCACACCCAAGCAACAATGATGGTAGGGAATACCATGGCAAACCCCAATTTCAACCCCTTTCAGATGTCCATGGCCCTCAGGACCAAAAGGTAATTAATTCTCATTGACCACGTTTTTTTTTTTTTTTTTTTTTTTTTTCTCATGAAATATTATTACCCCCCAAGTTGTTTTGCAAGGAAACAGTTACAACCTGGGTTAGTAGTAGCACAGGACAGTACACAGCCCTATACATTGGAGATCAGAATTCTTATACTTCAGGAGAGCTGAAGCACTAGAATTGTGCTTCCGTTTGGAGAAGCCACAAATATCTGCTGCTCTGGTTCTTCCTCAGGTGAATAACAACGCCTGTTCTTCCTAGGCTGCAGGGACTACTACTATAAAAGAGATTAAAGTATTCTCAAAAACTTTAAAAATCGAAATAATGCTAAATTAAGCTAGGAAGTTGTTCATACTGAGAATCTGTCGAGACCAGTGAGAGCAAGCAGGCTCATTTTTGTAGGCAGGTGGGTCAATTGCAGCTGTCACATTTTCCATCCATGCAAGATATGATGCTTAATTTAGAAGGAAGTCTGGAATTAGAGGAGTTTAGTACACTCCACCTAATACTAAATCTTCATTGAGAACCTATCATGCACAATGTACTATGCTGTATGTTTTAATTTTAGTGATTTGTCCAAGGTCAGAGGGCTGGTTAGTGTAGGGCTAAGCTAGGTGTCCTCGCTCCCAGCTGTGTTATCCATCATCCCATTTCCATCACATGTTCTGGAGCAACCATTTTCAGTTGGGCGAATAACATGGACTTTATCTGTGTTATGTTTATGGTGGTTTAATTGGAACCTCCAAATAAAGCACACCAGTTTTTCCAGAAATATTTTATTAAATTTCACTTAATTTAAGGAAGGGAAAATACATTAATTGCACCAAGATTTTTCCAAAGAGAAAAAGAAAATCGGGGAAGTGCAACTGGATTTCTAAGGAAAAGCAGCAGGAATAAGAACAGCACACAGTGCCAACACACACACACAAGAAAAAAACACATAAATAATTCCGCAATTATTGGCAGCTCCAAATTCACTGGCTGTCATCCTAAAAGGAAAGGAAGTCAAACCAGAGGTCCAACAATATGAACCAAATCATCATCTGCCACTCATCTCAATCAGTGCTGCCCATTACAGGGAAGTTCTCACTAAACTGTATCCACCCAGCTGTAGCCCTAACCACACAGAAATAAAGAAAGGGAAAGAAATTTGGCTCTTGTCACAGATTACGTCATGATGATTTATCAACCTGAAATATAGTTTAATCTACATAAAAATGGAGTCTTGCAGACTGACTGGGATTAATAGGCTTCGGCTCTAATTCCTTCTGGTGGTCTCATTTAAATATTCCATTCATCACCGTGACCTCTTTTGATAATAGCCTTACTGTAATATTTAATTTCACATTAATTCTGTTGTAACTTAGCCAATGTTCATTTGCAGAAAATCATTAAAGAATCAGCTCTGCCCCCAAACCCTACCTTTATCAACATCCTCATGAATGCCAAAACAATTGAAAATGGTCAATTCTCATATTTGCTAAATGCACTGGTCAAGAATCATATGTGTTTGGATAGAATAGGGCATAAGGAAAAGTAGACATTAACAAAGAATCTTTACCGAGACAATGATGTAATACATTTATTTTGAGCCAATTAATACATAAAATAAGTCTCCACGGAAGAAATTCAGTTTAACAGTTCAATTGGCACAAATTATTTGATTTCTGTTTGTGCTAGGGTCTGGCAAAATCACCTATGTGACTCTTGCTTCTTAGCCAGAACATTTCTGGTCCTGAGGGACATAATGGCTTCTAATAAATTTAGTTCGATTCATGACAATGTGATGTGTTTACACAGCATATACTGTTGCCCTCTCTAGGTTATGAAGTTAGCATATAGCCATCCTCAGGAGATTTAAATATACTTTGTGGATAAAGGATTGTTTATGCCATAACTGGGTCATGTCATAACTAAAACTAGTGTTTCGATCAGCTTGGCCAGGAGTGGGATGCAAGCCTTTAGGTCACTCTGAGCAGTCAGCAGCAGACTGAGGTGAAAGATGCAGGAATATATAGTTCCACACCTAGAACTGCATGGACAGTCAGAAAAACCAGAGACTGCTGCATCTGGAAAATCTTTATATTAACTTTAAAACTAGCCTTCCAGGCAAGAATAACCTAGGGACAGAGACTCTTCTCTCTCCCAGAAAGAGCCCAAGACATTCTTACTAGAACAGTCTCAGAGGGGATTCACAATGGACACCTGAAGGTGATGTAAAAGCTCTCTGCTAAATGAACTAATGTGTCTGAGGTGTTCTGGGCTGGCAGCAGATGGGAAGATGGTCCCAGCATTCATTTTAGATATAAGAAACATTCAGCATTTTTCTTCAGTGTGTTATTTCCCCTCTTCCTGTAGCTATATCTCTTTCAATAATATGCATATATGATTGATAATGAAAGTGCCTTCTTTTTAGAATTTAAAGATGATATTAAAGAGTATTTAATTCAATTCTAAGAAGAGTACTACCCATAAAGATCAAATAACTTGCTAATAGTTGCAGATAGAAGAGTTGGGCAGTGACAGGGCCCAGGCCAGGATTCACACCTCTTGATTATTGGCCGATTGCTCCTTCCACCTCTCATGCCCTTATATACTACTTCAACCATCTGTCACTATGAGTGGCCATTTGAGTGAGAGCTCTGTTAAGGAGTGAGCTAGATGGGTAGCTGTCTGGGGGCCAATTTATACGGTACGTTAAAATAAGTTCCTCCTCATTTTAACTATTTCAATAATATCATTTTGAAAGGGCATCAAATTACTAGTCTACCAAGGGTACCCACAACTCTAATCCCTTTAAGTGATGTAAAAGAAAGCTATTCTTTATAACCTAGTAGCTAAAGATGAAAAATAATGATTACCAGGAATCATACACAATCAGAAACAAGAAGCTTTCCCTGGGCTCATAAGCTGAGCCCAGATCACAGAAATAGATTCCATCAAAATCACAATGATCTTTACATTGCCCAATTTAATTTCTATTTCTCAGTTCTCATATAACTTCTCTGTGTGTTTGTCACAGTGCTTCACTCCTTCTTTCTGGAAAAACTTTCTTCATTTGGTTTCTAAGACATCATTCCCTCATGGTTTGCCTAACACTATACTGACTGCTCCTCAACTTCCTCTGTTGATTGCTTCTAATTTTTCCAACCTCTAAATGTGGGAGAGTCCCATGGCTCTGTCTTTGGACTTCTTTAGTCTGTACCTACACTAACTGCCTAGGCAATCTCATCCAGTCAAGTGGCTACAAAATACTATATAGATCCCCCAAAACTCCCAGATTGATAGTTCTAGTTATTAATTTATTTCTTTTCTTCAAATCTGTTCTTACATGTTACACTGACAAAGAAGTCTTCCCTTATAATCCTATATAAAATAGCACCCTACCCACCCCTTGCCTGTCGTCTTTATTTACCTTACCCTCCAAATTCCAGACATATCCAAAACACATGGGACAGCCTTATTTGGATGTCTAATAAGCAGTTCAAACTTAACACATCTAAATCCTAACTCTTGACATCCTCCTCTTAAGGCCTGGTTTTCATCAGTTTTACGCTTGTCAGTACACCACAATTCCATTCTTTTCAGTTTTCTTAGTCCAAAATTATTTTTAATCATGTTAATCTCCAAGTCATTCTCACATCCAATCTGTCAGTATTTTTGGCCCCAACTCCGAAATACATCCAGAATCTCAATAGTACACCAACTCCAGCCACCATTGTCTCTCAGCTGCGCTAATTCAGTAGTTTCCCAACTAGTCTTTATATCCAACCTTGTCCCTCACCATCTGTTCTTTACACTGTAACCAGAGTTACAGTTTTAAATGAAGATCATCTCACTTTTCTGCTCAAAAACATCTGATGATTCCTCAAGTCATTCAATGCAAAAGCCAAAGTTCTGACAAAACCCTCAAGGACTTTACATGACCTTTCTCCACTACCTCAATGATTGTCTGAACCTTTGCAGAAGTGCATCTGAGGCAGAAAAGACAGCATGCATGGGTGAAAGGGAGAGCAGCAAGTATGTGGGAGGTAAACTACACAGTACTAATCATTGAGTCCCACACAAGTCCATTTTATAAGCTTAAGAATTTAAATGCTGAAAATGACAGCTAATTTTCGGAAGTCTAAAACTGGTAAATGAATAGGGACTTCGTAGTAACTCATCATAATGCCACTTTTATTCCTGAAAACAAGAGCACATCTGAGAAAGAACTTAAATCTTCAAATGCTTTTAAATGAAACCATCCTCAGGGCACTAGGAAATCACCAAGATGGATGAGAGTTTCCATTCCTGATTTTCAGCACGGCATGAAAAGTCACAGAAATTCAAGAGCAGATATTTAGATTTGAACTGTATTAATGTACTCTGCAGTAAATTTTAAAGCTATTCTTGTTTTTATTTACTCTTGATTTGAGGAGTTTCTTACAATATGATTGTTTAACTTCATCAAGAATTATCTAACTTCTATAGAGGTCCTAGGGTGCACAGAAACTCACAGTCTTCAGGAAAGGTACTATCTTAGAAAGTTTATGATACCTAAAAAAAGACAAGAAGAATTAGCGATGTTACTTCTGACCATTCACCCTCCATAGAAGTCATCTTATATTATAATAAAATAGTTCTTATCCATTCATATTCACTTCAAGTTCATCTTGAATTTGGAGAAATAAAGTCTCATCAGCTGTTATGATTATTATCTAGTCATACTTGTACATGTTAGCTACCCAAAGCAGAGGATAACATATGGACTTGCATTGTGCATGTACTATTACATTTATTATCTAATTTAATCACCCTTACCACCATGTAAGACATTAGTTATCATTTCATTTTACAGATGAGGGATCAGGACTCAGAATGTTGAAGTTTTCACACCAAAAGGCAAAAAGGAAGTGATAAGAGAGCCAGGATATATAGTAATTTTCAATCTTGGAATAATTTTCACTGTGCATCTGTTGGCAGAAGGGCTTTTATCTGTTCTCTAACCCACCATTCTCATTTTATACAATTTGTAATTATAGGTCCATTCTTAGGAAGGCCAATACATTCAATTATGTTTTACATAAATGTGCTTCAGTTAAATGAGTATTTATTTTTAACAAAAATGTTAAATATCTGCAAATGATGAGATACTTAACAATCACAAGAAAAGTTGGTTGATGATACATGCCTATGTTAGTTACCTTTCCTTAGATGTGATTTGATTGTTGCAAGTTTCCATTGTCAGGTATCTTTTGCCTAATTATTTGACTAAATTAAGTTTTTTAAATGATTTCACACCACTTTGGGGTCTAAGCATAACACCAGCTTAACATGTCTTCAGAAGCTTACTATCAATGTGGAAAAGACCCAGAGTGTAGTTTCTCTCACCAATGCCTGGGAAGCCCTCCACATACTAAAGAGCAAAAATGCTACTACTCCACAATACTAAAGAGCAAAATCCCCACCCATCTGACAGATACCTTCTTATCAAAACTTCTCTATGGCAAATAAATAAAATGGTCATAATTCCATTATGACTACTGGAATTTTTAAATTAATTTAGCTAAATCAGCTTCTATAATCTTTTAAGCAGTTTAAAGCTTTAAGTTATACAACATTTAATTAAGTTTTCAATCAATGTTTAAATATTTGGAGAAATTTAATTTGTTACATTCAAAATTGTTTAGCTTATTAATCGTGTAAGTGGATGAAAATATTTCCAAAATTATTGTTTAAAGATTGCAAAGATGGTACAGCCCTCTGACATGTTTCAAGCTATACCCCATAAAAGTACAAGAATGTGTTTAAAAACAATTTCCAAATTTCATCCTTGGTCTATATCAAGAAATGAAAAAGAAAGAGATTTACTATAAAAGAAGAAAAAGAAGAAGTTGGCTATAATTCCCACTTCATGGCATAAACATATGGTCAACACAGACATTTTGTAATAGTAAAAAAAAGAAAAACCTTGGATAATCTTAACCAACACATAACATTGCTTATGTATCACTTTTATACAGATGCTGCGGACATTTAATTATTATTACTCTGCACTTGTTTAATAACATACTTATTTTTCTTCGCTGATCTCAGAAAAATGTGATTTTTCCTTTTTTCATTCCTTACATATGAGATTTCAAGTTCTGGTTGCCTGTGGAACAGTATCATTTCTGTTAGAAAACCATCCACTTCTGTTGCAGGAAGTCAGGGACCCCAAACGGAGGGACAGGCTGGAGCCATGCCAGAGGAACATAAATTGTGACGATTTCATGGACATTTATCTCTTCCCTAATAATATTCTTTTTTTTTCTTTTTTTTTTTTTTTTTTTCTGAGACAGAGTCTTGCTCTGTCGCCCAGACTGGGGTGCAGTGGCTGGATCTCAGCTCACTGCAAGCTCCACCTCCCGGGTTTACACCATTCTCCTGCCTCAGCCTCCCGAGTAGCTGGGACCACAGGTGCCTGCCACCTCACCTGGCTAGTTTTTTGTATTTTTTAGTAGAGATGGGGTTTCACCGTGCTAGCCAGGATGGTCTTGATCTCCTGACCTCGTGATCCGCCCATCTCGGCCTCCCAAAGTGCTGGGATTACAGGCTTGAGCCACCGCACCTGGCCCCTAATAATATTCTTATAATTTTTTACGCCTGTCTTACTTTAATCTCTTAATCCTGTTATCTTCATAAGCTGAAGATGTATGTCACCTCAGGACCACCATAATTGCATTAACTGTACAAACTAATTGTAAAACGTGTGTTTGAACAAAATGAAATCCGTGCACCTTGAAAATGAACAGAATAACAGCAATTTTTAGGGAACAAGGGAAGACAACTATAAGGTCTGTCCGCCTGCGGGGTCAGGCAAAAAGAGCCATATTCTTATTCTTGCAGAGAGCCTATAAACGGACGTACAAGTAGGAGAGATATTGCTAAATTCTTTTTCTAGCAAATAATATTGATAATTAATAATCTGGAAAAAGAATTGCATTCCTGGGGAGAGGTCTATAAATGGCTGCTCTGGGAGTGTCTGTCTTATGCAGTTGAGATAAAGACTGAAATACACCCTGGTCTCCTGCAGTACCCTCAGGCTTATTAGGGTGGGGAAAAAAAACCTCACCCTGGTGAACTTGAGGTCAGACCAGTCCTCTGCTCTCGAACCCTGTTTTCTGTTGTTTAAGATATTTATCAAGACAATACGTGAATAAATGAACATAGACCCTTATCAGGAGTTTTTGATTTCGCCCTTTACCTTGTGATCTTTGCTTTGCCCGTTGCCTTGTGATCTTCATTGGCAGAAGTACATGATCTTTGTTCTCCTTTTTGCCCTTTGAAGCACGTGATCTTTGTGACCTACTCCTTGTTTGTAGACCCCCTCCCCTTTTGAAATCCTTAATAAAAACCTGCTGGTTTTGTGGCTTAGGTGGGCATCATGGACCTTCTGATATGTGATGTCACCCCCAGCGGCCCAGTTGTAAAATTCCTCTCTTTCTACTCTTACTCTTCATTTCTCAGACTGGCCGACACTTAGGGAAAAATAAAAAGAACCTACTTTGAAATATTGGGGGTGGGTTCCCCCAATATACTTTTCCAATCATTGGAAGTGTAAATAGCAAAATAATTTTTAACTCTTTTTTCTTCAACTATCATGGTAGATACCGTATCTGTTCTTTTATTCATTCCTTCTTACATTTGGTTCCATTCACAATGTCATCACCCAATTTCAGGTCTATATCATTCCATGCTTTATTAGTTCAACCATATGTCATTCAGTTGCCTTATCTTCTACCTTCTCTTCCTACAGTTTATCATATGTGACATCACAGTAGATTATCCTTTAATACAATTTTATACTTACCATTCCATGTTTAAAATAACGACCCTTCTTTCCTACCACATTAAACTACATCCACCAGGTTTACCTATTCAGTTTATCAATAGAGAAATATTGTCTTCTCCTCATCATCTTTACTTCCCTTATTTATATCTCCTCCTCAATGTATACTGAGATATATGAATTTCTGCAGGTATACCTTTACTCAGTTCATCTCACAGTCTGCCTAGTCCCTTGCCCCATGTGCATTGTAACCCCCATAGGTGAAGCCATTAAGCCCTTTCAGTCCAGACCACAGACAGTTAAAACATAGGACTTGTAGATCTGCATTTCCAAAGTGATTTAGTTGCATGCCAAGTCTGTGAGTGGTTAATAGGCATATCATACACAAACACACACACACACACACACACAAACACACACACAAGAACCATGGTTAAAGATGAGTTTGGGAAATACTGGGTTAACCAAAGTCAAGAAGTCATCTTTGTCTTTTCTGTAAAATTGAATATGCCACCATACAATGTATTGTCTAGGACTGTACTATACCAGCACACAAAGTAGGGATTATGTGGAAATGACAAACTTAATGAATGTTCTTGTCATAATTTATCCCTAGCAATGGTGTCTTTCTTATTACTTGGAGCATTTATATACTTACTGTGAAACATGAATGTATCCTGGCTTCTTTGGAACTGGGCCCCAACCTTATTCTCATACCCACTTTCAAAAACAAGAATCCTGCTGAGAACACCATTAATTCTGGTTGTATCCATGCTACAAGCTCCTCAAACTTATGGATACTCACTTCTTATCCATAGAGACTTTCTTTTAATATTTACTGTTGGGACTCTGAACAAGTTTGGTTCAGATTTATGGGTACACCCCTCTATACTTTTAGCTCTACTTTGGAAAATCCCAATCATTCACTTTACAAATTTAAAGTATTGATTACAAAAACACCTAGGTAACAGTCTATGGGTTTCTTAGTTTTAACCATCTCTATTTTTAGAAAATCAGACCAAGTGTATACCCTATTCATAAAGGGCAGATAATCTCCTTTTGGACATAAAAGAATTTGCTCATTCATCATACCAGACAGTTAGAAAAGATTGTATCAGTGGTCTCTTACAGCTCTGACAAGGAGATTCTATAAATTGCCAATCCCAGTTGCATGTTATTAGCTATTTTTGCAATATGGGATCTCAGTGGGTCCTAAGATATGAATCTCATGGCCTGGGTAGTTATATCTTTCCTGGGCCATGTGACCCCATAAATCTTCACATTACAAAATGATAATAACTTTAATAATAAAGAAAGCTCTGTGGAAGGTAGGCATTTAAAATGAGAAAAAATCAATAGCCTTGACTTTGAAAAAAAAAAAAAAGCCACAGCAACAACAAAGAATTGCATGACAAATCAAGTTACCAATACCCATTGAGTGTTTAGCTTATGGACAGAAAGGAGGCAGAGGAGGAGGCCTTTCAAGCAGAGATGAAATGCATACAGACTTTCAGAGAGGAGGCCAGAGATGAGGATCTCCATTAGGAAAAATAAGGTTGGACAGGTAGGATGGGGTCAGACTACAGAGGGAGGCAAGTTTCCTTTCTTAATTTCCTTTTCTTTTTATCCTTAAAAACTCCTTTTGCTTCGAAAATAAATCCTGTCACCACAGGCAACATTTTCATCCCGAGTCAGAGCTTTTTTGCAAACCCAACTACTCGTTGCCATCCTTTCACATCTGTAACATTTAACTTTAATGCCTCTGTCCCTGAAGAGGTGCTGAACACATTTCAGTGCAGCAGCAGCAGCGGCAGATATGGCCTGAAGAACTAGCTGCGTGGCAGCCAATCATCAGGTGACCTTTCCTATTGACACTGTCTGCAGGGCTGCTTGACCACATAGACAGGAATAAATCTCTTCCTGAGCTAGCCTCAGATGGGAGATGGGAAATTGAACACCTATTCAGCAACATCAGATTTATTAAAGAGAAGGATTGTCCATGGCAAAGTAAGCAGAAACCATGAAAATAGATCCAGAGAGCTGATCTGCCCTGCTGCGAAAGCTACATGTACTGCATTCAGTTGTGGCCACTAAGTTTATACTGAAAGTTCCCCAAAAATCAAAAGTGGAGTCTGGGTGAATGAGCTTCCAGCTGTCCTCCTTCCTCCCCTTGGTGATCTAGGTGGTCACTTTCCCTCTGCCATACAGCTGCCTTGTTTTTGGAGCTCCCAATAAGCCTGGGGTAAAATTGAAAGTCAAAAAACTTCATTCCCCAACCCTTTGATTTTACCCTCTGGCCTTTCCCAATGGTTTGGCATAACTTACATTGAGTTTGAATTAAATTAGAAATTGATTTATCATTTATTTGTGGTTGGCTTTGGGTGAAATATTATTTAGGAATTATGATGAGGTGTAAGGTTTAAAAATGTTATACATTAGTGAATTTTAAACATTGTAAACTGCACAGTTTGTTTAAAAAAACAAAGGAATCCCAAAATAGAAGACAAATGAGACTATAGTTTCTCCACTTAAAGAGGATTAAAGCCAAAAAGGCTGTAGTTTCTACTTTCCAAAGCAGGCTCAGAGGCAGATGTGTGCAATCCTGGATTTCTGAGGATGAGCATTAAAAAGTTCTGCTCTGTACAAAGGAGTTACTATAAATGTGTATTCTCATCATCAGGATAAAAAGGCTAGTTTTTGGTGAAGACAAGTAAAGATGTCAATTATCCAAAAAAACTTTCTGTTTGTCAATGCAATGCATTCAGTAATTTTGAAAGAATAGTTGCCTCCCTAGTTCACAACTAGTTTGAATTTTTATACTTCATAACTGTGACAAGTAACTTAACCTCCTAAAGTTACTTTGGGCTCATTAATTCTTATAGCCTAATTGTGAGGATTAAATGGAACAGCATAAGAAAAATATCTGGAACAATGCATAGCCTAGATTCATCTCATACCCTTACCCTCCTCCCAGCCAAGACCATTGTTTTCAATTGATTTATAATGCAGGATAATGGAAGTAAAGAACAAACAAGCAAGAATGTATCAGGGTGTTCAGTGCCATAATAAAAATATATCTAAAGTGCTGTGGAAACTCTAATGCTCAAATAGTTGCCTATACTTGAATCATAGAAAAGGCTTCAAAATGAAGGAGTCATCTAAATAGGTCTTAGAAGGTTGAGTTCACATACACTAGACACAGAAAGGAGGCAAGTGGATATTCAAGGCAGAAAGAGGACTGTGAAAAAGCTTAGATGCAAGAAAGTACATGAGGACTCAGTGTAGTCCCAGCACAGCATGTAACTCGTGAGAGCATGAGTCTGGTCTGTCCACATGTCCTAAAAGTAAACAACATCCCTGGTGAAAAGTTGGCTGATATGTAGAGATAAGAGTGGAGCAATAATTTCAGTTTTTATTATTCTGCTCACCTTGGTAAGAGTTCAGACTTTACTATACATGCACTGGGAACCACTGAGGACTTTCAGACCATGGTAGCATAATTAGAACCTGGTTTTACAAAGAGAATCCTGGTTTTATTCAGGAAGACAAGTTTCAATTCAAACACTGATGCCAAGCCAGTGATAAAGGAAGGTATTTTTAAAAGTCTAGCAAATTATGATAATATAGTCATAAATAGAATTTATTTTACTATGTGCCAGGCACTCTTCTAAGAATATTATTGCATTATTTCACCTAATCCGCATAATAAACCAATGAGAAAAAACTTACTATCATCTCCACTTAAGAGGTGAGGAAACAAGACATTGAGAAGTGAGGCAGCTTACTAAGGTCTAGAACTGCTTAGCAGTGGAATTTACCTATCAGTGCAGAAGGTTCAACTGATGATGAAGATTTGAACTAAAATCAATGGGATTTGGTGACACTGAATAAGAAAGTAAGTGGCCAGAGTAAATAAGAAGGTTTCTAGTTCCAAAGAGCAATAGATTATGATGCCATTAAGTAGAAGGAACAGTTTAAGAGGATGAATATATGTACAGAGAAACTGAAGACAAATGGCCAGGATTGGGTGTGGAAAGCCAATAACTGAATCAAAAATTCCTTCAGAGGCTGAATAGAAGCCTTCACTGATGATCTTCCCTGCAGGAACACCAAATTTAACCTCTACACCAAAAAAGCCACCTTCATAGGAACGAAAAATCAGGTAAGCAATCACATTACCTTGTTTTTACTTTATATTGCAGAAATAGAAACTGAAGAGGATAGGAAAGATAGCCTTGAATAGCTAACGCCAGCCCTCCCCTGTTCCTCCACTCCCACCTAGCAGCAGCAGCCGCCACATGATGCAGAGAATCTGTTCACTTAGGGGAAGAAGAGTGCAGCAATTGTGGGGCCCTGTATTGAAGTCAGCGCTGCCCTGTCACAGTGGAAAGTAAAACCAGGCTAAACTCAGCTGCTGCTCGACAACAGAGGGGGCATTTAGACTAATCTTAGCCAAAGGGAATTGCCCATTGCCCATCCCAGTTGTCAGAACTTGAGTTTTGGCCAGACTTAAACTGCAGGCTAAAGTGCTCTGGGGTTCTAAATAAACTTGAAAGGCAGTTTAGGAATATTTCCAAACTTATTCTACAAGGCCACTATCACCTTTACACCAAAACCAGAAAAAGACATTAAAAAAAAAAACACCACCAGCTTTTATCTCTGATGAATATTAATGCAAAAACCCTCAACAAAATACTAGCAAACTGAATTCAACAACACATTAAAAAGATCATTCATCATGACCAAGTGGGATTTATCCCAGGGATGCAAGGATGGTTCAGCATACCCAAATAAATCAATGTGACACAGCATACATATCAACAGAATGAAGGACAAAAACCACATAATCATTTCAACTGATGGTGAAAAAGTATTTGATAAAATTTAATATCCTTTTATCATAAAAACCCTAAAAACCTGGGTATAGAAGAAACACATCTCAACATAATAAAAACCATATACAACAGACCCACAACTAGTATTATACTGAATGAGGTAAAACTGAAACCTTTTCTCAAAGATCTGGAACAAGACAAGGATGCCCACTGTCACCACTGCTATTCATCACAGTATTGGATGTCCTAGCTAGAGCAGTTAGACAAGATAATAAATAAAAGGCATCCAAATTGGATAGGAAGAAATCAAATTATCCTTGTTTGCAGATGATGTAATCTTTTTTGTTGTTGTTCAATTTTTTTTTTTTTTTTGAGACAGGGTCTTGCTCTGTTGCCCAGGCTGGAGTGCGGGGGCACAATCTCAACTCACTGCAACCTCTGCCACCCAGGCTCAAGCTATTCCCTTGCCTCAGTCTCCTTAGTAGTGAGGAATACAAGTGCATGCCACCACATCTGACTAATTTTTTGTATTTTTTTGTAGAAATGGAGTTTCACCATGTTGCCCAGACTGGTCTCAAACTCCTGGGCTCAAGCAATTTGCCCATCTCAGCCCCCCAAAGTCAGAAGATATAATCTTACATTGCAAAAAACCTAAAGACTTCACCATGAAACAATTGGAACTAATAAACTCAGTAAAGTTGCAGGATATGAAATCAGCATACAAAGATCAGTAGCATTTCTACACGCCAACAGTGAAGAATCTGAAACAGAAATCACGGAAGTAACAAACCCACAGCCAATATCATACTGAATGGGCAAAAACTGGAAACATTCCCTTTGAAAACTGGCACAAGACAGGGATGCCCTCTCTCACCACTCCTATTCAACATAGTGTTGGAAGTTCTGGCTAGGGCAATCAGGCAAGAGAAAGAAATAAAGGGTATTCAGTTAGGAAAAGAAGAAGTCAAATTGTTCCTGTTTGCAGATGACATGGTTGTATATTTAGAAAACCCCATCGTCTCAGCCCAAAATCTCTTAAGCTGATAAGCAACTTCAGCAAAGTCTCAGGATACACAATCAATGTGCAAAAATCACAAGCATTCTTATACACCAGTAACAGACAAACAGAGAGCCAAATCATGAATGAACTCCCATTCACAGTTGCTTCAAAGAGAATAAAATATCTAGGAATCCAACTTACAAGGGATGTAAAGGACCTCTTCAAGGAGAACTACAAACCACTCCTCAGTGAAATCAAAGAGGACACAAACAAATGGAAGAACATACCATGCTCATGGATAGGAAGAATCAATATTGTGAAAATGGACATACTGCCCAAGGTAATTTATACATTCAATGCCATCCCCATTAAGCTACCAATGACTGTCTTCACAGAATTGGAAAAAACTGCTTTAAAGTTCATATGGAACCAAAAAAGAGCCTGCATTGCCAACACAATCCTAAGCCAAAAGAACAAAGCTGGAGGCATCACGCTACCTGACTTCAAACTCTATTACAAGGCTACAGTAACCAAAACAACATGGTACTGGTACCAAAGCAGAGATATAGACCAATGGAACAG
Organism: Piliocolobus tephrosceles; assembly: GCF_002776525.5. Classification (NCBI taxonomy): domain Eukaryota; kingdom Metazoa; phylum Chordata; class Mammalia; order Primates; family Cercopithecidae; genus Piliocolobus; species Piliocolobus tephrosceles. The sequence continues at coordinate 39,926,198 of NC_045451.1, forward strand.
AACAGAGCCCTCAGAAATAATACCACACATCGACAACCATCTGATCTTTGAGAAACCTGAGAGAAACAAGAAATGGGGAAAGGATTCCCTATTTAATAAATGGTGCTGGGAAAATTGGCTAGCCATAAGTAGAAAGCTGAAACTGGATCCTTTCCTTACTCCTATACGAAAATTAATTCAAGTTGGATTAGAGACTTAAATGTTAGACCTAATACCATAAAAATCCTAGAAGAAAACCTAGGTAATACCATTTAGGACATAGGCATGGGCAAGGACTTCATGTCTAAAACACAAAAAGCAATGCCAACAAAAGCCAAAATTGACAAATGGGATCTAATTAAATTAAAGAGTTTCTGCAGAGCAAAAGAAACTACCATCAGAGTGAACAGGCAACCTACAGAATGGGAGAAAATTTTTGCAATCTACTCATCTGACAAAGGGCTAATATCCAGAAACTATAAAGAACTCAAATTTACAAGAAAAAAAACAAACAACCCCATCAAAAAGTGGGCAAAGGGTATGAACAGACACTTCTCAAAAGAAGACATTCATACAGCCAACAGACACGTGAAAAAATACCCATCATCACTCGCCATCAGAGAAATGCAAATCAAAACCACAATGAGATACCATATCACACCAGTTAGAATGGCAATCATTAAAAAATTAGGAAACAACAGGTGCCGGAGAGGTTGTGGAGAAATAGGAACACTTTTACACTGTTGGTAGGACTGTAAACTAGTTCAACCATTGTGGAAAACCATGTGGCGATTCCTCAAGGATCTAGAACTAGAAATACCATTTGACCCAGCCATCCCATTACTGGGGATATACCCAAAGGATTATAAATCATGCTGCTATAAAGACACATGCACACATACGTTTATTGCAGCACTATTCACAATAGCAAAGACTTGGAATCAACCCAAATGTCCATCAGTGACAGCCTGGATTAAGAAAATATGGCACATATACACCATGGAATGCTACGCAGCCATAAAAAAAGATGAGTTCGTGTTCTTTGTAGGGACATGGATGCAACTGGAAACCATCATTGTCAGCAAACTATCACAAGAACAGAAAACCAAACACAGCATGTTCTCATTCATAGGTGGGAATTGAACAATGAGATCACTTGAACACAGGAAGGGGAACATCACACACCGGGGCCTATTGTGGGGAGGGGGGAGGGATAGCATTAGGAAATATACCTAATGTAAATGACGAGTTAACGGATACAGCCCACCAACATGGCACATGTATACATATGTAACAAACCTGCACATTGTGCACATGTACCCTAGAACTTAAAGTATAATAATAAATAAATAAATAAATAATCACGGAAGTAATCTCACTTACAATAGCTACAAATAAAATAAAATAAAATACCTAGAAATTAATTTAGCCATAGAAGTAAAAGATCTCCACAATAAAAACCGTAAAATGTTAATGAAAGAAACACACAAAAAAAGAAAAAATATTCCATGTTCATGGAATGGGAGAATAAATATTGTTAAAAGTCATACAACTCACTTGATGCAATCCCTATAAAAATACCAATGACATTCTTCACAAAATTTTTTAAATCCTAAAATTCTTACAAAACCACAAAAGACCCAGAATAGCCAAAGCTATCCTGGGCAAAAAGAACAAAACTGAAAGAATCACATTACCTAATTTCAAATTATGCTACAGAGCTATAGCAACCAAGACAACTTGGTACTGGCATAAAATTAGACACATAAACCAACGGGACAGAATAGAGAACCCAAAAACAAATCTATACACCTGCAGTGAACTAATTTTCAACAAAGGTGCCAAGAATATACATTGGGAAAAAGACAGTCTCTTTGGTAAATGATGCTGGAAAACTGGGTTTCCACATACAGAAGAATGAAACTAGACACTTAGTTTTCTCCATATACAAAAATCAAATCAAAACGGAATAAAAACTTAAATCTAAGATTTCAAACTATGGAACTCTTAAAAGAAAACATTGGGGAAACTCGCCAGGATATTGGACTGGGCAAATATTTCTTGAGTAATACACAAGCATACACAACCAAAGCAAAAATAGACAAATGAGATCACACCAAGTTATAAAGCTTCTGCACGGAAAAGGAAACAATCAACAAAGTGAAGAGACAACCCACAGAATTAAGAGAAAATATTTGCAAATTACCCATCTGACAAAGGATTAATAACTAGAACAGGTAAGGAACTAAAAAAAGCTGTATAAGAAAAACTCTAATAATCTGATTTTTAAATGGGCAAAAGATCTGAACAGACATTTCTCAAATGAAGACATACAAATGCCATACAGGTATATGAAAATGTGCTCAACATCATTGATCATCAGATAAATGCAAATCAAAACTACAATGAAATATTATCTCACTCCAGTTAAAATGGCTTTTATCCAGCAGTCAGGCAATAACAAATGCTGGTGAGGATGTGGAGAAAAGGGAACCCTTGTACACTGTTGGTAAGAATGTAAATTATTATATCTACTATGGAGAATGGTTTGGAAGCTCCTCAGAAAAGTAAAAATAGAGACTATATGATCTAGCAATCCCGCTGCTAGATCTACCCAAAAGAAAAAAAAATATATCAGTATATCAAAGCAATATCTGCACTCTCATGTTTATTGCAACACTATTCACAAGAGCCAAGATTTGGAAGCAACCTAACCATCCATTAACAGATACATGGATAAACAAAATATGGGACATATACACAATGGAGTACTATTTACTCATAAAAATGAATGAGATCCTGCCATTTGCAACAACATGGATGGAACTGAAGATCATTATTTTAAGCCAAATAAGCCAGGCACAAAAAAGACAAACTTCTCATGTTCTTACTTCTTTGTGGGAGCTAAAATTTAAAATAATTGAATTTATGCAGATAGAGAGTAGAAGGATGTTTACCAGAAGCTGGGAAGGGTAGTGGGGGCATGGGGGCTGGAGGAAGTGGTGATGATTAATGGGTACAAAAAAAATTGGAAAGAATGAACAAGACTTAGTATTTGATAGCACAACAGGGTGACTATAGTCAATAACAATTTAATTGTACATCTTAAAATAACTAAAAGAGTGTAATTGAGTTGTTTGTACACAAAGCATAATTGCTTGTGGTGATGGGTACCCCATTTACCCTGATGTGATTATTATGCATGGCATGCCTGTATCAAAATATCTCATGTACCCCATAAATGTATACATGTACTATGTACCCACAAACATTAAAATTAAAAAAAAATTCTTCAGGTTTTTATAACGTCAATTTTCCTATATAGGCAATTAAGAGTAATAAGATATATGCAGACACATAGATGATAGATAATAGATAGATAGACAGATAGATAGATAGATAGATAGATAGATAGATAGATAGATAGATAGATAGATACTATCTTATTCATAGACTCTATTTTAAAATAAACCACAAAGTCCTTTTGAGTTTTGAATTTGGACATATGTCCTAGCATTATGTCAAAAGTTAGATGGTTAGTTTATTACTAGACTTGGTATCTTCTGAATCTTTCAAAATTTAATACCTAAAAGACATCCAGAAGTATGAGAATATATATAAATATAAAATACATCAGCCAGGTGCCATGGCTCACGCCTGTAATCCCAACGCTTTGGGAGGTTGAGGCAGGTGGATCATGAGGTCAGGAAATTGAGACCATGCTGGCTAACACAGTGAAATCCCCTCTCTACTTAAAAATACAAAAACTTAGCCAGGCATGGTGGCACAGGCCTGTAGTCCCAGTTACTTGAGACACTGAGGCAGGAGAAGAGCTTGAATCTGGGAGACAGGTTGCAGTGAGCCGAGATCGCGCCACTGCACTCCAGCCTGGGCAACAGAGCAAGACTCTGTCTCAAAAAAAAAAAAATATATATATATATATATACAAAAAATAATAATTAGAATGAACAAGACTTAGTATTTGATAGCACAACAATGTGACTATAGTCAATAACAATTTAATTGCACATCTTAAAATAACTAAGAGAGTATAATTGGTTGTTTGTAACACAAAGCATAATTGCTTGTGGTGATGGGTACCCCATTTACCATATATATATACACACACACACACACACGTATATATACACATATATATGCATCTATACACATATATGCATATATATACATATATATGCATCTATACACATATATGCATATATATACATATATATGCATATATATATAATCAGTAGATTTTTTTTAAAAATGATAAAACATTAAGACATTTAGAGAACATCTCAAACATACAAGATTTTAAAAGAGACATTTCAATTAGGGAAGGACTTTTGATATAATCTAGTACAAATCCCTTCTTTTTTTGAATGAGTGACACAAATAAAAGAAAGCTAATATAATGAGTTCAAATTTTCCTTCACATTGTATGTCAGGTTCCCATCAGATTTAGTTACGGTAAGTAGAATTGCTGCAGTTAGACTGAAAATAATTTTCGTTTGACTTGCTTTAAAAAGCCAATGAGAATAAAAATCATCTGTAATTTTATTTATCAAATCATTACATGCATCTTCCATACAGTATATTGTAGGAAGAATACTTTCAGATAGAACATTGGAAAAGATTTGTGTGATCATTTGTGGAGCCTGAGCTCACAGCCATATAGGTCACATAATATCATTCCTTGAAAAGAGAGGTGGACATCTTGATACACCCCACAGACAACATCTTTCCTACATTAATTATTTTGCCCAAACCTTGAATGGCCTTCATGTGCTTTACTGAAATACGACTCCCTACAAATGGAAAATGCTAGAGCATTTGAAATCTATTCCGAGAATTCTAGCATTTGATGCTTTCCTGCCTTGTTTATAGACTTATCTCTTCTAGAAGGTAGCAACCTCCTGAAAAGCAAAGAAAATATTTTTAGTCCTTTGTTATTTACTGCCTATTCAAGAACAGAAAACATGGTAGGAGCTCAAAATATTTATTGATATGCCTTTCTTTAACATGATTTAGTCTACTTTACAGAACAAATTATGCAACAGTATCTTGTAAAAGAAAAAAAAGATTATTTGACTATTTCCAACAGTGACAATGACAGGTCTACATTATTTTAAAACTTAACTTGTTAATTAAACTGCTTTAAAAGATATACACAGTTTGTTAGGGTATGTTGGATTCATTCAGTAATACATAGTTGGTGATTCTGTCTTATAATCACTTTTTATTAAGAAATCTTCTCTTTCCATATCCAAACATGGCACTTCCATTTTTCTCTCCTTCTGTAAGCCACGATGCTTATTTATATCCTGTGATCCTTAGAGTATAACTCTGTGCTTGTATTTTTTCTTTCATTGTTGATTATAATAAGCATTCATAAAATATTATGTTGACATTTCAAGTTGCAGTTTGTGGCTACAAGAGGAACCGCTATTAAATATAGATGACAGTAAAGCCAAGAAAGTGATCTGGTAGGACGGTAGGTCGCTGAAATTCCAAGAACTATAAATTTTTGTCAAAGAAGAACTTTTAGTGCGTTTGGGAAGGGGGTGGGTAGAGTGTACATAGAATCTCAACTCCTGCCATGAGCATGTTATTAGAGGTCATTTAGAACCAAATAAAGACATTTTATAAGTTCAGAAAATATAAAGGTCTCAGCTTTCACAGGATTTTTTGTCTTCTGTGAAATTATCAGGAAGCTTTGTAAGACTCAGATAAAATAAATACCACAAAGTGACCTGCAGTTTTCACTACACTTCAGTATTTATTCATTCTTGGCTTTTAGACATGTAAACAAAAACTCAGCTGCTTTTTATAGACACAATGGAGGATTTCATTGAAACAGAGTAGGAAGGACTTGAGACAGGAAAGCCAGGTTCAAGGGCTACTTACATTCTGGTTTGTTCACTGCCTCCATACTGATAGAGGCAGGAGGCAGAGAAATGCTACGCAGATATGGGCAGGTCCCCGGCAAAACCCCACCTCCGAGCTGAAAAGCCTGAAACCCACAGCCCAGTGTAAAATCTTATATCCCTGTTTGCCTGCTCTCTCCCCATTGGTTCTTTCTGAATAATGTATTTTTTCCAATTGAGTGTTGGCTTTTTCAAAACTGCCTATGGCCTGCCCTGCTCCCTATCCTGTGCCTATAAAGACCCCAGACTCAGTTGGTAGAGGGAGAGAAGCTGCTTGACTGCAGAGAGGCAACTTGACTTCAGAGGGATGACTGGACTCCACAGAAGAGATGGCTTCAGATGAAGTCCAGATGACTGGACTTCAGAGAAGGGCTGGCTGGAGATGGCCAGACTTCAGGGAAGATTATCTGCCTGACCCGTCCCCTCTCCAGCTCCCCTCTCCACTGACAGCCCTAAGCATGACTAAATAAAATTCTCCACCTCCACCATCCTTCAAGTGTCCATTCGACCTCATTCTTCTTAGACACCAGACAAAAGCTCAGGACCCACCTAGTCAGGTACTGAAAAATGTCTGTCACATTGGCCCTTTGCCCTCACTGGCAAAGGGCAGCTGCCCTACACAATGAGGTAAGGGACCCACTGAGCTGATAACACATGGCTGTCCATGGATGGTGGCGCTAAGATACCACTGTAACACACCCTCTGGGGCTTCAGGGGTGGCAGGTACGCCCAGCTGGGCACTACCGTGGGGCCACCCATGGAGCCTGTTCCTGCCAGTGCCCAAAATGGCCAGCTAGATTCCACACTCACTAGCTCATGCATTCCCTCCTGCAAGAGGTGCAGCACAGCAGCCCAAGAAATCAGGGAAATCCCATTGCAAGTCTGATGAAAATGTCAAGAAAAACTCCTGCATCAATACAAAGTATATGTATGGTATGGCCCATGTTGAAACAAAAATCTCCTCCATATTGAATGCCTAGAATATCATTTCTTTTTAAATACAAATTGCAGTATTGACTGAACTCTGACCCCTGGCCATATATCAAATCACCAGCATCAAATCTTATTCTACCAGAGAAATATCTGCCAGTCATCCATGTGTAATACCATCTTCTGGTAAAAAGCTGTTTGGCTTTAAAAAACATGTAAGCCAGGATTAAAATATTCTATTTCAAAGGGAAGCCATTAGGTATTTTTGCAGGTAATGACATGATTTGATTTATGTTTATAAAGAGTCATTCTGGTTCTTCTGTAAAGAAAGGAAAAATGGACAGAAATGGGAGAACAGGTAAGAGACTGTAAAATAATCCTGATGATAGAAAGTGGTAGCTTCATGTGGAGTAGCAGCTGTGGAAACAGAGAAAAGTAGACAGATTGGGAACATATTTTGAGAATGGATTTAAATATGGGGAGTGGAAGCAGGAGGGAGCCAAGGATGACATTTACTCAAGAGATGCAAAAGATAATTTTTCAGTCAATTCTTTTATTGGCATTTTTGTCTGATCCATCATCTTACACAACATTCTGCTTATTCTTAAGGGCTGCTGATGCTGCCTGGCAATTCCTGTTCTTGGCTCAGTTTTGACTTTTACCAGAACTTTTTTATTTACTCATACCTTTCTATACTCAATCTTACCTATACTTGTAAAGAAAAGTGTATAGCTATACTTAATGGACACATATGTACTTAATAGGAGAAATCAAACATTCATCTACCTGACTGTGTATATGAATATAACATCTTTCAAGGACTTTGTCCACTTTGTAGCTGGAAATTGGTCTGCCTCATGTGAAAGCGTTGGTTCTTTCCCCTACAATGAGCTGCCTCCCTATAGGCATGACACCTTCCTACAGAATAGAGGAAATATAAATATATATGAGAAATCCATGTCTTCTAGGTAACTTACAATCTTGTGGAGGAAAAGAACTTGTTTTTACTTAATAATATAGATCAGCAAAGGGCAAATACATGATTAGTTTCACAAGTACTAAAGAAGTTTAGAGAAAAAGAGACCTTTCTGGTCAGAGGGGACAGTAAAGGTTTTGCCCAGTAAAACTAACTTAAATTAGTCTGTAAAAGTTAAGTAGGAAGAGAGACATTGGGTGGACATTCCCAATGCTGAGATCAGTGAGTATGGAGAAAATCAGGAATTTGTCTAAAGAATGCCAAAAAAGGGAACTAGCACCTGTTAGGAGCCTGCTATATTTCCCAAACTGACACTTTTACATACACTGTGTTTCATCTTATTTAATCCTTATGCTGAGACAGAAAAGCATCAGTATCTTCATTCATAGATACAAGAATTGAGACTCAGGATAGATGAGACACTTCTTCCAAGGTCATAGAAAAATAAGAGACAGAGCTAGATTTTCCCTTACATTTCTTACAAATCTAACATTACCTTCACCATGCTAAATCTGCTTAGTGAATAGTAAGAGAGGAAAAGTGGGCTGAAGCCGGCTTGAGATGGGTCTTGATGGGAGGACTGAAGAATTTGGATGGGTAGACATTGTTCTGGGCAGAGCAATGATTGCTTTTTGTTTGTCTGTTTTTATTTTGAATTGTACTAGGATTTGGTTATGGTGAGCAATGGCTTCTGAAATAACTGAGAAACCTCCTAAAGTAAATATTTTGAAGCGTTTAGATATGGAAAGTTCTGGCAAGTTTGTCTAACTGGTGTCATTATTTTATAGTCTCTTCTCAGAGTTGATACTATAGACAAAAAGCTGTGACTCACAAATTCCACAGTACAACGACTTTAAAGTTACAATATTGCAAAATAAATCATCATTTAATCTGCTTACTCTTTTTCTGCAAAGAAGTTGGTGATGATATGTCAACAGTCGGTAATTTTTCAAGGGAATCATGACTCCCGTCTGGCCCCCAATAAATATTTATTAACTTTCTACTATGTTCCTAGCATTACACTGTTAGGAAAGCAGAGATTCATAATGTTTAATCCTTGATCTCAAGTAGTTGTCAGTATGGTTGGGAAAAATAAAGATACCTCCACTTTAGAAATTATATGATGTCATAATAATCACTACTGACTTTCCTGGAATTCCTCACAGCTTATGAGGCAATGGCACTAACATAGTAACAGTGAATCATGGCAATACCCAAGGATTAGAAGAGTAGGGCCATGTTATCATCTTTCTGGGAGAGATGAGAGCATGTGGATTCAGGCAGGCTAACTAACTTCCCCAAGGCCACACAGGTAGTCAGGGAAGCTTCAAGACTGGAAGCACACAGGAGCAAAACAAGCTGCCTCTTTCAAAATCTACCAAGTAAGTGACATCACAGACAATGTGTATGCTCTGGCGAGCTCAGAGGGAGAATAATTTCTGCTGGGTGAATTAATAGGCAGATGCTTCCAAAATAAGGTGGAATTTGAAGTAAGCCTTGAAGAAGGCTAATATTTGGCAGCCTGAAGAAGGCCTGGGACCTGGAACAGTATCTACAGGTCATTTTTTTTTTTTTTTTTTACTGTCTATGGGACTCAGCTTCCCTGACCAAATGCCATATTCATAATGCAATAAAAGACAGACACTCTGTTAAATATATGAAAATATACTCACTCCCTTCACGTTTGTCCCTTCCACAATGCATAAAAGTGACAACCACGAAGTCCAGGTCTGGTGGAAAGTGAGAGGAACTTCTTTACAGAGGGAAAAATTTGCTTGAAAAAAAAAAGACCCAGGCAGAGTGACTTGCGCCTATATTCCCATTTACTAGGGAAGCTGAGGTGGGAGAATAGCTTGAAACCAGGAGTTTGAGACCAGACTGATCAACATAGTGAGATCTCATCTCTAAAAATAAATAAATAAATAAATTAGTCAGAGTTTTAAGGCTGATGCCAGCTATGATCACACCATTGCATTCCAACCTGGGCAAAAGAGCAAGACTCTGACTCAAAAAACAAACAAACAAAAACAGTAGCTGCCAACCACTCATGATTTTTATAGTTAACAATTTGCACTCAAGATGGTCAGTCAAGTCAGGTATCTTTTCCCTGGACTTGCAACCCCACCCCCACTCCCACTCACCCCCCCCCCCCACACACACCCTCAAATAGGGCTAAAAAAAATTGCCTTGGACCTTATCCGCCTTTCCTAAAACTGCTTCCAAGTCTGTATGTATAATATCCTCTGCAAAATGATGTCTGGGCTTTTTCTCTGAATCGTCTTGAGATATTCACAACAGCTATGCTTGGCTAGCCCCACTGTCAGCCTGGGGCAGCCAGGGCACAACCATGGGACCGGGAGGCAGATGGGAGGAGCACTCAGGACCAGCCTCTCTGAGTGAGTATACCCCCAGTGGAGTTGACTGCATCTGACAACATCCCCATCAGGTCAGCTGCATTTGCTTTTGTCTCACCCTGTCAGCCTGTGAAACGTCCAGGTCCCCATATTCCAGCAAGAGAGGCACAGGTTAGCTCTGGGCCAAATGGGGAAGGGAAATGTACAAGACAGTTGTCAAAGTTAGTGAAAAATGAATATCTGAACCATTGATTCAGGGGTCTCCAATGCTCTGTAGAGCTCTACCTAAGTCAGAGGAGGAAATAAAGAAAACATACTATCAACATTATAGCTGTCGAAATGTCACAATAACTTTCTGAAAGTCATGGGGTAGGGGAAGGAGGGAATTCTCTTTGACAGTGTTCAGACAGGACCAAGAAGAACTAAATGTCTTCCCAAAAAAACAAAATAAGAATATGTCAGTTTCAAGCTATAGATGTAAAGCAAATTTGCAGATATTGTGCCTTCGATGTGAAGCAGGATTATATTAGTGTAGATAGCCGATTGGACCACATCCAGGCTTGTAAGTAAGTATCTTTACATAACTGGAACTGGAAGAGAGGTCACAGTAGGGAAATTTTACCAGTAGTTGTAATAAAGAGCACATCCCATAGGACAAAGCAAGACAATGGATGGTGATAATACTAGCCATGTAGCAGGAATGTGAAACAACTCAAGAATGCTAAAGGAAGATACAAGATAAAAACACATTGAAAGTTTCAGCTGAACAAAGGAGATACAAAGTGTGACATTACTGAGGAAAAAAGTGAGAATAAAACTGGACATTCTTAATAGAAATATAGAGGTCAGAGCAAGAGAAAATACCATCTTTTTCTTCCATGCTGGTAGTGGCATAGTCGGTCAACTTGTCCACATAAAAAAATGGGAGCACATCCACAAGATTAGTAAACAGAAAGCAAAACTAGGGCTTATGAAAATGCTTTAGAAGGACTGAGGTAGTAAGTCCTGCGAAGGCAGGAAGGCCTGGGGAAAAAAAGACTCAAAGGGGAAAATAACTATTGTCTTCACATATTTGAAAGAGTATTGTCTTGGGATAAGGATCATTATTTTCTATAGGATTATAGTCTAATCATTTAGGTTTGGTCTGCTTAATGCTTCTTTGAATCTTCCTTTACTTTTCCAATTGCTGGACTTTTATGATGTAAAATAAACAATGGACAGAAACCAGTACGCCTAAAGTTGGCAAGAGCAAGGGGAAAGAATGATGATGATGAAATTACACTGCGAAATTCCAAAGATAAAAGTAGCCTAATCAGAAAACAAACTACTGATGCATTTAGAGTAAGATGGAGCAGTGACAGACTGGGATGGAGGGTGGAAGCTAATTTTGGGATTGGAATAAAGAGAAGTCCCTGGGAAATGAAAAGAATAAGGATTTTTTGTAACACCTTTTAGTACTATGTAAAGGCATCATCTGAGAGTTCTTAAAGTAATAACAGTTAAAGCCCAAGTGAAACAGAATTATAGTGAAAAGCACATTGGATAAAGAGTGAGAGAACTTTAGCGTCAGCTGAACTGTTTCCTAAAACTGTCACCTTGGGAAATTCGTTTAACCTTTCTTATTCTCAGTGTCTAAATACTAGAAAAAAAAAAGACACATCACAACGTATTCTCTAAAACAAATAGATTTAGGCATACCCTTCTCCCCGTGGATGTGGCGTATGGTAAACTGAGTATCCTGTATTTCCCATTCCAGAGAATGGAAGTCAAAGCCCAAGGAGAGAGAGAGCTACGTCTTAGGACACCATCCCAGTGAGTACCAGTCACATCAACCACTCAGACATTTTGGGGTGAGAGGCATCACTTTTAGCAGCTGGCTTTGTGCCAGCAATATCCTAAGTAATTTGCATAATCTAATTGTTAAATTTAGTGATAAAAAGCTCTTGGTTTCATCTGAATTTATGACACAGTAGATTAGACTATACCCAGTTAAAGATAAGCAACTTAGGTTAAATGTAAACTTATGTCCTATGATTTCTTCTATATGATGATTCATTAGCAAGCTCACAACTATTTCTTAAAGGAAAATTGTTTCAGAAGAAGGTTTGACTTTGCTCCAAAACTGGGTCCTCAACTATAATTCCCCATAGAGCTTGTCAAAGGGCCCATAGAACATCCTGATCTGCCTCAGATGTTTTTAGCACCACTGGATTCTCTGGGTCATGAGAGTCAACTAGCAGCATTGCTTATATACAAGATGGATGCTTACATATAAGACCTTCCTCTTCCCCAAGGCTATGGGCATTTTGGGCAAATAAGTTGAAACAGTACACTTTAATGTGATATGTGTTGCCTTCAAAATTCAAATAGGACCATTAGACATCATGCCTCTATCCTAATGAGAGAAGATAAAATGTGCTGCAACTTGTATTTCTCTTTGGAAGATGCAGCCTCGAACATTAAAGTATATATCACCAGATATCTTCATTGGGGTGCCAAGCACACATGACTCCTATTGAACTATTTAAGACAACCCTACTTCCTGCTCACCTGGTTCTATCAACATGATGTCATCAATTTTGTAGACCAACATGTTATCCTGAGAAATTATGTGATGGAGAAAGTTCCTGAGGACAAAATCAAGGCATGTAGCCATTGACTAAGCCCAGATAAAGATGGTTATGGTACACTGGTGTTCCTTCCAGGTGTCAGAAAAATCTTTTTCTGGCATTTTCTGTTTATTAGGATGGGGTGGAGGGGGCATTAAAAACCCTCTCAAGCTAAATAGCTAAAGAACAGGAGCCAAAAGCTGGGATTATCTGCTAATAACAAAGATAATATATCTGGAAAATTACAATTGGATTCATCATTTAATTACACTTACATTAATAATCCTTTATCATTACCAAGGCTCTTCTTTCACTACACAGTCATCACAATGTTAAGTGGAATATAATAGAAACAACCATCTTTGTATCTTTTGAGTTTATGATTATGAACCAACCTCTGCATTTATTCTAGGAATATTTCTTTCAGTTACAAGGACTTCCGCTTGTCTTCTTTTATCCTGTTTTATTTTTTAAATTTTTAAAAAATTTTTAAATTTTTTTATTTTACTTTAAGTTCTAGAGCACGTGTGCACAAGGTACAGGTCTGTTACATATGTATACATGTGCCACGTTGGTGTGCTGCACCCACTAACTCGTCATTTACATCCACTTGTCTTTTAATAGCTTCCACTCTACAAGTTCAAGGCTAACATGGAACTCTTGCTTATTGCTGAGTATATATCTTTTCCATCTAGACCACAGTAGCCACAGGATGAGTTTGTGAATCCTGTGGGCCCACTAGGACATAACATCAAGCATAAGTTCTCATAACCACCTGATATTCACTCATAAGTCTCAACTATGACCTCTGGACCACAGTACTGTTGTGATTTACCTGTGAACAGTATGGTCATAGAGTCAACGTCCAGTAACTTCTCCAAAGACCAGGGGACAATTAAGGCAAAGTTAACCTTAAATTTGCCACCAATCTCTTTGGGAAAAGCTAAGAGAAAAATGTATAATTAATACTTGAAAAGTCATTACAGGGTCTGTAGTGATTTGCTTCCCCTCTCTAAAACTCATAGTAAAATTTAATTACTAATATGGTTTAGATCTGTGTTCTCACCAAATCTCATGTTGAATTGTGATCCTCATTGTTGGAGGTAGGGCCTGCTGAGTGGTGATTGGATCATGGGGGTGGATATCCCCCTTGGTAGTGTCCTGAGTACTCATGTGATCTGATTGTTTACAAATGTATAGCACCTCCCCTCTCTCTTTCTTCCTCCTCCTCCAGCCAAGTGAAAAGCCAACTCCCTCTTTGTCTTCTGCCATGATTGTAACTTTCCTGAGGCCTCTCCAGAAGCTGAGTAGGTGCTGCCATGTTTCCTGTACAGCCTGTGGAACTGTGAATCAATTAAACCTCTTTTCTTTTTAAATTACCCAGTCTCAGGTATTTCTTTATACCAATGCAAGAACAGAATAATACAGAAAATTGGTACCAAGGAATGAGCATTGCTATAAAGATACTGAAACTGTGGAAGCAACTTTTGAACTAGGTAATGGTCACAGGTTGGAAGAGTGTGGAGGATTCAGAAAAAGACTAAAAGATGAGGGAAAGTTTGGAACTTCCTAGAGACTTGTTGAATGGTTGTGACCAACATGATGATAATGACATGGACAATGAAGTCCAGGCTGAGGAGGTCTCAGATAGAAATGAGGAATTTATTCGGAACTGGAATAAAGGTCACTTTTGCTATGCCTTAGCAGAGACTGGCTGCACTATGTCCCTGATCTAGGGATCTGTGGAACTTTGAACTTGAGAGTGATGATTTAGGTAATGAGCCTATGCTCATATGTGTGAGCAGAGAAGTGACCTGAAATTGTAACTTATATTTAAAAGGGACACAAAGCATAATAGTTTAGAAAGTTTGCATCCTAGCCATGTGGTAGAAAAAAAAAAAAAAAAAGCCCATTTTTGTTGGGGGTGGTAGAAATTCAAGTAGGCTGCAGATATTTGCATAAGTGAAAAGGAGCCAAGGGGAAATAGCCAAGACAATGGGATGAAGGCCTCAAAGCCATTTTGGAAACCTTAGCAGCAGTCCCTCCCATCACAGGCCCAGAAGCCTTGGAGGACAGAATGGTTTTGTGAGCCAGGCCAAGGGCTCCACTGCTCTGTACAGCCTCAGGACACTGCTCCCTATGTCCCAGCTGCTCCAGCTCAAACCTTGGATCAACAGAGCCCAGGTACAGCTCAGGCAACTGTTTCAGAGGGTGCAACCCATAAGTCTTGGCAGCTTCCATGTGATGTTAAGCCCCAGGGTGTACAGAGTGCAAGAATTGAGGCTTGGGAGCCTCCACCTACATTTCAGATGATGTATGGAAAAATCTGGATGTCCAGGGAGAAGCCTAATGCAGGGGCAGAGCCCCATGGAGAACCTACTCTAAGGCAGTGCAGAAGGGAAATGTGGGGTTGGAGCCCCCACACAGAGTCCCTACTGTGGCATTGCCTAATAGAGTTATGGGAAGTGGACTACCATCCTCCAGACTCCAGAATGGTAGGTCCACTGAAAGCTTGCACTTTGCACCTGGAAAAACCATAGGTACTCAACACTAGCCCTTGAGAGCAGCCGTCGGGGCTTCATCCTGCAAAGCCATAAGGGCAGAACTGCCCAAGGCCTTAGGAGCCTACTCCTTACACCAGTATATCCTGGATGTGACGTATGCAGTCAAAGGAGATTATTTTGGAGCTTTAAGATTTAATGACTGCTCTACTGGGTTTCAGACTTGTGTGGGGCTTATAGCCTCTTTCTTTTGGTCAATTTCTCCCTTTTGGAATGGGAGTATTTACCCAATGTCTATACATCCGTTGTATCTTGGGAATAACTAACTTGTTTTGATTTTACAGACTCATAGGTGGAATGGACTAGCCTTGTCTCAGATGAGACTTTGAACTTTGAACTTTGGAGTTAATGCTGGAAATGAGTTAATACTTTTGGAGATTATTGGGAAGTCATGATTATATTTTGTAATGTGAGAAAAACATGAGATTTGATGGGCCAGAAGCAGAATGATACGGTTTGGATCTGTGTCCCCACCAAGTCTCATGTCAAATTGTATTCCTCAATATTAGAGGTGGAGCCTGATGGGAGGTGACTGGATCATGAGGCAGATTTCCCACTTTGTATTGTCTTGAGTTCTCGTAAGATCTAGTTGTGTAAAAGTGTGTAGCATCTCCCCCTCTCTTCTGTTCTGGCCATTTGAAATGTCAGCTCCCTCCTTGCCTTCCACTATGACTATAAGTTTTCTGAGACCTCCCCAGAAGCTAAGTAGATGCCGGTTCCATGTTCCTAAACAGCCTGAAGAACCATGAGCCAATTAAACCTTTTTTCCTTATAAATTACCCAGTCTCAAGTATTTCTTTATAGCAATGAGAGAGTGGACTAATACGATTGCCATTGTAATACTATTAAAAAGTGGAATTTTAAGAGGTAATTAGGCCATGGTGACTCCACCCTCATGGATGAGATTGGTGCCATTATAAAAGAACAAGTTCTACCTCCCCTTGCTCTCTCTCATGTTCTCACTTCTGCCTTTAGATGATGCAGCAAGAAGGCCCACACCAGACACAGGTACCTTGATATTGGACTCTCCAGCCTTCAGAACTGTGTGACAATAAATTTGTGTTCCTTAAAAATTACCCAGATTCCAATATTTTGTTACAGCAACACAAAACAGACTGAGACAGAGTCCCTCCTTAAACATGTTCAACTTTCCCTTCATTCCACTGGTGCTAGGTCAGGATTATAAGTTGATTGAGGGCCTACAAGGGTCTATACCGTTGATTCAAGTCAAGCTTCTATTCATCAAGCCCTGAGTTATTCTCTTTTAGGTATGCAAATCACGTCAAATTTTGATGAAATGTCTACCCATTTAAACTCTAGGAACCCCATGATCAATTAGTCATTGCCAAAATGTCATGTAGGTCATATTATTCTGATTATCAGTTATGCCTGCTGCTTTCAATAGTAACATAGCATGCCCATCTTGCTTCTGGGCATTAACAAGTATTACTTTGTCATTGTTACTCTGAGTACCCAACCTTATCATTAAGATCAGGAAGCCATTTAAATGGTTACATTTCTCACCTTTATTGCACCCTAACGAGGAGAGTTATTGAAGTACTTTTTAAGGCCTCTTTTGCTTCTCTCACCAATGTATTTTTCTATGCTGAGTGAAAAGAAATAACATCTAGGCTGTTTTTCGGGAAGGACTAGATGTTTTGAAAGGATGAATAAGTCACATGCGATAAATCCACCCCAAAATCCAATATTTTCCTAAGACTTTGGATTTCTTGATTTATATTAAACCAAAACATTTCTGATATCTTCACTTCATTTGATATAGACTACCATTTGATCCATCTTTAATAAGAAAAAAGAAGTACAAGAAAATTATTAAATTTACTTCCAGCTATTTGGGCTAGTTTGACCTAGCACATTAAGTCCAGAATTTATTGTACATGTACCAATATAGACATTTTTAACCTGATATAAAATATAATTCCCCCTTTTTGGTCTAGCACCCTTAGGACCAATTCCTGCACACATATCCAAGGTCTTTTGCTGATGTAAAATATTGAAATGTATAAGTCTACATCCAGATTTGGTTTGTTTAATTGATCCCCAAGAGCATACTGGGATCTACCTTCAGATGCCAGGTGAAGTAGTAGAGCAAGATGGGGGAGTCTTAGCACCCTGTTCTTTGAAGTCATTACAATGTCTTCAAGCATCACAGGATCAGTCTTATCTGACAGGAGATGGGGACTGCTTCTGCCAGCCCTAGGAGTTACAGGGGATTCGGAGTTATTGAAATTTTCCCAAGCATCCCAATTCTAATCCTGTGGAATCTAATTGTTTACCAATCAATGATTTAACATTTGCCTGGGAGACCTGATAAACTGTAAATTTAAGTATTTTAAATTCAGCAACCTACATGATCAGGTCCTGTGACTACTGGTACACACATTAGCCCTGGACCTACAGGACATCATTTTAGGTAGGTCACAGAAACTTTCTTGTTTTCTAACTTAGCCTGGCATCTAAGATCCTGAGTCTGTTATTTTTTTTTTTCTCTTTAATTATTCAATGTGAGTAGAAGTAGCTAGTCTTTTCCATCATTATTGTTCTCTTTGTAATGTTCTATTGTAGAATTCTTTCAGTCTATCAAAACCATTCTTTCATTTCTGGTCGCCCAAAGAGATAATTTAAATATCACAGTTTGCATTGAGTGGCATGGAATAATACCAATACCCCACCCTCTAACAGTAACTGAATCCTTCCCCTTCCAAATTAGAGAACCCATTTCAGATTGTCATTCCTTTTTGGATCTCCTACCTGCCACTTCTGTTCCCACTTATTGTATGGGTCAGAGTTCTTCGTTGCAGGCAACACAGTCTATTCTTAGCTTAACTTAAGCAGAGATAGATACCCGTATACATCACTGAGGTATTCCAATGAAAATGCCAGTGATAGTGTCACCTACTGCTTAACACCCAAAAAGTTAGGCTGTTAACTAAGGTGTTAAACACCAGAAGTTCCAGAACAACTGCCACAGAACAAAATGAAATAAACAAAACACAAGTAT
Source organism: Piliocolobus tephrosceles (assembly GCF_002776525.5). Taxonomy (NCBI): domain Eukaryota; kingdom Metazoa; phylum Chordata; class Mammalia; order Primates; family Cercopithecidae; genus Piliocolobus; species Piliocolobus tephrosceles. The sequence continues at coordinate 39,944,559 of NC_045451.1, forward strand.
TTCCATGAATATACTTTCACAAAACTGTACATTTCTGTGTTCTGATGTTTATGTCTGCTTTCCAAGTCTCATCCAGGTGTATTTGACTGGCTGACTCAGATCACAGCAATAGTTTGAGCTTATGGGAGTCTGGTAATTGTAGCATTTGGCTACAGGAAACACACTACAACAGAGTTGCAGTGGTGTTGAGTAACTCAATCTTCAGATTCTTCAAGATTCATGTTTACCTATATGTAGTGGCTTTTGATTCACATACAGTTTTAATATAAAACTTATTTATTATTTGAACCCTGACTATTAGTGCTGCCATGGCTGCTATTTTTCTTTGAAAAGAGAAAAATGTCTGCCGAAAGAAGGAAATTTCAATGTGCAAAATAACACTTGCTTTATTTATCTCTAATATTCAAGGTTAGATAAGCATGGAATGCTAAGAAATACCTTCAAGCTCAGCTCCTACTTTCATGGAGCTCCAGTCAAATAAGGAGAAAGTCACATAAATAAACAATGGTAAATTATTGTGGAAAGTGCAAAGGGTGAAACATTCACAGGGAAACATTGTGATTGTAACAATAATCACTACAATGATGAAAACTGAAATGGATTGAATGGATAGCATGTCTCTAGTGGTTTTCTAAGGTATCTTCATGTCTTTAATATCATACCATCATCCCACAGTGAAAACTCAATTGGACCCTTAAAGTCTTAACTTCCCATAATTCACAAATTATCTTCGTCTAGTAGGACCTTATTATCACCTCTCAAATCACGCAGAGGAAGAAGCTGGATTTCTTTACCTTCTAAAACTGGTAGCTCTACTCCTAGGCTTTAAGTTTCTCCCCAGGCTAAACAATGATAATATCACTGCTTAGCTTTGTGCCACTTCTCCCTTTCCAAGTCAGAGGATACACAATTTGAAAAGCTTTCTCTTAGTATTCTGTAACTTTAAATAAAACGTATTTCCCAGCAAACAATTTTATTTTAAAAAGTTTGTACCTGATGGAGTGGGGAAAAATACCTCATTTGTTCCAAATCATTTCATTTCATCCTGCTAAAATTTGATTGATGCCCAAATAAAATAGAGTAATTTTGCCACATGCCTGGAATGCCATCTGTTGCAAAGAATAACACTCTGCAGCAATTCCACAAACTGTATCCAATGAGTAAGGTTAGAGTCTGCTCTCCAGAATAGTGAGTGAGACTGTCATAAATCCTAGAGTGTTGTGAGCAACGTCTCCCTGTAACTAACCTTGAGTAAGACATCTTTCTCTCTCACACAGACTGGCATACACTAAGAACATTTTACCAGTGCTTCTGTAGTTACCATTACCCTCATTCTCTCACTGATTCCCCTGTGTGCCACAGGAGACAGAGAGAAAAAGAGATTCACTTCAAGCGGCTAGATGAAATCATCTATCCTAACTTCTTCGGCAAACCAATGGGGAAGTAATATTTCTAAGGTGAGTCAGCAAGTCTGAGAAAGGGCCCGTGACGGCCGCCCTGAGATAATTTTTTAATGCATATAATGTCCTTGCATGCAGCTGGTACTCTTGATCTACTATTGGTGTTTTGCTTTCTTTACCCCAGGCGAGGAACTGGGTCAGCCAGGCTGGATGGAAGCCTGTCAGCGATTTAATTTACAGGGCCTGTGTCCTAGTTTCCTTCCCCAAACCTTAAACAAATAGGCTTTCATTCAATCATTACAGGTTTATTCCTTTGAGGTTTGGGGCTTTTAAACCTCCAGACATTGATTAAATCTCTGTTAGTAGTCACAAGTTGTGTTATTACCAGTATCCTTTGCGGAAATTTCTAAGATTTGGTCATCCAATAGAGACCCAAGAAAGGAAGAAATCTGAGTAAAATGGCAGGCAAAATTGTAAGTTTTGCTGACTTCCCGATTTTTCCAAGGGAAGCCGTTGGTGGCATGCCATATCAACGCTCCTTTGGGGTCCTCTTTGTTCCCAGGATATTTACTTGGAGTAGCCTAGCCTAAGTTACAAGTACTCTAAAGCTATGAAACAGAAATTTAAAAAATCAATTTCTCTCATGTTGAGAATGCATGTCATGACCTTGGTTTAAGGCAGTTCTCTCCAAACAGGCATCCCACACCTTGATAAAGGCAGCTGGAGCCAGGAGCATGTATTTGGTACTGCCAACACTGTGAGTGGAAACAGCTCTGTATTTCACACCCAACTAAAAAGCCTAAAGCCCTTTTCCAGGAATGACCTTTGAGGATTTTCACCCAAGATGCTAGCCTTTTACAATATATAATAAAGGCTTGTCAGATAACTGTGTAACACTCTAACATATGACCCCAGTGTTGGGATCAATCAGAGACCAGGACCTGAGAGTCAATATATCTTGTCGAAAGAATGCAAAACTTTCAGAATACATTATGGTGAAGTTTGCAAATCCCACATAAATAAATTAGGAAATCTGCTTGATAGACTTGAATTTTCATCACTCAATCTTTGCCGTGCACCTTGCTAAGTGTGGAGACTGAGCAGGGCTGCTTCTGGAGGAGGAAGAATACGCAGCTCTGCAGACATGTGTGCCTATCTTTCCATACCACAGAACTCTTACTGAACCTTCACTTCCTCACATCCTGCTATGTTCGCCTCCCATGTGACCTTGTAAGTACTATTTCTTCATCAAGAAGAAGGTGGAATGGTAGAACATAGGAAAGAAAGAAAGGTAAGAAAATAAGCAGAAGCAAAAATGCAATTTTTCCAACATTACTAATCATCAGGGAAATGCAATCAAAACTACATTGAGATATCATTTCACTTTAGTTAGAATGGCCATTATCAAAAAGAAAAAAAATAACAAATGCCAGCAAGGATGTAGAGAAAAGAGAACTCTTACACACTCTTGGTGGGAATGTAAATTTTAAATTCAATTATGTAAAACAGCATGGAAGTTCTTAAAAAGAAAAACTAAAAATAAAACTACTATATAATCTAGCAATTCTACTACTGGGTATTTATTCAAAGTAAAGGAACCAGTATGTTGAAGAGATATCCACATTCCTCTGTTGACTGCAGCACTATTCACAAGAGCTGAGATATGGAATCAACCTAAATGTTCATCAGCAGATGAACGGATAAAGAAAATGTGGTATATATACACAATGGAACATTGTTCAGCCAAAAAAAAAAAAAGAGAAAAGAATGAAATCGTGTCATTCGTGGAAAAATGGATATGGCTAAAGGACATTATGTTAAGTGAAATCAGTCAGGCACAGAAATATAAATACCACATGTTTTAACTCATACATGGAAGCTAAACAAATTTGAGTTCATAGAAGTAGAAAGTAGAATTGTGGTTCTTAGGGCTAGGAAGGGTAGTAGGGAGGGGATGATAGGAAAAGGTTGGTTAATGGGTACAAAATTACAGCTAAATGGGAGAAATGAGTTATTGGGTCCTGCAGCACTGTAGGATAAATATGCTTAACTATTATTTATTGCATGTTTGCATGTTTTCAAAGAGCTAGAAGAAGAGAGGATTATGAATGTATACAACACAAATTATAAATCTTTGTGGTGACAGAAATACTAATATCCTTGATTTGATCATTACACATTGCATATGTATTGAAGTATCACTCTATATCCCATAATTGTGTAAAATTATAATATGTCAACTAAAAATAAAACTAAAAAAACTATACAATTTAAAAATAAAATTTTGGGGACTAATGGGCATGCTGATTATTTTGACTGTGGTGGTGACTTCCCAAATATGTAAGTGTCAAAACTTAAAAAATGTGCACTTAAATATGTGCAGTTTATCATATGTCAATTATACCTCAATAATGCTGTTTTTAAAATGTAAATGCATTTTATATCTCGATGAGAAGTGTGAAAGAAAAATGTTTTTCCCCAGGGATTTTGACTTTGTTAATATGATGCTATTTGCATAACCGATGCTCTTGCTTCTAATAGAGTTTGATAACCCTGGACCTGCCTTCCCAGAAATTTCCCACTGCTGATTAGTTCAGAGTCTGTGGGTTTATAACCTAATTTAAACCACATTTCTCTCCATCAGAGTACAGGGAGGGCTCACCCTGCTGGCCTGGAAGGGCACTGTTGCAAAGGTGCTAATCCTTTGCCTCAGTCAGATATGATTCTGAAATTCGCAGATGGTAGCAGCAGAGGTAACGAAGCAAGAGGTAACACCCAGTGACGTTTGGAAAGCATTTGTTCTCTTGAGAACATCACCCAGGCCTGACTTCAATACCCACATGTTTTTAAATGTCATAGCCATCAATTTTCTGGTATTAATGAAGTCAGGGAAATGAAATTATGAAACCCAACAGAGAACAAGCCTCTGTGTCTCTGCTTGTCACGACCTGCTGACATGAAGGACCCCACACAACAGCTGCTTGCAAATGATTACATCTCTTCTACTCTTTTCAAAGTTCAAAGTAGAGACATGATAACCTTTGTAAAAAAGGTACGTGCTTCAATGTGTTCAAACTAATTTCAAAAGAACCTCCAACATAAGGATCGTGAAATAAGCAGCCGTCTTCCTCTAGTGACAAAAGCAGTGACACAAAACACTCAGAAACATCCAGCCACATGTTCATGGTGCCTTGCTCCACTATCAATGTGAATGAATATGGGGAAAATATAGATGGGGCCATATAGCTGCCGATCTTCCTGCAGAGTGAATTACATCCAAGGCTGAGAAGAAAACCAAATTATTTACAAGTAAAATGTGATCAAAGCACATGCTATGGGTGAATATTGAAACAGCCCTTCTTAATTTACTCAAGTAATCAATAAGCCTTTAGTAAGCAATCATCAAAATATTTACATCTTGCCAACAACTGCAGAAGGAAAAAGACCCCCAAATATACTGGCCTAAGTTAAACAGCAGTGCAATTCTCTCTTACAAGAGTATGTTAGGTAGTCGAAGGCTAGCATGATGACACAACAGAGTTCAAGATTTTGCTTCCTTCCATCTTTCAGCTCTGCCCTTCCTAGTGTGCTGCCCTTGTCCTGCATGGTCCAAGATAGCTCATCACCACATTCACATTCAACCCGACAGGAAAGGGGAAGAAGAGGACATAAAGATCATGCCCATTCTCTTTTAAGGGTATTAACAGCTGTATGAAGCTGTTCTTTGCATTGCTATAAATAAATGTCTGAAATGGGGTAATTTATATAGAAAGGTTTAATTGGTTCACAGTTTGACAGGCTGTGCAGGAAGCATGGTACCAGAATCTGCTTAGCTTCTGGGAAGGCCTCTGGTAGCTTACAATCATGGTGGAAGGTGAAGTGGAAGCAGCAAGTCACATGGAAACTAGCGGGAGCAAGAGAGAGTGCGAGGTGCCACACACTGTTAAACAACCGTTTCTTGCATGAACTCCATCATTGCCAAGCGGATGGTGGTAGGCCATTCATGAGGTATTCTCCCCCATGATCCAAATACCTCCCACCAGGCTCCACCTCCAACACCAGGGATTACATTTTAGCATAAGATTTAGCAGAGATACAGATTCAAACCACAACGAGGGCATAACCTGGAAACTCAAAATATGAATTTGTTTACATCCCATTAGCCAAAACTTAGACAAATGGCTGCAACTAAGTACAAAGAAGTCTGGAAGTTTAAGACTTTATTTTGGGTAGCATGTGTCCAGTTAAAATTTAGAGGCTCTAATTCTAAAAGGAAAAGATAGAGGATAAAAACTGGGAGATAAACAGCATCTCAGCTATGTATGTAGATAGTCAGAGCCTGCTATGAAATACTGAATAAAATATGTCAGTCTTCCAAAGCCAAGTACTTCTCTCTGCCCACCCCCACGACCCCATACTGTCTTCAAACACTCAGCGCCTTTAGGATAATCCTGTGCACACTCAAAGCCACTCTTTAACTTGAATAAAAACCAAGTGCCCTCCTTGGTCCCACTCTCTCAGGAATTTCCTCAGCATGGTTACACTGTGTCAACAAAAGAAATGCATGAACAGCTGCCACATTAGAAATATTCATCTTGAAACGTTTTTTGGAAAATATTGTCTTCTGAAGCACTTATGCTCAGGTCCTTGTCTTCTCCAATGTTTTTGATCCACCCCTAAAGTCTGTATTCCCTCAGTTGTTTGACAGGAAACTATGGGATGCTTCTTAAGCCCATGATGCTTCTAAATTCTCTTGATCAATTTTTCTACTTATTTCAAGTAGTCTGATTTATCATGATGGCTTGGGTTTCATCCTACCTCCCCCTTGAAGTCTTCCTTGATCACTTTGGTTCTCACTGGCCATATTTGTCTTTGAATTTCTCTCACATCTTACAATAATTTTAGCCTGCAATTTGCATTTATATGCTCTATTATACAAGATATTTACATGTAATGTCATACGTACTAACATTGGCTTTTCGGTAATATTAACAATTCCTTGAAGACAGTGGTCATTTAATATGCTCAGTACCAGCTCAAAATTTCAAACTTGAGGAGGTAATTTTGTTAAGTATTTATATGGTGCTTATTGTACGACTGTCATTGTACAATCAAATTTAGCATCCATGTAAAATAATGAAGGTACACAGGTATGATTAATAATCAAAACTCACGATATATTCCAAAACATTAAAGCTAAAATTTGAGCATGAAGGAAAGGTGAGGGCCAGGCTCCATGGAACTGCTGCGAAGCCAGACTCCTCTTCAGTTCAGTTGTACAAATAGGTAAACATTTTGGCAGTAAATACTGCAGAGTGATACAACATGAGATCATTGTCAGGGATAATTTGCCTTTCTATCAGTGTTGGAATCCATAGTTTCAACTTCAAACGTCAGTTTGGATCCAACTCTTTCAGGAATTTCTCCTCAGGATGCTGAGGTTCTATTGCCTCAAGACTTGACAAAGATCACAAAGGAATTAATTGAATATGTACAATAATCGAATACTATGATATAAACAGATTAATTCTGAACTAAATTATTATATATATATATATAGGTTATATATATATGGGTAAAACGAATAGCCATTTATCAATACCATGTGGTTGTGGTATTCACTGTAATTCTTCCTCATAATGGACCAAGAAAAATCCTCATTCATCCGTGTAAAATAGATCATTCATCTACCTTCTTTCTTTGTATGGTCTCACCCCATCATTACTTTCTTTGGTCTTATCATTCCGTGCCACGTGGTGATCCCTACACTGACCATCCTATTATATCAAATCTGATATACCAGTGACATGGCCTCAGTTCTTCCTCTCCGTGTTTCCTTCCTTTCTCTTTCCCCATACCTCTTTCTTCTCCTCTTCTTTCTCCTTCTGTCAATACCTTCTTTTTTTCCTACGGCAGTGGTATGTGTAACGTTAGAAATTCTCATTTAGGTGGGAATTAAGTAACTTTCAGAAGTGACATACTGCATAAAATTTCATCATTGTTCAAAATCCATTATTATTTTTTCTCTCAAACTACTATATTTGTTTATGCTCACTTATATGTGTGCAGACATAGCTCTATACATTGCAAATAATGATTGCTTTGCCATATGTGTGCCAGTAAAATGACATAATGCATACAAAACTATCCATTTGCATGTTTTGAAACATGAAGACCTGGACATAGACTCTTTTTCCTTCCCTTTTATTGTTCTGCATTTTGCATTCTGGCCTGCAGTGCAACTGCCCTAATCGCTCTAGCTTTAGAGTGATACAATGCATTAAAGTGGCTTTTATGATTGATTAAATGCTCCAGCTCTGCTACTACATTTAATCAATGGCAGAAACTTGACACAGCTTCATTGGCTACAAGGCATTACAGATTAAGCTTCACACATTTTAGCTATTTCAGAACAAATTATTATTTTTATAACTACAGTATTTGTAGTGCTTCGGAGAGTGACTATTGTTTCTAGGAAAATAGCATGTTCATTTTAATTCTAATTAATTTGAATGCCCAAAATTATTGCAAGGTACATTTCATTAGTATCTTGCCTTCGTAAAGGCTATAATAATGTTAAATCCACATTTTTTTTTTCAATAGTCTGGTGATGACTGTTACAGTAAATGGTCATAAGATCTGACAGTCCAACCACCAGACACAAAATTTGCAAAATATTGGAGAGATTGTTTGAAGAAAATTTAATCTGCTTAAATTTTGCATGAAAGGTAAACAGATTTCTTGGTTCTGGTGACTGTAGATATGCTTGTTCTCAATTGCATATGTATTTCTATGATATATTTATAGAATACATATTTATACATTAAGATATATATAATGGGCCGGGCACGGTGGCTCAAGCCTGTAATCCCAGCACTTTGGGAGGTCGAGGCGGGCGGATCACGAGGTCAGGAGATTGAGACCATCCTGGCTAACACGGTGAAACCCCGTCTCTACTAAAAATGCAAAAAATTAGCCGGGCGAGGTGGCTGGCGCCTGTAGTCCCAGCTACTCGGGAGGCTGAGGCAGGAGAATGGCGTAAACCCGGGAGGCGGAGCTTGCAGTGAGCCGAGATCCCGCCACTGCACTCCAGCCTGGGCGACAGAGCAAGACTCCGTCTCCAAAAAAAAACAAAAAAAAACAAAAAAAAAAACCAGATATATATAATGTGTGTGTGTGTATATACATATATAAGAATGAAGTGAAAGATGCTCTCCCTTTACTCTTTTAGGACCATGTTTCTTCCCTAAGCAACTGGCCCAGACACACTCCATGTCGATGAAAACAACAGGTTACAGAGTTTCAACCACAATTGCTAAAACAGATCTAAGGACCACAATTTGCCTTTCTCTGAAGCTGTCTCCCAATATTTTGTTTTTCTTGACAGAATGGGCTATGTCATATCACCTTTGTGTTCCAAACAAGAAGTACAATTTCTTGCTCAAAGTGAGTGTTTAATACATGTTTGTTGAATGTCTTTTTTTGTGGCCTAAAAGTCCAACAAACTTTTGTAAAACCTTCAAAATGACCATTGGAAATAAGCTACAAATTAATTAAAACAGCAACCCTTTTGTTAATAATACCAGAGGACAATCCCAAGTAAACTCTTATACTGTGTTGACGGTGTCCTCTTTAAAATATAATCATGAAAAGGAAATGTTTCCAAGACAGACTACTACAAAAGAAGCCAAAAACTCTGAGTAATTTATATTCATGAATGCATTAAAAATCACAAGACTTTTTAGTTTGCAAAACCAGAGCTGAGTAGACCTGTAACCAGTAATCATGAAAGATAATTGATCAGTACACTCCAAAAGTGTCAAGATATTGAAAGAGACAGGACTAAGGAACTGTTACAGATTGGAAGAAACTGAGGAGACGTTATAACTAAATGCAATGTGGGATCTTTGATAGGATCCTGGAACATAAAAGTGGACATTTGTGGACAAACTAGTGGAATTCAAATAAAGTTCATCGTTAACAGTATTGTACTATAGTTAATTTCCTAGTTTTGATCAGTATACTGTGGTTATATAAGATGGTAATATTAGTGAAGAGTTTATATGAACTCTACTATTTTTGTCAACTTTTCTGTTGGTCTAAAATTAGTTTAAAATAAAAGTAAAATAATAATAAATAAAGGTGAATAGTAAATAAAGTCCCTAACTATCAACTCCAGAAGGTTTATCTTACCAGTTACTCCGGAAGGTTTATCTTACCAGTTAGGATACTTTTAGATACAAGCAATAGAAATCCAACTCAAATTAGTTTAAACAGTCAGAAACTGTGTTGGTGCCTTGAAAGTCTGGAGATAGGCAGCCTTCTGGCTTAATACAGTTGAAACTCCAGCCCCATTTCTGTGATTCTTTTCTCTTCTCACTGTGGACTTGCTTCAGGCTGTATTTCATCGTGATCTTATGATGGATATCAGTTTTTGAGGCCAAGATTCCTCTTGTCTTTTCCGAGAAAGAAAAAAAAAAAGACTCTCTTTTCCTTTCTCATAAAAGTAGAATCTTTGCAAATGCCTCCAACCATTTTCATCTTAAGTCTCACAGGTCAGAATTAGGTCATATGTCTATTCCCAGATCAATGACTGGTAAGTCATTACCACGATTAATTCAACTAATCAGAGCCCATCTCTGAAACTAGAGATGGGCTCAGCTTTTCTAGGTTAACATAGGTGCACAAGAGAAAGATAGAAACCTGAGTAAAATCTGTCAAAAGGAGAAAATTTATGTTTGGGAGGCAACAGGAAATGTTCATGACAATTATAATTAGAAGAAATATTCTCGAAATTTGAAAGCAACTACTATAAAGCAAACTACTACTTTACAGAGTAGAAAGAACCCATGTGGAGAATAGTAACCTAAAAGTTGACATGCAGTTGCTTTAAGTTCAAGTGGGTTTCTAGCTTAGAAGGACTAATAAACTTCAAGTTAGAGTACAAACTACAGACCACAGAATCCTAGATTTTGAGTTTCTTTACAGATTTGCACTTATCCAGGGCAGAAAACTGCCTCACCCCTAATAACTAGCCTTTTCTAAAATATCTCCCATATACATAGGCTGGCCTCAGATCTACCTTGCAGGAAGTTATTTTTTATGTTGCTTTCATTCTGTCTTCTGGATCATCACTAATATAAATGCACTTCTTTTCCCCTTGGCAAGCCTTCAGTTTCCAGAAGATAAATTCCACATTTCTCTTCTCCTGCACACTGAACAAGGTTGTTTTTAGGCATCTCACGTGCCTAGTCACCCTCTGGACACCATGTTTTCTCTTAAAAAAACATGGACATAACACCCGCCTCCATGTCTGAGCTCAGTAATAGGAGTACAGTTGGGTCACAATTTGTAAGAGATCTGTACATTATATTAATTAATTAATGCAGCCTCACATTACATGCTTAATGTGTTAATATTATTTCATATTAAGTTCCTTGGGGGTTGAGGAGGAATGAGTTTCCAGATAATAAACTGCCTGAATGTGCGGAATAATGATAGAAATGTCACTTCCATTCTTCCTCCCATGAACTCCTGCTTAGTGGCCTCATGAGGGCAATAACAATAAAACCAAGTTAAGGAGAAAGTTGGGGGGAAAGTTAGCAGATGTTTAACCTATTTGAGCCAGGGGACATGTTCTCCTAGTGAGGCCCCAAACAGCTTTCAAACTGCAATAAAATAAACCTTGTTATTGTAGCTGAAGGAATCAGCCTGAGTTATTGCCCAGCAGGCATTAGGAATTAGAATATGCATCAATCTATTCTGTGGCCTTGAGAGCAAGTCTAACTCAATCTTCAATAGCAGAAGTGAGAGGGAGAGGCTGGAAAATTGTTACATCCAGCAAATCCCTGCTGCTCACTCCATAGACTAAGGGTGTTCTTCACCCAAAACATGGGTTCTGGGCAGAGCTGCTTACACTGGGGGAAAAAAAAATCTTAGTCTCACAAAAACCAAACAATCTGTTATTAGAAAAGAACATTTATTTCTCCCACAACAGAGCTGTAGTGATACTCTGGTCTGCACTAGCTGGGTTGACCAAACAGACCTACGAGCTGGGACAGGCCTCATTGTTATGGGCTGCTGTGGTGTGAATATTAACAAAAGCCCTTCTCATTCTCAAAGACATCTGCATTTGGACAACCAATCACACAGTTATTTGATACCACTATATTATAGACTCAGCTCTGGATGTTAGAAGCCCATATTAAGGTCTTATCATCCTAATAAGATTACTATGAAACACATGATAAACATAATACAACTCCCATTTGGCATATGAAAGAATAAGTGACACCCCACATCATGCAACTCAGTCACAACCGGACCAGCTGTAGAACTCAGAGCTCCCGAGCCTGATTTCAAATGTTTCATTGGAAAATGTTATTGGAGGCTGTTTTTGCAGATCTATTCCCTTCCTATGCCAGCCTGAAGATGAGAGAAGGGCAGCTAAGGGAACCTTGACTTTTCCTCTGTGTACACTGTTTTGCTGAATTGTCCCTTCTCTTAGATGAAAGCAATAGTAAGATTTAAAAATATACAAACTAAGTTATTTTTTTCTCTCTGCTTCATAAAGTATCATTTACTTTTCTTTTTAAAGTAATACCTGATTAATAAAAACCTTTAGAAGATATGAAAAATGTAGAGAGAAAAAGAAATAGGCAATCTAGAATGTGGTGGGTGGAGAGTCTACTTTTAAGAGTTAAAATTTTTGTTTGTCTAAAACCATAGTTTCAATTTATTTGCTCTGCCTAGAATATTCTACTTTTTCTCATTAATCTAGATTGCTACATTTTCTTAAGACCTCCCCAAAACTTTTCTAAGCACCCTGGTCCACAGTAATTCTTTTCTCCTTACTGGGCCTCAATTACTTATTTTACTTCCTATTACTTATTTTATTGCAAACCTTTGTCTCTGAGACTCAAACCTTTCTAAGAAATAGAATCCTGTCTGATACCTCTGTTTATCCTTAGTACCTGCCACCATGCTTACACATAAGAGTTTGAGAGAGATCTTTTGACTGCAGTTTATGATGATGAGGACCATGGTGATGATGCGGACCATGGTGATGATGCTACTATCAAATGTATCTCTAATTGATTATCTAGTCTTTGCACATACACTACCTTCACTTTGTTTGATTATTAGCCTTGACCACATATCTTAAAGGAGTTTTAAATCCTGTAAATAATACTTGTGTCTCCTCATAGAAAATTACATTCAGGCCTAGAGCTTCTCAGATATGGAAAGATGTTGACAAATTGCTGCAAATTCAGTGGAGAGTTGCTGGATTGATTAAGGGGATGGAAGACTTGATTTATGAGCAAACATTAAAAGAACTAAATATGTAAGGCTGGGCTTCACAGCAATTCTGAGCGGGCTTGAGGGATCTGACAACTGTATATTAGTAGCCAGAGGATGAAAACAGCATTGCAAGAAGAACTGCTTAAATTAGAGAAAAGGGCCTTTGGTGACACTCACCAGGGATTTTAATTACTGGGGAATAAATGTCCTGATACATGAATTCGGCACTTCTCGAACTTTAATGTGCTCACAAATCACCTAGGGATCTTGTTAAAATGTAGATTCTAATTCAGTGAGTCCAGGGTGGGCCTGAGATTCTGAATTTCTAGCAAGCTCTCAAGTGATGCTGCTACTGCTGTCCAGGGACCAAACATATTTACTCAAGCCTCTTCTCTTTTAGAATGGTACAATCTTATTTACTTACAGAGTATAAGTTTTAAAAACGAGACATTGAAACTAAATAAAATATTCTGCAACCCCTAAGAAGGAAGTCGGGGCACAAACCAGCCAAGTAGGGCAGGATGATGAGTTGTTTTTCCCTATTTGGCATCCATACAGGGCCTGCACGCTGTGATGAACTTCCCAAACACATTGCTTCTCTCATATTTATCTTTCCACTCATGCCAGATGACAGCATAGAAAAAAAAGCACAGCTACCTCCAAGTGTTGATTGTAGGCTCTCAGAAAGTTTCTGTTTGCTTCCAAAATAATTACCTTTTGATTAATGCCTGGAATTCTACAGCTGGTGCTTCATTCCTTAAGCTTAAAACTTCCATCTCCTCTACAATGGAAATCTCATCAGTTGTTTGTAGTGTAGTATGGATGGCTTTTAAATCGTTTCCTGATCGATTTTAATGGGGGGCAAAAAGACACCATAAGGATACTACACTGGGGAGTAGACAAGAATGAAGAATGTGAGGACAGCCCAATCATTTCACACATAAGAGGGAGGTCTAAAGAAGAACGGTCAGGCACAGTAATGCACACCTGTAATCCCAGCACTTTGGGCAGCCGAGATGGGAGAATTGAGCTCAGGTGTTTGAGACCAACATGAGAAACACAGTGAGAAATAATGAGGACGACCACAGTGAATTCTTCCTTCTCTTAAGAAAAATAAATAAATAAATAAAGGCTAAGGTGGGAGGATTCCTTGAGCCTAGGATGTTGAGGCTGCATCCGTGATCATGCCACTGCACTTCAGCCTGGATGACAGACTGAGATCCTATCTTGAAAAAACAAAAGAAAGAAAGAAAGAAAGACAGAGAGAGAGAGAGACAGACAGGATGGAATAAAAAAAAGAAGAGAGGCCAATTTGTCAAGGTCTTCCACCTCCTTGCTGCTGAAATCCAGATTTCCAGATTTTCAGACTGGCATTCTTTTCAGTGCACCAAACCTTCCTTTCTCCTCTCCTGGAAATCTGTACTGCTCAGGTCTTCATCTGTTTCAGCCTACAAGTACAGCCAAGGGGCATCCTCCAGCCCTTGGAGCAAGTCACTGATGGCCAGTTTCTCTCATCCAAATTATGCTTAATCAGATAACTTGAGGTAATGTTTCCCTCATCAGATATAACCCCTGAACAGGTGAGTTTCAGTTTCTTTATTATAACCAAAGCAATTAGAATTCAAACTGGAAGGTAAGCCCAGCTGCTTTCTCTCAAACAAACAAGCTCAAGGAGACTTTGAGTAATTCACTAATTACTAAAAGTGACATCATCTCACCTCCATACATATGATCAAATGAGCACAGTAAGGACACTACCTCACACCCTATCAAACCCCCTCCATACTCCATGGTTTCATTGGATACCATAATGATATCTTCTGTTGTCCTAAGCTTTCACCAATCATACAGATATTTCATGTGTATCTCTAATTTGATTCTCACAATAATTTTTAAGATAAGTATTATTGTTACTATTTCCTGTTTTGGCTGGCAAAATTGGTTCACAAAAAAAGTTAACATTATGCCAAATGTCACACTAAATCTGGAACTTGGACCCTGACCATTGAACTTTAAAATCTCATGTTATTTTCAAGAAAATATACCTACTTGGCTGGGCACGGTGGCTCACACCTGTAATCCCAGGACTTTAGGAAGCCGAGGTGGGCAGATCACGAAGTCAAGAGATCAAGACCATCTTGGCCAACATGGTGAAACCCTGTCTCTACTAGAAATACAAAAATTAGCTGGGCATGGTGGTGTGCACCTATAGTCCCAGCTACTCAGGAGGCTGAGGCAGGAAAATTGCTTGAGCCCAGGAGGTGGAGGTTACAGTGAGCTGAGATCTCGCCAATGAACTCCAGCCTGGTGACACAGCGAAACTCTATCTCAATTAAGAAAAAAAAGAAAAGAAAATATACCTACTTGATCAAGATCAAGATCAAGTTAATTCTTCCAGTCCCGAGATAAGTTCAGAACTTGTTGCTTTTACCTAATAAAGTGGACTTCACTGAGTCATAACACAATATTGACTTTGTGTGTTCTTGTGTGACTTTTTGATTTTCATGTCTCTTTTCTAGTTGGCTTCCCACCTTAGGAAAGTATATTTATTAGCAAATGATGGTGCAGCCTCAATTAATTGAAACTGAAGTAACCACCTGGCAAATGTAATGTTGTTCTCAGTTCAATGGATTAAGAGAAAGAAACAGTAGACAAGAAAACCAATATGGAGCATTTTACTACAAAAATGCACTGCAAATCCTAAGGTCATAGATTGGGTGTGAACTCATTCTCTGTCTCAATGTTTAATACAGTACACTGAGAATTCAGGGCCATTAAGATGTCGCCAAAGCTCTTTAAGGTCCCCAGTCTGCAGAGACAAAATCAATCACGTTCAATAGCCTCTCCTTACTGAGACATAAAACAAACGGGGACACTAAGACTATGCCCATCAGAAAGTTTGACAAAAATGTGTTAATCTGGTTTAGATATTTGATTCCTCATGAGATATTATTGACCAAATTTCCCACACCTTGTATGTGCTAGTTAACTGAATCTTTATGGTCATTTCTATTTTTTTCTAGCTCTGCTATCAGAAACAAAAACACTGAAGTATTTCCATCTCTATCCATTGGGACAAGCCTTTGGATCAGTTATACAAAGCCTATCTGTCATTTAAGGACCAGTTTCTATTCGACTCAATTCTATATAAATAATGTCAGCCTAATTCTTTCCAGTGATCTCAGATTAGCTGTGTGGAAAGCAGATGGTGCTGGCATGAAGTAGCACATTTGTTTTCTCTCTATATTTGTCTGTATGTATTACCTGATCTTTTAACTAAACAAGCAAGCAGTTATCTAAATTGTCTACCTTATTTTCCAGGTATATCCAAATAACTGCTACCTTTTAATGCCCAGGTAACAATAAAAATAAAACTGGGGTAGTGTTGTAGCTAGAATGAGATTCTAAATAAACATACTCTGGAGGAAATCAGGAAAACTAACATTAGAGAAGGTGACTGGTGTAACTGAAAAGCAGGTTACTTGCTCCCTGTATGTATAGCTCAATTAACAAGAGTAAGGCGTGACACACACAAACAGTGAATTTATTCAGAAAGGGGAAGATGACACAAAGCATCCTGCCTTTAAAGGTGCTACTTCACCTTTGGAGCAGAAAGCAGACATTTTTATAAGGTAGGGAAGGAAAGGAGCAAGGGCAGGGGTCCCCTGCTACCTTTTCTACAACATTTTGAATTGGTGCCTTCCTGGGCAGAAGTAAGTCATAACAGTGGACAGGTGGGCATGCGTTAGATAAGCCTTGCTAGTGAGTGTAAGTTCAGAGGTGACCCAGGGAGGATGGAAGCTCTGAGACAACTCCCTGGAGATGAAATTTCCATGGCAGTATGCTTTGGTCTGCAGATTGACTGTCAACTCTGCCAGAGAGATCTGTCTTGGAACACACAGAAGAACTTGGCCTGTGAAGAATGTCTGGTGACAGGGGGGAGGTGAAAGCCTATATCTGCATTTCAGAAGGGCTAAGTAGAAAACAGGAAGTTGGGGAAGAGAGAAAAAAAAATAATTAAATCACCTCTAGAAAGATGGGGGTACTCTGTTACACCAGGACTAGATACAAAGATGGACTGAATCCGAGGTGCTAAATCTGAGAATGAAACTGGAGAGCTAAAAACCATACAGAAACCTAAAGCCAGAAGTTACCAAAAAATATATATACACATCATCAAAATGGCTAAAACTAAAATGACTGTCAATACCAAATATCAGCAAGGATTGAGGCAACTGGAAGTGTCAACATATTGTTTACAAGAATGTAAAATGGTATAACCAAGTTGGAAGATTGAGTCTTAGGGGATGGACATAGATTGATGATTCGTTTATCATGGAAAATCATCATTGCCTTTATCATAGAAAAGGCAATACCTTTAAATGCAACATTTTTAATACTTACTCATACAGGTTGGCTGTGTCCCCACCCAAATCTCATCTTGCGATACAGATCCCATAACTCCCATCTGTTGTAAGACGGACCCAGTAGGAGATAAATGAATCATGGTGGCCATTCCCCCCATACTGTTCTCATGGTAGTGAATGAGTCTCATGAGATGTGATGATGTTATACGGGGTTTCCCCTTTTGCTTGGCTCTCATTCTCTTTTTGCCGGCCACCATGTAAGACATCCCTTTGCCCTTCTGTTGCCTTCCACCATAATTGTGAGGCCTCCCCAGCCACATGTAACTGTCAGTCCATTAAACCCCTTTTCCTTTATAAATTACCCAGTCTTGGGTATGCCTTTATCAGAAGCATGAAAACAAACTAATACACTTACCCATTAAATGGAAGTTCTACTCCTAGACATATATCCAAGAGACATGAGTACATGTGGCCACCAAAAGATGTGTATGATAATGTTCATAATAGCTTTATTTATAATGATTAAAATAAGAAAATCATCTAAATGTCAATCAACAAGAAAATGGACAAATAAATGGTAGTTTTCCATGAAATTGAATATTATATAACAATTTTAAAAATGTAACTAATGCATGCAACAATATGGGTAATTTTCATAGATATTCAGTTGAATGAAAGAAGTTACATGCAAAAGATATATAATGTATGACTTCATTAAGGAAATCATAGTAGTAGTTATGGGCTGGAGGGGGGCTACCAACTGGAAAGGAGCATGAGAGAGCCTTCTAGGGCACTAGAAATGTCCCATATTTTCTTCTGGGTAGTAGATAAATGAGTATGTACATATGTCCATACTCATTGAGTTTTATTCATAATATTAGTGTAGTTTATGTAATTTTCTATGCACACAACATATGCTAACCAAGTAGCGTTATATCAATTTTTTAAAGTGTCAAAAGGTAACAATAATTCTAAACACAGGAACCGAATAGAATTCACGTTCACCGCCCATCTTTGCTTAAGGGCTTCCTTTGAAGACTCAAGTCTCAATTAGGGAGAACAGTTTCAAGACTCTTAAAGATGGCTGGGTATGGTGGCTCATGGATGTAATTCCAGCATTTTGGGAGGCCGAGGTGGGTGGATCACGAGGTCAGGCGTTCAAGATCAGCCTGGTCAACATAGTGAAACCCCATCTCTACTAAAAATACCAAAAAAAAAATTAGTCGGGCGTGGTGGCGGGCGCCCGTAGTCCCATTGTCCCAGCTACTGGGGAGGCTGAGGCGGGAGAATCACTTGAACCTGGGAGGCGGAGGTTGCAGTTTGCCAAGATTGTGCCACTGCACTCCAGCCCAGGTGACAGTGCAAGTCTCTGTCTCAAAAAATAAATGAAGGAAGGAAGGAAGGGAGGGAGGGAAGGAGGGAGGGAGGGAGGGAGGGAAGGAGGGAAGGAGGGAAGGAAGGAAGGAAGGAAGGAAGGAAGGAAGGAAGGAAGGAAGGA
>NC_045451.1:39963134-40002837 GCF_002776525.5 Piliocolobus tephrosceles
AGGAAGGAAGGAAGGAAGGAAGGAAGGAAGGAAGGAAGGAAGGAAGGCAGGCTCTTAAAGACTCTACACAATGCTTGGAAACAAATGCCTCAGTAAACTCTTGATCCTTATTCTCATCAGATAGCATTTGGCTAATAAGCCAGGTTCTTCCACAGAACTTAAGTGCATATCAGGCAAATGCCCACTGGCCAATGAGCAAAGCTGCAGTAATTGTCTTTCTTATGGGTATTATGCATATGTATGATTTTCATCACCAATGCAAATTTTTCTACTAACTTCATATCCATTTCCCTATTTTAAAACTGTAAAATTTGGTAATTTGCCATGGGAATTCAGGATACTTGTGAGAATGAATAATGTTCCATTATGTTTTAATCACCTTTTATATGGGTTTTTATTTCTCATCTGTGGGTTGTTAGTTTATTAAAAATTGGTATAGAAGAAAATTAAAAATCCTTAGGAAGGATGGTACTGGAATAGGATTTTTTTTTTTTTTTAAAGCTTTGTAAGTGTCGAAGGAACTGACTACTTCCCCTTCTACCATTTTAAAGTGAAAGTTAATTGACAGCAATAGTGGTTTGATGCTGAATAAGGTGCAGACTGAATAACATTCTGAGTCTTAGGGGATGGACATAGCTTGATGATTATTTTATCACAGAAAAACACATTTAACTAGAGAGATCACAATGACTTGGGGGACGACGATGTTACTTAGAAAATTGTACTGTAATTAAGGTACTATTGATTCAAATTAATACTATGGTGTTTCTAACAATAATGCTGGCAATCTAATACCAATGACAGCCAAAGTATTGTCTTTAAGTAGGTTGAAAATAAAGGTATTTCCATTCTAAATCTCATCTTAGAATGACTAATTGTTTTCTCAAAGAACTGTTACATAAAATGTTGATATCTCTTTCAAATCAAAAGCCTGTTTCAGCCAAATGCACAGTCTTATTATCGAAAACACAAAGCATCATATTTGCCCTCTGTATATTGATTTCTAAAATTACATTGCTTTTTAATATTTCTGCAACGTCATTATAGCAACAGAATTATTTCAAGACTATTATAAAAGACAACAGAAAGAGTCTAAGTCTGGGCATTTACAATGTAGTAGTACTTCAGTCAATCCTTGCTTCTATGTGGGCAGTATATACTTTATTCACCAAATTTATGTAAAACTTTTACTATGTGCCAAACCCTGTCCAGGTTTTTAAGGAAGCAGTGTTGAGAATGGAGCTTAGAGTGAAGAGCAGGGAAGAAAATTTAATCAAAATATCACAGTATTGAATGTATAATCACAAACAGACATAAAGAAATGGGGCCCAGTGAGAGACTCTAATCTAGGCTGAAGTCTAATGAAGTGACATTTGAGCTGAGATCTGAGGAGTTGTGCTGGGTGGAGAACTGCATGTGAGAGCATTCAACAAGAAGTGAACACAAGCAGAGCCCTGAACTAGGAGGAACATAGGAGTTTCAGGTAACCAAAAGAAAGACCAGGGAGATCTTTCCCTGCCTGGAGGGCAGAAAGTAAGGAAGAGAACAGAGTGAGAAGAGGCTGGAGTTGTCTCAGAGGCCAGGAGTAGTCTCAGGAAGCAGATTAAACATATTTTTAGTTCATTACAAAGAGACACCATGAAGAGGTCTTGTAAGCAGAAAGTTTACAAGATCGTGGAGGCATTTTGAAAAGAACATCATGCTACAGTGTGGAAAACAAACTGGAGTGGAGCCAGGTGGCTGCAGGGACATCATCAGCATGCTGTCACAGAGTCCAGAGAAGAAACAAGAGAACTTAGGAGACACAGTGATCACAGTGGTTAGGAGTTCAGACTCCACAAACCTAATGCTCAAATATAGGTTTGGAGTGCATTATCCACCAGAAAAAAACAAGAACTATTGATTCCAGGGCTGGGAAAATACAAGACAAGCCTAGAACACCTTCAAAGTAAGAATGTGCTTGAAGAATGATGGAGTATTGACAAATACCTCATATGTAGGCATTAGCTTAAAGGGGTACCCTCTGTCCAAATCTAGGACAAATGAGTATCAATTTCTTTAAAGCAATAGCAATGGATTATACTCCTTTAAATAATACGTTATGAGTCGTTTCTTTTTGAGACAGAGTCTCATGCTGTCACCCTGGCTGTAGTGCAGTGGCACGATCTGAGCTCACTGAAACCTCTGCCTCCTGGGTACAAGCAATTCTCCTGCCTCCACCTCCTGAGTAGCTGGGATTACAGGTGCATGCCATCAAACCCAGCTAATTTTTGTATTTTTAGTAGAGACAGGGTTTTACCATGTTGGTCGGGCTGGTCTTGAACTCCTGACCTTGTGATGCATCCGCCTCTGCCTCCCAAAGTGCTGGGATTACAGGCATGAGCCACTGTGCATGGTCTATGAGTCTATTATTAATATGAAGATATAATGATAGAACAAGAGATGAAGGGAGGGAAGGATGGAGGGAAGAAAGAGGAAGGAAGGAAGGAAGGAAGGAAGGAAGGAAGGAAGGAAGGAAGGAAGGAAGGAAGGAAGGAAGGGAGGGAGGGAGGGAGGGAGGGACAGTTCCTCCTGATGGATAATGCATTCCAAATCTATATTTGAGTGTTAGGTTTGTAGAGTCTGGAAGGAAGAAAGAAAGGGATAAGGGAAGGAAAGAAAAAAAGGGAAGAAGAAAGGCCAGAAGGAGGGAAAGGAGAAAAGTTCTTCTTTATAGTAGAATGACTAAATAAATGTAGAACCAATATTGGAATTAATAAAGTAACTCTTGACAACCACTATAATAATAATTGACTTAGGTAAGAATCACCAGTGGATGCTAAATATAGTGGGTGAAACTTTGTTTAGTAGCTGGACATTTATATAGTCTCAAAGTATCTCCTGACAAGATACTTCTTAATCATAAAGGGAAAACAAAATGTAACATTTGCAATGGAATCACTCAGAAGGTACCACTTTGACTGAGTGACCAAAGTTAACATTAGCAGTAATGGGACAGGGCCAAATCACATGTCTATGCACCGGGAAGAATACAAGGTCACTTCTCTGGTATTCTTGGCCAAAATGCATAGCCTGATACTACAGTAAACAAATCCAAAATAAGGAACTTTCTACAAAATAACTGGCCAGTAGTTTTTAAGTTAATATCATGTAATAAAAAAGACTGTGGAAGTGTTCCAAATCAAAGGAGACTAAAAAAAATGAGTATTAAATGTGATGTATGATGCAGGATTTTCTTGGACTATAAAAGGGCATTATAGAATATATAAATCTCAATAAAGTCTTTGGATTAGATTAGCTATTGCAACAATATTAATACCCTGATTTTAATTAGTTATGTAAGTGAAATCCTTATTCTTAGAAAATACACTGAAGTATTTAGGGGCAAAGAGGTATCTCACAACTACAACACAGAGAATAAAAATAATAAAGCAAATATGGTGATATGTTAAAATTTGGGAAATCCAAGTGAAGAGTATACGGGATTTTTTCTCTTGCAACTTCTTTGTAAGTCTGAAATTAGGTAAAAATAAAAAGGTAAGAGAAAAAATAAAATAACAAAAGACAAAACAAAACAAAATGAGTGTGGGCTTGGAATGTATGTGTGAGCTGGAATCCTGACTATCCTGCATACAAGCTGTAACATAGATCTTGGGCAAGTTGCTTCACCTGTCCAAGCTTCAAGTTCATAATTTATAAAATAGCAATATTAAATAAGTTATTACATGTAAAATGCTCAATAAATTTATGATTAAGGTAGAGGCAATAGAGAGGAAAGTGGACAGACACCAAAGCACGGATGAGGCAGTGAGAAATTCTGTGCAGTAGCTCTTGTTGTCCCCAGACCACTCAATTATATTATTAGAACATTTTAACTAAGGCAACTCTCTTCGAAGGTTTCAAGTTTCAAACTAATATTCTTGTCCTTTCTCTGATCTCCCGCACTGCTTCTTCAGAACTCCAACTTCCCCGTCCTCATTATGCTGAGATATGTCAGATGATGAGAGAAGAGCAATCTGATTAATACAAATTAGAAAACAAAAATAAACACACCTAGACACAGGGATGATACTATAAAAAGTAAGAAAAAAATGGTGCTGGACATTTTTAGTATTTGTAGATAATGAGACACCTAAAATTGATCACACTACTTTAGATATTGTGTACCAAACAAATGCAGAGCACAGAAGAACTGGCATCTCACCTCCGGAGATGTGAATACTCTATTTCTCTTTATGGAACCTAGGTTGCTGCGGGTAAAATAACTTTTTGAATGTCGTGAAATTTACTCTCCTAAAAATGTATACAATTTAAACCAGTTCTCTCATTGCAGATGTTTTGACACTAGTTCAAGAAAATTTTAAGACTGTTCATTTCCCAGAGATGTTTTTGGGGAAGAAAATTTTTCTGAACTCTGAAATTATGCTCCTACTTTTCCCCATGCAAAAGGCCAACCCTGTTAAATAATTTCCCATTGTATAGGACAATCACTTTTTATAGTTCTCTCTCTTGGACTGTGCAGTAAAGCATGCAGCCTTATTCATCATGTCATGTTTCAAGGAAGAAATCAGAAATCTATCAGCCTTCAAGGCCTGAGTGATGGGAACAGGAACAAAAAACACCTCAAATTGGGGCTGGGTAGGAGCAAAGTTGACAACAGCTCCCGAGAGGCCATTTGTTTTATTTATTTATCACCTGTCAGGGCCAGAAGGAGAAGGGAACCTAATAGGACACAGGACTCAGCAGTGAATCCAAAACTTGGACTTATTTAGAGAACATTCATGAGGAATACAAAAAGTCTGACTAGGGACAATGGGTGTTATCTATAGGATGACCATGTAAATTGTCCTTTAAACTGGAGACCTCTTGGAGAATAAAGGGGTTACTATATCCCTTTACTGGTATAGTGTCAATAACTATACCAGCACAACAGACATCCATCAGAACTGCCTTGGCAAATCAGAGTATATGATCACCATAGTGATGAAGTTGTTGGATATAGATTTATTCTAATTTTACCAGGTAACTGTGCCGATTCCAAGATCTTTGTTTTAGAATATTAAACATGCAACACAGAAATTTTAGAGCTCAAAGAGTTCACAATCTCCATTTTTATAAGTGAAGCTGAAAGAGGTAAAGAAGTTTTATTAACAACTGTGTACATGTAAAGTGGCAGAGATCAAAAGTCTTCTTTGGTATTGTTAGTTCAGCTACAAGCCTGGGATTTATGTTTCCAAGACACTGCATCTGATAAGGGAAGCCAGCGTAACATACACCCAGAAGGTTATGACATTTTCTATATACTTATCATGATCAACTTAAAAAAAAATGGACTCAAATATCATATCCTGAGCTTACTGCTCACCTTCATTTGTCAGACCATGATGCATGAGTAGAAGTTATACTTAGTGAAATGAAGACGCAAACCTAGAGCCCAAAAGCCATCACACCCATGGGTACCCATGCTTGTGCATGAAGCAAGTCAGGCGGACTCCAATGCACAACATGACTGAAGCAAGTATACCAGGACCTACAGAGAAACCACATGCACATAGAATAGCTCTGGGGAGAAGCATGTGCCAGCATATTACAAATAGCAGTGGAGGAAGGCTTGAATGCATCCCTCAAGAACTTCATCCTTGAGTTGGGTTCCAAGATGGCTGAATAGGAACAGCTCTGGTCTGCAGCTTCCAGCATGATCAATGCAGAAGATGGGTGATTTCTGCATTTCCAACTGAGGTACCTGGTTCATCTCATTGGGACTGGTTGGACAGTGGGTGCAGCCCATAGAGGAGGAGCTGAAGCAGGGCATCACCTTACCTGGGAAGCATAAGGGGTTGGGGGAATTCCCTTTCCTAGACAAGGGAAGCTGTGACAGACTGTACCTGAAAAAATGGGACATGCCTGCCCAAATACTGTGCTTTTCCCAAGGTCTTAGCAACTGACAGACAAGGAGCTTCTCTCCCGTACCTGGCTTGGTGGGTCCCACACCCACAGAGTCTTGCTCACTGCTAGTGCAGCAGTCTGAGATTGAACTGTGAGGTGGCAGCCTGGCTGGGGGAGGGGTATCCGCCATTGCTGAGTCTTGAGTAGGTAAACAAAGGGCCAGGAAGCTTGAACTGGGTGGAGCCCACTGCTGCTCAGTAAGGCCTACTGCCTCTTTAGACTCCATCTCTATGGGCAGGGCATAGCTGAACAAAAGGCAGTAGGCAACTTCTGCAGACTTAAAATTCCATGTCTGACAGCTCTGAAGAGAGAAGTGATTCTCCTAGCACAGCATTTGAGCCCTGAGAATCGACAGACTGCCTCCTAAAGTGGGTCCCTGACCTCATGTAGCCTAACTGGGAGACACCTCCCAGTAGGGGCCAACAGACATCTCATACAGCTGGGTGCCCCTCTGGGATGAAGCTTCCAGAGGAAGGATTGGGCAGCAATGTTTGCTGTTCTGCAATATTGGCCATTCTGCAGCTTCAGCTGCTGATACCCAGGCAAACAGGGTCTGGAGTGGACCTCCAGCAAACTCCAAAAGACCTGCAGCTGAGGGACCTGACTGTTGGAAGGAAACTAACAAACAGAAAGGAATAGCATCCACATCAATAAAATGGACATCTACACCAAAACCCCATCTGTAGACATCAAAGACCAAAGGTAGATAAAACTACAAAGATGGGGAGAAACTAGAGCAGAAAACCTGAAAATTCTAAAAACCAGAGCACTGCTTCTTCTCCAAAGGATCACAGCTCCTTGCCAGCAATGGAACAAAGCTAGATGGAGAACGACTTTGACGAGCTGACAGAAGTAGGCTTCAGAGGTCAGTAATAGCAAACTTCTCCGAGCTAAAGGAGCATGTTCTCATCCATCACAAGGAAGCTAAAAACCTTGAAAAAATGAATGACTAACTAGAATAAACAGTGTAGAGAAGACTTTAAATGACCTGATGGAACTGAAAACCATGACACCAGAACTTCGTAATGCATGCACAGGCTTCAACAGCCAATTCAACCAAGTGGAAGAAAGGGTATCAGTGATTGAAGATCAAATTAATGAAATAAAGTGAGAAGACAAGTTTAGAGAAAAAGGAGTAAAAAGAAACAATCAAAGCCTCCAAGAAATATGGGACTATGTGAAAAGACCAAATCTACATTTGGTTGGTGTACCTGAAAGTGATGGGGAGAATGGAACCAAGTTGGAAAACACTCTTCAGGAAATCATCCAGGAGAAATTCCCCAACCTAGCAAGGCAGGCCAACACTCAAATTCAGGAAATAAAGAGAACATCACAAAGATACTGCTCGAGAAGAGCAATACCAAGACACATAACTGTCAGATTCACCAAGGTTGAAATGAAGGAAAAAATGTTAAGGGCAGCCAGAGAGAAAGGTTGGGTTACCCACAAAGGGAAGCCCATCAGACTAACAGGGGATTTCTTGGCAGAAACCCTACAAGCCAGAAGAGAGTGGGGGCCAATATTCAACATTTTTAAAGAAAAGAATTTTCAACCCAGAATTTCATATCCAGTGAAACTAAGTTTTATAAATGAAGGAGAAATAAAATCCTTTACAGACAAGCAAATGCTGAGAGATTTTGTCACCACCAGGCCTGCCTTACAAGAGATCCTGATGGAAGCACTAAACATTGAAAGGAGCAACAGGTACCAGCCACTGAAAAAACAACCCAAATTGTAAAGACCATCAATGCTATGAAGAAATTGCATCAATTAATGGGCAAAATAACCAGCTAGCATCATAATGACAAGATCAAATTCACACATAACAATATTAACTTTAAATGTAAATGGGCTAAATGCCCTGATTAAAAGACACAGGCTGGCAAATTAGATAAAGAGTCAAGACCCATCAGTGTGCTGTATTCAGGAGACCCATCTCACATGCAGAGACACACATAGGCTCAAAATAAAGGGATGGAGGAAGATCTACCAAGCAAATGGAAAGCAAAAAAAATGCAGGGGTTGCAAAATGAGTCTCTGATAAAACAGACTTTAAACCAACAAAGATCAAGAAAGACAAAGCCATTACATAATGGTAAAGGGATCAATTCAACAAGAAGAGATAACTGTCCTAAATATATGTGCACCCAATACAGGAGCACCCAGATTCATAAAGCAAGTCCTTAGAAACCTACAAAGAGACTCAGACTCCCACACAATAATAATGGGAGGTTTTAACACCCCACTGTCAACATTAGACAGATCAAAGAGACAGAAGGATAACAAGGATATCCAGGACTTGAACTCAGCTCTGC
Source organism: Piliocolobus tephrosceles (assembly GCF_002776525.5). Taxonomy (NCBI): domain Eukaryota; kingdom Metazoa; phylum Chordata; class Mammalia; order Primates; family Cercopithecidae; genus Piliocolobus; species Piliocolobus tephrosceles. Next base: position 39,971,396 of record NC_045451.1, read on the forward strand.
AACAGGCAGACCTGATAGTCATCTACAGAACTCTCCATTACAAATCAACAGAATATACATTCTTCCCAGCACCATGTCACACTTATTCTAAAATTGACCACATAACTGGAAGTAAAGCACTCCTCAACAAATATAAAAGAACAGAAATCACAACAAACTGTCTCTCAGACCACAGGGCAATCAAATTAGAACTAAGGATTAAGAAACTCACTTGAAAATGTACAGCTACATGGAAACTGAACAACCTGCTCCTGAATGACCACTGGGTAAATAATGAAATGAAAGCCGAAATAAAGATGTTTTTGAAACCAATGAGAACAAAGACACAACATACCAGAATCTCTGGGACACATTTAAAGCAGTGTGTACAGGGAAATTTAAAGCACTAAACGCCCATAAGAGAAAGCAGAAAAGATCTAAAATTGACACCCTAACATCACAATTAAAAGAACTAGAGAAGCAAGAGCAAACACATTCAAAAGCTAGCATAAGGCAAAAATAACTAAGACCAGAGCAGAACTGAAGGAGATAGAGACATAAAAACCCCTTCAAAAAAGCAATCAATCCAGGAGCTGGTTTTTTGAAAAGATCAACAAAATTGATAGGCCATTAGCAAGACTAATAAAGAAAGGAGAAGAATCAAATAGATGCAATAAAAAAGGATAAAGGGGATATCACCACTGATCCCACAGAAATACAAACTACCATCAGAGAATACTATAAACACCTCTACACAAATAAACTAGAAAATCTAGAAGAAATGGATAAATTCCGGGACACATACACCCTCCCAAGACGAAACCAGGAAGAAGTTGAATCTCTGAATAGACCAATAACAGATTCTGAAATTGAGGTAAGAATTAATAGTTTACCAACTAAATAAAGTCCAGGCCCAGATGGATTCACAGCTGAATTCTACCAGAGGTACAAAGAAGAGCTGGTACCATTCCTTCTGAAACTATACCGATTAACAGAAAAAGAAGGAATCCTCCCTAACTCATTTTATGAGGCCAACATCATCCTGATACCACAGTCTGGCAGAGACACAACAACAAAAGAGAATTTTAGACCAATATCCCTGACAAACATCAATGTGCAAATCCTCAATAAAATACTGGCAAACCGAATCCAGCAGCGCATCAAAAAGCTTATCCACCACAATCAAGTTGGCTTCACCCCTGGGATGCAAGGCTGGTACAACATATGCAAATCAATAAACGCAATCCATCACGTAAACAGAACCAATTACAAAAACCACATGATTATCTCAATAGATGCAGAAAATGCCTTCAACAAAATCCAACAGCCCTTCATGCTAAAAACTCTCAATAAACTAGGTATTGATGGAATGTATCTCAAAATTACAAGAGTTATTTATGACAAACCCATAGCCAATATCATACTGAATGGGCAAAAACTGGAAGCATTCCCTTTGAAAACTAGCACAAGACAAGGATGCCCTCTCTCACCACTCCTAGTCAACATAGTGTTAGAAGTTCTGGCCAGGGCAATCAGGCAAGAAAAAGAAATAAAGGGTATTCAATTAGGAAAAAAAGGAAGTTGAATTGTCCCTGTTTGCAGACGACATGATTGTATATTTAGAAAACCCCATCGTCTCAGCCCAAAATCTCCTTAAGCTGATAAGCAACTTCAGCAAAGTCTCAGGACACAAAATCAGCGTGCAAAAATCACAAGCATTCTTATACACCGGTAACAAACAGAGAGCCAAATCATGAATAAACTCCCATTCACAATTGCTTCAAAGAGAATAAAATACCTAGGAATCCAACTTACAAGGGAAGTGAAGGACCTCTTCAAGGAGAACTACAAACCACTGCTCAATGAAATAAAAGTGGACACAAACAAATGGAAAAACATCCCATGCTCATGGGTAGGAAGAATCAATATCATGACAATGACCATACTGCCCAAGGTAATTTATAGATTCAATGCCATCACCATCAAGCTGCCAATGACTTTCTTCAGAGAATTGAAAAAAACTACTTTAAAGTTCATATGGAACCAAAAAAGATCCCACATAGCCAAGACAATCCTAAGTAAAAAGAACAAGGCTGGAGGCAGCATGCTACCTGACTTTAAACTATACTACAATGCTACAGTAACCAAAACAGCATGGTAGTGATACCAAAACAGATATATGGACCAGTGGAACAGAACAGAGGCCTCAGAGATAACACTACACACCTACAACCATCTGATCTTTGGTAAACCTGACAAAAGCAATGGGGAAAAGATTCCCTATTTAATAAATGGTGCTGGGAAAAATGGCTAGCCGTATGTAGAAAGCTAAAACTGGATCCATTCCTTATACCTTATACAAAAATTAATTCAAGATGGATTAAAGACTTAAATGGTAGACCTAAAACCATAAAAACCCTAAAAGAAAACCTAGGCAATATCAATCAGGACATAGGCATGGGCAAGGACTTCATGACTACAACACCAAAAGCAATGGCGACAAAAGCCAAAATAGACCAATGGGATCTAATTAAACTAAAGAGCTTCTGCACGAAAAAGGAAACTATTATCAGAGTGAATAGGCATCCTACAGAATGGGAGAAAATGTTTGCAATCTACCCATCTGACAAAGGGCTGATATTCAGAATTTACAAAGAACTTAAACAAATTTACAAGAAAAAAAAAAAAAACATCAAAAAGTAGGCAAAGGATATGAACAGACACTTCTCAAAAGAAGACATTTATGCAGCCAACAGACAAATGAAAAAATGCTCATCATCACTGGACATCAGAGAAATGCAAATCAAAACCACAATGAGATACCATCTCACGCCAGTTAGAATGGCAATTAAAAAGTCAGGAAACAACAGATGCTGGAGAGGATGTGTAGAAATAGGAACGCTTTTACACTGTTAGTGGGAGTGTAAATTAGTTCAACCATTATGGAAGACAGTGCGGTGATTCCTCAAGGATCTAGAACTAGAAATATCATCTGACCCAGCGATCCCATTACTGGGTATATACCCAAAGGATTATAAATCATGCTACCAGAAAGACACATGCACACGTATGTTTATTGTGGCACTGTTCATAATAGCAAAGACTTGGAATCAACCCAAATGTCCATCAAATACAGACCTTATTAAGAAAATATGGCACATATATACCATGGAATACTATGCAGCCATAAAAAAGGATGAGTTCATGCCCTTTGTAGGGACATGGATGAAGTGGGAAACCATCATTCTGAGCAAACTATCACAAGGACAGAAAACCAAACACTGCATGTTCCCACTCAAAGGTGGGAATTGAATAATGAGAACACTTGGACACAGGGCAGGGAACATCACACACGGGGGTCTGTCAGGGGTGTGGCGCAGGGGGAGGGATAGCATTAGAAGAAATACCTAATGTAAATGACAAGTTGATGGTGCAGCAAACCAACATTGCACATGTATACCTATGTAACAGACCTGCACGTTGTGTACATGTGCCCTAGAACTTAAAGTATATATTTAAAAAAATAACATCATCCTGAAGGATTTCAGATATGTGTAGTGCTCCATCTTCTGCCTTCAGGCCAAGATCCCTATCTCTGTGGAAACACACAAATTTTATCTGTGATTTAATGTGAGTGATTTTCCTCATGCAGTTGACAAATACTCATATACTTACACTCTCTCTCTGATCAGCCTCTGCTTTTGCAATTCCAGAGCTATGGCTCCATTCTCCTGAAAGGGAATTAAAGAACTAGCTCAAAAGATAGGAGCCTGAGAGAAGTAATGCTGAAGTAATGCTCTCTCTCATTTTGTATTACATGTGCTACTTAATCTTCCAGCTTTTGCTCCTGGTCTGTCCTAGAATTAGACCCTCCTTTACTTCCGAGTTCTAGATTTTATCTGGCTCCCTTAGAAAATGGCATTTATCTCCCCATCCTCCCAGATTGAGAAAAGAGAGGAGTGGAAAGAAAGTAAGAGGCAAGAGAAAATAAGGATAGATAGAAGCAGGAATGAGAAAATAATAAGGTAGGGGTGAAAGTATCAATTTTCAAAAAGGAAATGTCCGAATTCTGTATTTCTGGGTGGACATCAAACTCCAGCAAATTTCTAGAACAGATTATTTACAGATGGCTTTGTGCATTCCGAGAAACGTAAACTCTTGGGGAATCTTCCCAGTTTTGTTACAGATGCTGCCAACATTTTCAACTGGCAGTAGATACACCGAGCAGTGAAGGTTGTTGTGAATTGGGGTATGAGGGAAGGGATAGAGTATGCATTATTCTCTAATAGGACCTGTTTAGTGATTCCATGCAATGTCATACCAGACAAAGACAACCTACATCATATTCAACCTTTGCAGCACCTCACAGTCGACAATGAGATCCTTCGGCCTAATTTACACGATGTCTGTGACCTACGGTGAGGCTATTTCCTGATAAACCTATCATGGTAAGGTGAGGAGTGTACTGGCTATCATCACTTTTGCATCATCATAAAGTGGAAAAATTATTACTCAGGGACAGTTTGTACCAAATATACAGACCCAGAGGCCCTTTTCTGAACTTGAGACATTTATGTTTCAGATTCTGAATTTTTTTTATTTTACAAAGACAATACTGTGCATATGCTGTATATTACATAATGTATAACTTTGATTCGAACACATTAAATGCATTAATTTTATGCCGCAAAATATAAACATATTTAAACTAAATGGTATAAAGTTATACACAACTTGTTCAAGTTCAGATCAGGTTTGGCTGTCAAACCATTTTGCCATAAACTTATGAAAACTTTTGGTGTGGGGTACTTTTTTCATTTTGGCATTATGGAAAAAGGATTGTGGATCCCTATTTATTCTTAATATTATTTGAAATGGATGAACTTCAAAGAGAGAATTTAATATTGTATTATAAGTGTCTTTCAAGGGAAAATACCCACTGATAAGTATCCCTTTCTTCAAAGTTCCTAAGCTCTACTTTCTGCTGATGACAAAAATAAATACGTCAATACAATGATTCATCTGAGTTTATTCTGAGACCGTGAAGCAGAATGTGAACAGTATGCACTGGGGCTGCACAGGGTAATTCCTGCCACCGTCTCTTATTAGTCCGTGACCTTAAACAAGTTACTTAACTTCCCTAGGCTTCAATTTCATCCTCTAGAAAATGGAAATAAATATTAGTACCCATCTCATGGGAGTGTCTTAAAACTGAATGAGGTAATACATGTGATGTATGATCACAATGCCTACACACAGTGAACACTACAGAAGTGCTAGGTACTGTCATTATTCAACTCACAGTGATTCTCAGCCTGACATCAAAATAGTAGCCATAAGACTCAGCCTTACACATATCAAATCACCTGGAATAATTTGGGGAAACCAAGGCGGGGCTGCTGCTCTCAAGAGCACCTTTTCCATTGTTCAAGACTAAAGTCTTCCCTTACAATAACCCTTGTTCAAATGCGTAATCCTTAAAAGAAATCAAATTTCAATGAGAATTAAAGAGTTAAAACTAAATGCTTGCAAGTAAAAAGAAAGACAAGGGGATATAGGGTTATTGGTCCCTCAAGAGCATATCGCCATCAAAAAGAGAGAATGAGAAATTCAGCATTCAAATTTTCTCACTCTGTAGTCCTGCAGAAGGCCAAGGGCTAAGCATCTAAGCATCTCTGAACCTGTTTACTCAGGAATACAACTAACCTCACTTTTGAGGTGATACAACTGAAAATAACAGGCTAAGTGACTTACTCAAAGCTTACAAAGCAACAGATTGTTTTGAATTAATGATTATATTGCATGTGCCCATTGCTTTCAGATTTATCTTGCATTATCGTATCCAGCATACACAGATAATGAGTGCCAGAGCTGGAATTCCAACCTAAGTCTTCTAATTCTAGGTCCAGTCTGCTTCTTACCGCAATGTAGCCAAATCTTCTTACTACATAGCTTCTTGATTATCAGGCAGGAAAATCCCTCTTCATGAGACTGTATCAAAACTCAGCATCAGAGATGGCAGGAAATAGCAAGTAACTAGTGGCTTTGCAATAAGAAAATCCTGTCCATGTAGAGCCATGGACAAAGTACTTACCATGGTTTATTTGCCCATCATATTGTGGGAAATAATATTTAACTGTTATGAAAACTAAATGAATCAACATACGTAAAATATTGGCTGAATATGCAACATGTAGGAAGTACAAAACAACAACAACAACAAAAAAGACGCCTCGTCCACTGTTCCCTGACTGTCTAAAACAGAATCATATTTTTGCTCTATCTTACCTGTGTTCTTTTCCTAGCACTATTCAAGAAGTTCAGACAACATAGGAAACAACTGCCAAGAAGAAATAAGCAAAAACAAAAAGAAAAAGAGAGTAGATACGATGGAGCAGAGGGAACAGTGGGCTTTCACAGACAACCAACATGAGGTTCATGAGGAAGCAGCTGGGAATTTCCCAATATCCTGTGCCACTAATGAGGACATTGGTATTTCAGCGTTCTTTATTTGTACAACTGCAAATGACAAGATACACTCCCTCACTCCCCTTGCTCCTGGACTTTGTCAGAAACTTCTGCCCTTTCACAACACCCTCCATAGGCTCCAGAAAGATGCTATGACGTGGAAGGGAGATTTGGAGCTCAGTGCACTGGTTGATCATCACTGCTAAGCCTTAGTTTGTCAAGGAGACATCTGCGCCCTGACCACACAAGCAAGACGATATCCTGTCTTCTGACCACCAGCATAGGTGGGGCTGCTCAGTCATCTGAAGCCTCAGCGAGAAAATATCAGGAAAGACACTGCCCAAACACTCGGCAGGTATCAGGTTGGCTTTCTTTATTAACATCAAAATAATTTATTACAAATGAGAGATTTTACTAAAAAGGGAAAGGGCACAAATTAAGATAACAAGGATTGGGCATTAATTGAAAATATTGCTGATAAGTTGTTACAAATGGTTATTAACTACAAGTCAGAGAATCATTAGACAGGACCCTGCCTCTGAAGGTCAACTCCTTATGAACACAAGATGATACTTTGACACAGCCAGACTAATAATAAGCATGTAATGAATAATTATCAAATGCAAACAGCATAGTGCAGATAATAAAAAATTATAAGTTCCTAAAGGGTCAACTCCAGCAAATACACTCTTGGATAGAACTCAACACACAGAAAATAGTAAAAATCAAAATATAATTAATGTCCACGAGTGAGTATTCCACAAAACTGACTTTCAAATCCTTAGATACCTACCCATTCAAATTCATTGGTAATGTTTTAAAGACATATGTTTTTCTACTGTAAACCCAAAGATATCTGAAACAGATCTCAATCAATTTAGAAAGTTTATTTTGTAAAGGTTAAGGACATGCTCATAACACAGCCTCAGGAGGTTCTGATAACATGTGCCCAAGGTGGCCGGGCTAGAGTTTGCTTTCATACATTTTAGGGAGACATGAGATATCAGTTAATATGTGTAAGATGTAATTTGGTTCACTCTGGTAGGGCAGGACGACTTGAAGTAGGGGGCTTCCAGGTCATAAGTAGATAAGAAACACAAAGTTGCATTCTTTTGAGTTCTTGATCAGCCCTCCACTGAATATACAGTTTAGTCTAGCTCAGTAAATCTGCACTTTACATAAACAATAGGGCAGAGGAAACAATTAGATATGGATTTGTCTCAGGTGAGCCTTAGAGGGATGACTTTGAGTTCTGTCTATACTTTGTCCACAAGGAGTTTCTTTGTGGGTAAATGATGAGGGAGGCAAGTAGTACTTTAACTTTGTAGCTATCTTATTTAGGAATAAAATGGGTGGCCAGTTTGCCTAACATTATGCCAAGCCTGTCTTTTCCCCTGGCTTCACGATTTTTCTGTCCCAAGATTTATTTTCCTTTCACACTACCACGTGAAACAGAACCTACTAGACCTACTTCAGGCCTGCCTGACTGTGACTGAGTCAAAAATCAAGACACTCTGTGACTTACTGAGATGAACAGGGCCCAACCTGCTATGTGGATGTTTGTTTGTTCTTTCTCCAGCAAGTCCTCTTCTTCTGCCATTGTGTGTATTGTCTTATGTAATATAAAGTTGAACTCAAGATCTCACAGATAACTCGCATTATCTGAAACTAGGTAATTCTTGTGGCCAAGGTCAGGGAACACAGATCTTGAGGAGGGAAAAAGACTTTAAAGAAGGGATCTAGGAACTCCAAGGAGGTTCCAAAGCAGGAAGAAGTAATCCCCCAAATTGGGGGTTAGCCCAGATGAGTTCTTGGCTTCGCTGAAGAAAGAATTCAAGTGTGAGCCAATGTTGTTAGACAGCAATTTTTTACTGACTGGTATAGCTCATAAGCAGTGTGCCCAGAGTCAACAGCCTATGGGCTCTTGGCAATTGTATAATATACCCCTTTCAATTGCATGCAAATTAAGGGGTGAGTTAATGCAAATTGAAGGGCAGGTTGTTTAGAACTTCTTAGGAAAGAGGTGGTAACTTCCGGGTTGTTTCCATGGCGTTTGTAAACTGTCATGGCGCTGGTGACAGTGTCTCATGCGGATGAGCAGTGAGGGTAGCCAGGGTAGTTTTGGTTGCCATCCGCTGATTCCTGCCAGTTTCTTTACTTTATCCTATCAGGACTGGGAAATAAGTCCCGTAGGTCTCCTTCTCAGTTCCTCACAGTCACAAAATATGGACCTTGGAGAAGGCCCAAATACAAATACAGGTTGTCACTAGACTTATAAGGGCAGCAAGTTACATCAGTGACCTAAGCATGTACTAACAAAGCCTGGCCTCAGAGACAGAAAGCTAGGTCTAGGAAGAGATGATGAAACTAGATGATGTGTAAGGCTAGAGTGCTGTCTGCTTGAATCACTGTTCAGAGGAACCCTTCACATTGCTCATCTGAGACCCTGGTCTTCTCTATCTCCCCTAAGTATCTCCCACTACAGGATGCCACATTGTTTTAGACTTTTGTGATGCCTGCCTGCTCCCTCCATGCATATAACATAAATTCTGCTTGTGGGGGTGATCAGTTCTGACACTGGGTCATCTGGGGAGGTCAGGTTCTTCCAGAAGCAGACTCAGAGCCAAGGGGTTAAGTAGAAGTGATTTATTAAGAAGCATCCCCAGAAAAAAAAAAAGCATTTAAGGAGCAAGGGGATCAGAATAATAAAGGGAAAGAAGCTACATGTGTCGCAGCCTCAGCCTCATCCCCTGGGGAGCTCTGGAATATAAATCATACCTCAGAGTTTTTCCTGACTTGAGATGAAGAAGCCAGGAATTTGTCCTCCCACAGCAGCTAGCCATTGGCCTTTATGGCCTGGGTTTCAGGGTTGGGGTGGTAACATGAAGCCTCAGGTACTTCCTGCTCTCCAGAGAATCAAGATGTTTCCAGTACCCTGGAATGACTCTGTCATGGTTGCAGATGCCCTCTGTTAGCAGCAAAGCCTCACTGAAGCTAGAGGGCAGGTTAAGAGATAAGCTAAAAGGGATCCAAGGCGATGTGAGCGACCAAGAAAAGTGTCCTCTACACCATTCAACAGCATCCCTTCAGGAGCAAGTATTCATTAAAATCATTGAGTTGTAGTTGAAAAATTAGTAAACGTTATGGTGTATAAATTATACTTTAGGGAGAAACAGAGACCCAAAGAGGGAGGAAGAACAACTGGAATCAGAGTATGGGCTACTCTTTGGAGAATGTTGTCATGAATTTAAAAGGGGGTGGAGAAATGAGTGTTATCTTAAGGGGAGAGTGGGCTTCAGTTAGAGCCTTTTTATAGATGGAAGAAATACTGCCAATTTTTATGCTGCTTTAAATGAGGCAGTAGAGAGAGAAAAGTTTACAGTGCCAGAAGTAGGGGGAGAATTGCTGGAGTTGTGTTCTAAAATGGCAACTATTCATCAAGCCCATGACAGATGCTTTACTATAAATGCTATTTCATGATTTTCCTAATTACTCCTTTACTATGAAATATGTTATTTTACATCCCCAATTACCAGATGAGAAAATTGAGGTTCAGAGAAGTGAAGCACATTACCTAAGAACACGTGAAAGTGAGTACAAGAGCTAGACTTTAAATTTATCTTTAACTCCAAAGATGTTCCTTCTCTCCCTCTACTCCAGCATACCCAGCTTTGTTACAGACTTGAATCTTCCACAGACTAAGCCTACTACTGTACTGTGAAAGGCAGAACATGGCTCAATCTTATAAAATCAATAACGTTCACTTTTTTCAAGGTACTCAGTCAGCAAGTGATACACAAATCCCAACATGGAGTTAGCAGCCATATGCCAAAGAATGTAGTCAGCTTCCAGAACATTAAAAAAAAAAGAGCAAGGAAATAGATTCTCCCCTAGAGCCTCCAAAAAGGTATGAAGGCCTGCCAACACTATTATTTTAGGTTAGTGAGACCCATTTTGCACTTCTGACCTACAGAAGTATAAGATGAATTTTTAAGATTGTTTTAAACCACTAAATTTGTATCAATGTATTATAGCAGCAAGAGGAAAGTAATACACTTGGCATTGAACAAAGTCACTGCTGAAGGCCACAGGAGCCACTGAGACCTCTGAGAAGCACACAACATGTTTCCCAGGATTAAGCATCCAGTGTAGGTATGCTGGGGCTATGATCCACAGCTTCCAATCCCTCATTGCTTGAGTATTACCTCCTTCTAATCAAGTAGACTGCAGGACTTTGGAGAATGCCCAGAAACGGAAGGCAGAAAGACATGACATGCATGCTGATGAGAATTTGACCTTGAACAGGATTGTCATCCACAGCTATGACTGAAATTACAGGCAGGTCAAGAGTGCATGATGCAGGGCCCCAAAAAATTTGCTATAGTTAATGAATTCTAGAAAATACAAATTATAAGCCGACCAAAAGACAAAAGGGCAAAGATATGGATAGGCATTATGTTAACAATAGACACATGGAAAAAAGACAGAACTTACAGGTAATGGAAGAAATATAAATGAAACAAGGACTACCCCTTTTTATCAAATTGATACTTCTGTATTTGTGAAGTGAGTGTAAATTACATCATTCTCCAGGAGTCATTTTTGACTTATACACCTTAAAAGAATTGAAAATGAATTTTCCCTGATTCATCATTCCCAGTTCTAATCATTCAGCCAAAGGAAGTTAATGATAATTAATAATTTAAACACCCTAAAATAGAGGATTGCTTAAATAAATCTTAGTGTAAACATAAAAGGAGATGTTAGCCATTAACATGTAGTAACTATTTTTAGATATGAAAGTATATTCATGACATACTATTAAATGAAAAAGTCTATGTTAAAAATAGTAGGCACCCATGGAGTGATTCAGTTGTGTAGTAAAATATTTTATATCTGAAATGATACATTTAAAATTTTAAGAAGTAATTGTCTTTGAGATTTGTTTTACTTGTAAGCATTTTCTACAGAGTATGTGTTTCCTTTGTAATACAATTCAAATTAAGATTCTAAAAAAGGAACCCCACATTAAAATATTTGTAGTATGTTTTATACAATGATTTTAAGGTACTAGGTAATAAAACCTATAGACACTAAACACTTGATAATCTCACGTGATGTGTCCCTGAGATACTGGGGAATTCTCAATTTATGAATAACTTCCGAGTCATTTATTTTTTCTCTTAAAATACAATAGAGTATTATACAAACAAATTAAGTGACTCTTTCAGATCCTTAATAATTCTATGAAACTTTAAAATTATTTTATAAAATTAGTAAAATGTATATTGACTAAGACAAACTGTATTGCATCGTTTATCTAGTAATCATTCAACATAAATGTTTATAATCAGGAAACTCAAGCACTCACAGCTTCAGCATACAGTAGGATGTATTCAGATGCCTGGAGTTTATCGAAGTTCTCCCAATTGTAGATATAAAAAAGAGGAAGGAGCAGCTCAGTTCAAATGAAATGTGGATGGTGGGTGGTCACTAGGCTGTTTTCTTAGAGTATACGATAAACCATCCTTTCCATAGGTTGATTAAAATCTATGCAAAAAGATCAAGTCTTACCACAGTGTTCATTGGTTTAGTCATTTGAAACAAATAATTTTATTGTTGACATTAGGTCCTAAACAAAAACATCCAACATTCACAACTACAGATAATCCCTATTTATGGGTCCTGACTGTATAAAACCAAGAGCAATGCTAAATGTCACTTTAGCCAACAAATTTCTGTTTTGATGAACCCATGTTTCACATGGACTTTATAATAACCTTTTCTTGAATACTTAAAGGGTTTATTTGAGAGGTCAACTATAATACCCAAAAAGGAAGAAGGGTGCTTGCAAACCAGTGAGTTAAAAGTTTTAATATTCTCACCTCATTACCAAGGCTGGTTGGCTCTATCCCACCCCTTTGGTGCATCTGCCTGTTCAGATATGATTTATGTTGCCAGTCCTAACATGTAGAAAGCAGTGTTGATCTAGCCTGGGACAGTCTGAGCTTCTTTTCTGCTGCCACTAGCTGCCACTCTACCCACTAACCATCTTCAGGCCTCTGCTTCTGGTCTGTTTGCACAACATGCATCATTGTTTCCCATGATGACTTCCAGAATGCCCAATGAATACAACGTTTGTTAAAGCCTAAAATATCTCCAACATATGTATTTTCCACCATCTAAAGAAAAACTTCACTTTCCTTACCATATGTTTACCTGATTCTAGCCTCAAGAAAAGAGGAAGTATTGATCATTAAATTGTATTGGTTTGGTGCTTATATTTGGGCCCACCCTCCTGATTCTACTATAATTGTATTAAAGCTGTTCATGTCATGTTTCCAGATGGCAGAATTCTGTTTATTTAACCCCTCCAAATAGAGTAGCAGCATCTATTGATTATCTCAATAGATGCAGAAAAAAACAACATTCAGTAAAATTCAACATTTCTTCATGATAAAAACTCTCAACAAACAAGGCACTGAAAGAATATATCACAAAATATAAGAACCATATATGAAACACCCACAGCCAACATCATATTGAATGGGGAAAAATTGAAAGCATTTCCCCCTAAGAAGTGGAACAAGAAAAGAGATGTCCACTGTCACCACTCCTATTCAACATAGTACTGGGAGTCCTAGCCAGATAAATCAGGCAAAAGAAAGAAATAAAGCCTTCCAAAAAGGAAGAGAAGAAGTCAAATGATCTTTGCTCACTAATGACATGATCCTACACCTAGAAAATCCTAAAGATTCGGCCACGTGCGGTGGCTCAAGCCTGTAATCCCAGCACTTTGGGAGGCCGAGACGGGCAGATCACGAGGTCAGGAGATCGAGACCATCCTGGTTAACATGATGAAACCCCGTCTCTACTAAAAAAATACAAAAAGCTAGCCGGGCGAGGTGGCAGGCGCCTGTAGTCCCAGCTACTCTGGAGGCTGAGACAGGAGAATGGCATAAACCCGGAAGCGGAGCTTGCAGTGAGCTGAGATCCGGCCACTGCACTCCAGCCTGGGCGACAGAGCGAGACTCCGTCTCAAAAAAAATAAAATAAAAAATTAAAAAAAAAAAAAAGAGAATCCTAAAGATTCTCACAAAAAACTCCTACCCTGATAAATGACTTTAATGAAATTTCAAGATACAAAATCAGTGCAAAAAACAAGTTGCATTTTTACACACTAACAGCTACAGTGAGAAGCAAATCAAGAACTCAATCCCCTCCCAAAAAATACCTAGGAATATATCTAACCAAGGATATTAAAGACCTCTGTAAGAAGAACTATAAAACATTGATGACAGAAATTGTAGATGATACAAACAAGTGAAAAAAAAATCCTATGCTTATAGACAGAAAGAATCAATATCATTAAAATAACTACACTGCCCAAAGTAATGTAAGATTCATGCAATTCCTATTAAATTAGCAATGTTATTTTTGACACAATTAGAAAACACTATTCTAAAATTCATATGGAACAAAAAGAGAACATGAATAGCCAAAGCAATTAATATGGTTTGGCTGTGTCCCTACCCATATCTCATCTTGAATTGTAATGCCCATAATCCACACATGTTGTGGGAAGGACCCAGCAGGAGGTAACTGAATCATGGGGTCAGTATCCCCCATGCTGTTCTTGTGATAGTGACTGAGTTCTCACCAGATCTGATGGTTTTATAAGTGTCTCGCATTTCCCCCGTTGGCACTCATCCTCTCTTCTGCTGGCCTGTGAAGAGGCAACTTCCACTATGATTATAACTTTCCTGAGGCCTCCCCAGCTATGTAGAACTCTGAGTCAATTAAACCTCTGTTCTTTGTAAATTATCCAGTCTCGGGTATTTCTTTATAGCAATATGAGAAGAGACTATTACAGCAATCTTAAACAAAAAGAATAAAGCCAAAGGCATCATATTGCTCAACTTCAAACTATACTGAAAGGCTATAGTAACCAAAACAGCATAGTACTGGTACAAGAATGGACATACAGATCAATGGAACAGAACAGAGAACTGAGAAACAAAGCCATACACTAAAACCAACTGGTCTTCAGCAATGTCTACACAAATATACCAAGGGGAAAATATACCTTGTTCAATAAATGTTGCTGGGAAAACTGGCTGACCATATGCCTAAGAATGAAACTGGGTCCCTATCTACCTCTAATCATATACAAAAATTGACTCAAGATGGATTAAAGACTTAAATGTAAGACCTCAAACTCTAAAAATACTAGAAGAAAATCTAGGAAAAACTCTTCTAAGGCCTCAAAAGCAAATGCAAGAAAAACCGAAATAGACAAATGAGATTTAATTAAAGAAGTGGTGCACAACAAAAGAAACAATCAATAAAGAGACAACCGGTATAATAGAAGAGAATACTCACAAACTATGCATCTGACAAAGGACTCATATCCAGAATCTATAAGAAACTTAAACAAATAAATAAGCAAAAACCAAAAAACCCACTAAAAAGTGTGCAACAGATATGAACAGACACTTCTCAAAAGAAGACATACAAACACCAACAAACATATGAAAAAGGGCTCATCATTAATATTCATCAGAGAAATGGAAATTAAAATCACAATGAGATACCACCTCATACCAGTCAGAATGGCTATTAGCAAAAAGTCAAAAACACAACAGATGTTGGCTAGGATATGTAGAAAAAGAAACACTTATACACTGTGGATGAGAATGTAAACTATTTATAGTTCAACCCCCTATGGAAAACAGCATGGAGGTTTCTCAGAGAACTTAGAACAGAACAACTGTTCAACCCAGCAATCCCACCGCTGGGTATCTTCCTAAAGGAAAAGAAATAATTGTCATCAAAAATACTCCTGCACTCATATGTTTATTGCAGAACTACAACAGCAGAAACATGGAATCAACCTAGGTGCCCATCAACAGTGAATCAGGCAAAGAATATGTGGTATACATACACTGTGGAATACTACACAGCCATAAAAATGAAGGAAATCATATCTTTTGCAGCAACTTGGATGGATCTGGGGGCCATTATCCCAAGTGAAATAACCCAGATACAGAAGATCAAATACTGTGTGTTCTCATTTATAAGTGGGAGCTAAACAATGGATACATATGGACATAAAGATGAGAATAACAAACACTGGAGATTCCAAAAGTGGGGAGAGAGAGAGTGGGGTGAGGGTTGAAAACCTGTCTATCTATTGGGTACTGTGTTCACTATTTGGGTGATGGGTTCACCAGAAACTCAAAGCTCAGCATCACACAATACATCCAGGTAACAAACCTGCAAAATCTGCACATGTACCCTCTGGGTCTATAATAAAAAAAAAAGTGCCTAACATTTTTATGGGGATTAAATGATGTAATACATACATAATATTAGAAAGTATCTGGGATTTAACAAATGTTAACTGATATCATAATTACATAGCTCCAAACCATCTTTTAAAGCCTGGCTCATACACCTGCTAAATCTATTGTACTCGAGCTGAGTATATATAATAAATACTTGAAGAATCTGTTTAAAAGGCAGATTTCCGTTCCCTGTCCCAGAGACTAATTGAGTAGTCTGGATGAGAATACCAGGAATCCATGGTATAAAGTGTTGCCATGTATTCATGCTACCATGTATAAAGTATTCTTGTGCAAGTAGCCTACAGGTCTCATTTTGAAAGCCACTCTAATTACCTCTTGTCTACCTATCAGCGTTGCTGTTCTGAATTCATATAGCAGTTACAAATTGGCACTTATTATCCTGTTCTCTGTTTAAGTTTTATTTAAGATTACAAATTACCCAAAGTCAAAGATTATATTTTCTTCAGTTTGGCATCTGCCGAAGCCAAGAGTTTGGTACCTTTTTTATACCAATGTAGGATATAAATTAGTTTTTTGATGGATTAATCATTGAATCTTCCAGCCTCTAATGCCAAATCCAGGTCTTCTAATTCAATTTAAACAACCAGCGACAGACACTGCTCTTCAACATGGTCTCAGGACTTTACTTGAAGTGATCTAAAAATACAGTTATTCAACATGCCACATGTACATTTTGATTTCCATGAGAACATCTTGACTTAAATGAGTTTGGTTACGCTTCAAATATTTTACAAACAATTTATTAAGGCCTTGAGCAGCAATACAGCACTCTCAAAATCATTTAGATAAGTTTGGTATACTCTAAAGAAACAGTAACTTGAACATAACCTTGGATAAATATGGTTATAATAACCCAATTACCATACTCTTCTATATTATGTTGGGTTAATAATATAAAGTCCTGGACTCTTCATAATGGGGAAAAGAAAATATGTTGAAATTCTTCCAAACCCATTTGCAAACACAAATCAGATGATTAAGTTCAGGTAGCTCAGCAGCTGCACAGTAGAATCATGTGTAACTTTATAAAAATCCTCATGCACAGATTATATCTTAGGCCAATGAAATTAGAATCTCTAAGGGTTTGACTGAGGTATCAGTGTCTGTAAAACTTCTGAGGTGAGTGTAATATACAGCAATATTGAGGACCACTGGGCTGGCTTCATAAGAATCTAACAAGCATAGTAAGCACTAAGCTTACCAAGCACTTAGTAAACACTTAGTAAGAGAGATTTTTTAAATAGAGATATTTTCAATCCTTTTTCAATTCTGATCTACAGTGAGCTGTAAAAACCATCCATCTAATCACAGTCCCCATTTTGTAAATTAGAATTAGGGACAAAGAGAGATTGTTTCAAATCTTGTTAGTGAGAAAACATGCCAAGAGATACTATTTCTTGATGTTCATTACCACGACCTCTAGTGTAAATGACGTATGTGGTTCTTTCCTAATAGTAAGTTTGGATAATCAGAACTCACATTCACTGGAGTATTGAAGCAGAGGAGGAAAGATCTTCAAGGAATCAAAAAGAGCAAATAAGTAAACCTGACACTAAGCAAACTCAACAGTCTTACCCAAGCTTCATTATATTAATATACCTAAAGTACTGATATGATTTGGATCTGTGTCCCTACCCAAATCTCTTGTTGAAATATAATCCGCAGTACTGGAAATGGGGTCTGGAGGGAGGTACTTGGATCATGGGAGCAGTTTCTCATGGTTTAACATCATTCCCCTCATTCTGTTTTCATGGTAGAGTTTTCACAAGATCTGGTTGTTTAAAACCATGTGTGTAATGCCTGCCCCTCCTCTCTCTGTTCTTTCTGCTTCTGTCATGTGAAGTACTGACTCCCGCTGTGCCTTCTTCCATCATGATTATAACTTTCCTGAGGCCTCCCTAGAAGCCAAGCTGATGCTGCCATGCTTCCTGTATAGCCTGTGAAATCATGAGCCAATTAAGCCTCTTTTCTTTATAAATTACTCAGTCCCAGGTATTTCTTTGGAGCAGTGCAAAACAGACTAATACAAGCACCAAGAATTGTACCTGGCATATACAAAGTGCTACCTATTTGTTACATGGAATAAATATGTGAAGACTGTCCCTACCTGAATTTGCACTCCTCTAGGAAGAAGAACTGACAAGGCCCATCACTCCAAAGACCTTACTCTAGTTATGCTTTAAACAATACATTTTTCAGCTTGAAATTCACATTTTAAAGTCTATATAGCACACTCAAAATGTACACAATTGAAATCACAATTGCAAGCAGGGGTCAGCACACCACTGCCCAGGGACCAAATTCAGCCCAACCTATATTTTTGTAAAATAAAATTGTATTGGATCACAGACACACCCATTCATTTACATATTGTTTACTTCCACACCACAAGCAAAGGTAAGTAATTGAGAAACGGGTTACGTGGCTTACAAAGCCTAAAATGTTTACTATCTGCCTCTTTACAGGCCTCTTTGCCCACCTTTGATCTTGATAATTCCATTTAATAAAAGAAAGTCTTCTTTTCTTCTGTTGTCAAGACAACAAGAATGAAAGTATTTGTATTTAGCCTCTTTTTTTTTTTTTTTTTTTTCTTTTTTTTTACCCTTCCCATAATTACCCACCTCATTCTGGAGTTTTGTACTTGTAAAGTAAGATATAAACTAACATAAGAATAACTTAAGATAAGCTACCATAGGAGCAAGTTATAATGGCAACAATCACAGACTGTTAAACTTCTTATGAGACTCATGAGCAAACTATGATAAATTCAATGGTTGAAATTTATGAAATGACTAAAAACAATATTTCCTTAAGGTTAAAATAACATGAGAATATCCTTATACTACACTGTCAAATGAAAAAGTCAGGACTCAAAACTTACAAAGTATAATTACAACTACATAAAACAAACTACCCATTTTCACAGGAAATCTCTCAAGAAAAACATTCAAATGTGCTAGCTTTGAGTGATAGACAATCAACTTTTTTCTCTACTTTTGATGTGGTAAACTCTATAATAAGCAGGCATTATTTTTATAATAAAACTAACCTTGATTTTTAAAATATGGAATATGTGAAATATGAATTCTGTTTGTATTTAAGTCTAAGACTGACAATTTCTCACACATATGTGTTAGATGTGGCATGTGATATTTGAGTGTCTCACAAACAAAAGCAGTATTACTAAAATGTGTTATGCATGTACAACTCTTTGATGTTTACAAAGGTTTTTCAGAAACAATATCTTATTCAGTTCTCACTACTTCAAAAAAAAAAAAATAGAAAGCAGCAACTGACAAAACTAGAACACCAACTCAGACCTTCTGGCAAAAGTAGAGCACTCAAAAATTAATCACACTTATTCTATTGGTACTAACTTATACCTTCCTCCCTCAACACCAACCAAGCAACATCTAGAGTTTAGTTGATGAGTATTTTTCTCTTTTTTATGAAATCCCAGGAATTCACAATACGATGCAGAGGGCATTTAGAGTCATTTAAGTCCTGTTTGCTCATAGTTCTGTAATGATGCAAGCTGTAATAAAACCCCCCAAATATGTGTATAACATCTTCCCCAGTCACAGTATAACCCAGCAAGGGCCCAGTATCAGTGGAAATCACAGTTAAGGCAAGCTGGTATAGATCTAAAAGGAAGAAGTTGAGGCAGAATTAATGTAAGTAGAGAGTTTATTTGGGCCTAGCTTGAGGACTGCAACATGGATATATAGATTCAAGTTTCTCTGAATATACACTGCAATTAGTAACAATTACAAGTGGACTTTTAAAGGGAAAGAAGAGGCAGTTCCTGAGTTGTTTACCAATAATTCACATTAATATAACATAAACTACTGATTGACTATACATTGTTAAGCTATAGGGTGTGGGTTATAATGTCTAATATGGCATTATTAGGTTAATTTATAACCACTTGTGGATAAAGAAAATGTGATCTATATATATATGAAACACCATGGAATACTAATCAGCCATAAAAAGAATGACATGATGGCATTTGCAGCTACCTGGATGGAGTTGGAGACCATTATTCTTTTTTTTTTTTTTTTTTGGTTTTATTTTTATTTATTTATTTATTTTATTATTATTATACTTTAAGTTCTAGGGTACATGTGCATAACGTGCAGGTTTGTTACATATGTATACTTGTGCCATGTTGGTGTACTGCACCCATCAACTCGTCAGCACCCATCAATTCATCATTTATATCAGGTATAACTCCCAATGCAATCCTTCCCCCCTCCCCCGCCCATGATAGGCCCCGGTGTATGATGTTCCCCTTCCCGAGTCCAAGTGATCTCATTGTTCAGTTCCCACCTATGAGTGAGAACATGCGGTGTTTGGTTTTCTGTTCTTGTGATAGTTTGCTAAGAATGATGGTTTCCAGCTGCATCCATGTCCCTACAAAGGACTCAAACTCATCCTTTTTTATGGCTGCATAATATTCCATGGTGTATATGTGCCACATTTTCTTAATCCAGTCTGTCACTGATGGACACCATTATTCTAAGTGAAGTAACTCAGGAATGGAAAACCAAATATCATATACTCTCACTTATAAGTGGAAGTTAAGCTATGAGAACACAAACGCATAAGAAGGATATAGTGAACTTTGGGAACTCGGGGTGAGAGAGAGGTGATGACCTAAAGACTACACATGAGGTACAGAGTAAACTGCTCAGAAGATGGGGGTACCAAAATCTCCAAAATCACCACTAAAGAACTTACGCGTGTAACCAAAACACCACCTGTTTCCCAAAAACCATTAAAATACAAATTTTAAAAATTTAAATTTATAACCACCTGTGGCAATAGCAAGCAGTTTCCAGAGATGATTCTAAAGCTTAAAAGCGAGGGAGTAGAACATGATTGCTACTTCATTTTAAATCCTCTCTAGGCCTAGTGACTTAAAAGGACTGACATTCCTCAGATAAAAGTTCTTTTCTCATCTCACCACGCAAGTTGAACTCTCTTAGTACCCAAACATCTTGACTGTCGTCCTGTGGTCCAGCAGGGCTTAATGGGCCATTGATGCTTCAGAGGAGCAGACAAGGACCCACACACTAGTCTAGAAATGCCTAAGCACTTGGTACCATAGGCAATGCTATATTTTAAGAACTATTAGTTTGGTTCAAAAGTAATGGTGATTTTTACATTTGAAAGTAAAGGCAAAAACCGCAATTACTTTTGCACCAATTTTACAGAACCAGCCCTTGAAAGGATTTGTAAGAGACTAATTTGGCTTTTCCAGACCTCCAGTTTTTATTCCCAGGTCCCTCTCTCATCTCTCTGCCACATCCTTGGCTCCCATTCGCTATCATCCCTGATGATGGCCAGTTACTGTCCCATCCCCCATTCTCAAAGGGCCTCGCCCTCAGTGGCTAAGTGAATTCCCTACCAACATATTAATCAGAAAGAGCTCTCTGTTACACCTAAAAAGGATCTGCATTTTAGTAAGGTGCTACTATAGAGCATATAAACACATTTCCAAATTATAATCTTATTCTAGCTCTCAGCTTTCCAACTCAAAACTCATCTTTATCTCTATTCATTCTTCTTTCCTTCGTGCCTCACGTCCTTCATTCTTACAACCAGGACTCTATAACACCTCTTCGAACATTTTGTTCTTCAATTAACCTTATCCTACTGATTCCTCCATTTGTTCCTCAAGGCATCCTTCTCTTTCAGCTAAAAAACAAACTCATGGTACCACAATACTCAAGATTTCCACAAGCTGGACTCAACCTGTATCAAACCCAGCAAGTTCACTACCTCCCTTGGTTTTGAAGGAAATAACATTTCACCTCAGAATATTCTTGTCTGACCTATTTTGAGGTGGTTGTTCAGAGGGCCTGCAACAGAATTAGCCCTGCAAAGCTACTTTTGTGGGGAAGATTTGCACTGATGAGAAAATTTGCATTAATGTAGCCAGGTTTTCTCTGAGGCCTTCCCTTGTCCAGATTTAAGAAAGATTAACTGAGAGTCTGACACCTTTAAAGATCTAAAACAAACATTAACCATCTCTTCTCTCAGAGGGCTGCTTTCTGTGACGTTTCATCTACATAACAAGACCACCTTTGCTAGCCAGACCCCCCTTCTTCCCTTGCTATAACGTGTCTTGCCATCAAAACCTGTTTTACCATGATCCAAGCCCCCATTCTTTCTGTAACCTCAAGATGGTATATAAGCTCTGAACCCCACTGGGAGTTTGGGGTAATCACTGTGGTTCTCCCCCATGTGCATGTTAATAAATTTGTATGCCTTTTCTTCAATTAATTTGCCTTTTGTCAGTTGATTTTTTAGCAAACCTTCAGAGGGCAAATGGGAGGTCCTCCCTTTGCCCCTACAATTTCCACCTCCGCACAAAACCATTTCCTAGTCATGGTATATACCTGATTGTGCTACATCCACGTTCCTTTCCCTTGGTGGTATTCTCCAAGAAAATTTACAAGGACAACATGGCCTTTTCAAAAAAGCCTTTCTATTTACCCCAGGCAGAGGGAGTTGATTCTTCCTCTACACTACCATTGTCTTCTTCACATAACTCTATTACATAACTAATTGCTTTCTATTATAATTGGTAATTTATGTTTCTACCGTCCTTATTGAATTTGGGCTACCTAGTAGCAGGGTCTCTATCTAACCCATGCTGTGTACCCATTCCCACTGTCACTACTTCTAAGCTCCTAGCAAAAAGTTGGGCACATACAATAATCAAGGAACTATTCAATTACTATGGAAAGAATAAATGAATGCATGAATGATTAATGACAGCATTTCAGTTATTCTAAGAAGCGATATGGGAGAGAATTTCTAGTTAAGCCACTGGGCCTTCTGGAAAGTTGCATCACAACAATTTCCTTGTTGTAAAATCACAATGACTACAAGAGAAGTCAATTGAGTGATAAATATTCTCTTTCCTTTTGAATTAAAATCAAACAAGCATGCATTTTGAATAACCAACTATAAACTTAAGTGCTGTAATTAAACAAATATTATAACCAAATTAATTTGAACTATGCAGAATACTTCCTGGAAGGTGGTTAATCAGGTGTTAATATTGCTAGCAGGTCATATAAAAAAAAAATGGGGCTCAGGAGTCTAAAAATATTATAATTTATCATATTTCAGGTTTATTCTCACCCAATCTATGAAAGGAAAATATCAATATAATTTTAAATTACAAATATAGCTGTATTCCTAAATTAATCATATAATTAATAAATTAATTTTCTGGAATTATAAAAGTGGAAAAATTTTTTAGACAGAAATTCACTTTTTTTCCTCTGAACACTCTTAGAAACACTCATTGAAAAGGAAAGAGAGAATTTCCTTTTTTCCTATTACACAGCCTACTGTAATGTTACCTGTACTGGAAATTCTTACATAATAAATAATTTAAAAAAAAAATAGTACCTGACCCCAACTGAGCAGGAGAGAGTGAGAGAGTGACTTGGGGAACCACATAGGTCAAGAAGAGCCCTGCCTGATGAATCTTTGTCTCCCTTTTTGATGACCTGGTTAGCCCATCTTTAACTTTCCTTCATATTTTTCTGAAATGACACCATTCAGATTTTAATTGGGGTTAATATAAGTAAAGACTGTTTGGAGTTTTGAGAGATAAGAGAGGAAGGTATTACTCATGTATACATCAGTGGCAGAGTTAGGAAATCAACCTAACTTAATAAAAACAAATCCAATTGAAATAGTTAAGAAGCTCTTAATTCTCCAAATTAGAGGATTAATTCTATTAAATCAGCAACTCTGTTGTATACAGCTTGACATAGCTATATTAAATTGGCTTGAAAGTATTGAGAAAGAGGGTTGTATTCTTGAAGAGAGAGGAGATCAAGTTGGAAAACTGAAGTGGGCAACTTCAGTGGGAAACTTTGGCAGAGTTGTCCTTATCTCAACAGCATTTTTTATTTCTTACTCCCTTTAGGTAGTCTTCTCTCTCTCTCTCTCTCTCTCCCTCTCTCTCTCTCTCTCTCTCTCTCTCTCATTTTGGTATTTTGTAGCTGTATACTATCTTGACCATGACAGGCGCAAAAACCTGGAAATACTTCACTATGACAAATGGTGGACTGGCAGTGTGTACTCCAATGTGATCAGGGATTTTTATGCCATTTATAACATAATATATAATACATAAACCATAAATGCAATCTTTAAGAAAGAAATTAAAACTTATTTCAATGTGAATCAAAGCTACTTAGGCTTGGCTTAGTGCCATGGTAAGCAAAATTCTAAGATGTTTTCAGGCTCTCCATCCCCTGGTGCAGGTCCCTGCATAACCCCCTCTTTAAACGCAAGTAGGACCTGTGATTTGCTTCTACCCAATAAATAGGCAAAGGTGGTAGGATATCGCCCCCATGATTTATTTATGCTGTATAAGAATGTCCTAACAAACTGGAGAGAGACATTCTCCTGCTGACCCTGAAAAAGCAAACAACCATGCTGGGAACTGCATATAGAGAAAATCATGTGGCAGCGAACAGTCAAAACCTTTAAGACCTGAGGGTAGCCAACAGCCAATAAGGAGCCAGGCTCTCAGCCACACAGCCTCAAGGAAATGGATTCTGTAAATGTACTGAGTGAACTTGAAAGCAGATTCTTCTCCAGTCAAACCTCCAGATAAGAACACGGCCCAGTCAGTATTGAAGATCTTAATTAGAAGACTCAGTTATGTCCAGACTCCTGCCTCATGCACATTGCAACATAATAAATATGTATGATTTTAAGCCAATAATTTTTGGTAATATGTGATACAGCATAGAAAACTGATGCAAATATCTTTCTTCAAATTAGATCCCCCTATATACATAAAAGGGGCATAGTTATGAGATTCACATGCTCAAATATCTATACTAGCTGCTGGCAATGCTCCTGGTAACCAGATAAATTCTCATAGACCTACTTGGTTTTTTTCTTTCTTTCTTTAATTTACTCATCTGTTTTTCTTTTTCTTTTATATTCCTTTTTTTTTTTTTTTTGGATGTTTTAATACAACTCATACAGCTTGGGATTTGTAATTTTAATAAAAGAAATATAATTAAAATATTTCCTTCGATGAGTCCATCCCAGTTTTTATGTTCCCGCTCACTTTGTACGTGTGCATAGACCTATTTCTTCCACTCTGTTATCTTTGATTTTAAAATGTGAAGTTTCCAAGAACTTCAATGACTTGCTTAGCTATTTTCAGTGCAGTAGGTGAGGAATAAAACAGACTTCAGGATAACATTCACAATTCCTTCTCATACTTATAATCTCTCCTCCTACACTGGTGTTAATTCTGAAAATAATGACAGTCATAAGCACAGGTGTAACAGTTATCAAAATGCTCCCTTATCTTTTTCTGTCTCTTCAGATGCTCACAACCACTTTTGAAATAGATAGAGCAACAGTATTTGCTTACTTGGGGTGTTTTATTTGAAATAGATAAAGCAGCATTATTTGTTTGCTTGGGCATTATAATGTTGGCTCTCATTAGAGAAATATCTATAAGTATTTTCCACAGAAATTATTATTTATTCAGGTGTTTGCATATTGAGCTTTTTAACATAAAAAGTTTTTGTACACTTTTACGTAAAAAAAAGTAATGTCACTGTTTTTAACGTAAAAAGAGAAAACTGAAGAAGAACGCTTAGATGACTATACCAAGGCATTACAGCAAGTTTGCGGCAGAGACAAGACTAAAATTCTAGATTCCTGATTCAAAATCCAATTTTCTTTTTCTGTTTCTATCTGAATTCATTAGGGAATTATTGTGAAGATAAAATGAGAAAGGATTTTGCAAAGAAGATGAATCTTGGAAATTTAATATGAAATTAAACAAGTGGAAAACCATTTCCCAAGCGAGAAAGATTTATATGATGGTTATGGTATGATTTGACTGAGCTGGAATAGTATGTGACTATTACTGACATTTGTATCTCCACAGCTAATATAAATGTAAAGATCCTACTTATTTACCTATGCTCAGAAATTATGATGAGCGGAAAGAAAGTTTTTTTCATGCCCTTGTTAAATTTACTCAGCCCCAAAATATAGTAAAGTGGCAAGACGTGTGTTCTCTGACGATTCCAGAAACTAATTAGAAATGAAAATGAGTTCTCAGACTTAGGAGGCTAATAGCCTTGTCTATTTTGAAAAATGTAAAATTCCTGTGTGTTCCAACAGAAATTTTTTTTTTTCCAATTCAGTCTAAGAAGCAACAGAATCATGCATCATTAGGCTGGACAAGGAGATGATAAACAACATTGTTATGGCTCTGTAGTTGCTAGGTTGCTAAAGGCTCCAAAGAGGTAACTCTCATTATTTGACATAGACAAGTTGCTAAATGAGTGTCAAGGCAATTGTTGATGCCTGAAGTGGTTGAAGCAACCTACAGCATATTTGCCATTCCAAGAATGCTGTCTGCGTTTCTCCAAGGATGCAGCCTATTTCATTGTGCTTGCTGCTTTCAGCTTTTTCTTATTCAAGCATATCCAAGTCTTTTTCTTTCAATACCATATTCATCATAACGATATCCCTGTCCATGTAAAGGCACAAAATGGTTGCCAACTGCATAAAAATAAAAGTTTAAATTCCTAAATATGCCTTTCAAGTTATACTGAAATCTATTCACAATCATCTCTCTTCTGTTATGGTCTCAACTCTCCCAAAACAACCTAGTAACCTGATCAAAGTTTCTCTGATCACAGCATACATAGTCACACTTTCACAATCTATCTGCCTCACAATTCCCATCACTCTTTCTCTTGCCATTCTTCTTCTTTTTTTTTTTTTTTTAGGCCTCTCCCACAAATTCTTTTCTGACTCTCCCTGTCTATTGTGATTATCCTGTTCCCTTAATTAGATAACACATATTCTCCAGAAGGCTACGGTAGATGCTCATGTTTTCATATTTTAATTCTCAAACTAGAGTACAAGCATCTTAAAAAAGAAACTTTGTTGTATACTTCTTTTTGAAACTCCATACAATCTAACAGTGCATTTTACATAGTAGATCCTTGGAAATTCCTTATCTTAGCATCTAAATTGGGTGAAACTTAAAGGAACTCTTTCCTCAAAAGACATCTCTACTCATGCCAGGCATTCTGGCCTTTATTTGAAGCAGTTAAACATTATGCTGTTGGCAGATTTACTTTTCAAGAAATTCTTTCTTATTTGTACTAAGACAAAATCTGCTTTGCAGCACCTTCCAACCAAGTCTTAGTTATGTTCTCTGAAGTGACACAAACCAACTCCAACTTATTTTAACTGATAGTACTGCATTTACTTGAAGGGAGACACCATGTCTTTCTCTTAACATGTTTTTGTTCCTAGTCAAACACGTCTCATTCTATGTATTGTTCTTCACCTAACATGGTTTTCAGACAATCTGGTCATTCCTTTGGACTCCTTCTGGACTCTAAGCATTTTATCAAAGTTTCTCTTGATTGTGATCATCAGATCAAAGCACAATACTCTAAATGTCATACCACCAATGCATATTTGAGTGGAATAGCTAGTTTTCATAATCATGGCATTATATTGCTAGTAATAAACTCTAAGTTTATGTTAATATATTATATAATGTGATATTTAATATCACTTATAATTTTGGCTCAAATTAAAGAAATATCTACAAGTATTTTCCACACAAGTTACTATTTAGTCAGGTGTTTGCATCTTGAACTTATCCAATAAAATGTATTGCCCTAAAGAGATGATCACATAAACTGATTTTGTTCAAGCTGAACTTGACAGCTATCTCATTGCTAAAAGCTTCAAGCTAAAGTGAAAATATGTCAGGTGAAGTGGTACATCAGCTGGAGGTCCCATGTGGAGTTTCCACAGCTCAGAAACGTGGACTGCAAGAAGAAGGTTCAAGGGTTATATGGAAGAATGTGCTCTACTCCACCAGACAAAAGGCTACTGTGTAAATAGTGTTTGATAAGCATTAGAAATGTCCTGTGGTAGCTCCCTTAACTTTGCTAGACTTTGGTTTTCCTGGCTGTAAAGTAAGACCCACCTGGATAGTTACTATGCCCCTTTTCAAATAGAAGAGTCTACAGCCTTTCCTTTTCTAAGTACATTCAAGCCATCTGTTCAAGAATCTGTTCTGAATGTTGACAGATATTGGTGTTAAATAAATCAGTCTAAGGAGTCCAACAGCCACGTTTTCTATCAGAAAACTGGATGAAATTTCATCTCTTTTTTTATTGTACTGGTGATTAAATGATTAAATAATTTGATCACCAGCCTTCATGACAAAGAAAAATTAACTCTTGAACAAAGGAATGTCCAGCAGAACCATGAACATTTGCCATGGTGCATCTTCCCTTAGCCACACTGACATTACTTTCCTGGGCAAAATTGGCTCCAGGTCCTGCTCAAGCTGAGCCTGAACAAAGGCATCTTGATTTGTGTGTGTGTGTGTGTCAATCACAACATGTAATCATCAGAAACCATGATCTCACATCCCCCTCCCCAATCTCAGTTCAGATTTTGGATTTGTCAAGTGACTGACTAAGTGTTAACAACCAGCAGATGGACTGGAAGGGCAGATGGGGCTTTCTCAGGAAAGCAGTTAAGAAGTGATTAAAATCACCAAGGACTGCACTTATTTTTCCGCCTTTAAAGGATGCTATATATATATATATATTTTTTTTTACTGTGAAATCTGATTAAGACAGAAAAGCAGACAATAGAAGTGAGCTAATCCCTGTTATTCTCCCTTCGTTTAAGTTGCAAGACATTTAAGAAGATAGTTAGAAAATGTTTTAAATAGATTTATTCTGCTTGAATATTAATATCATGGCCATCCTTAATATTTTGGGATGCTCATAAAGATGTTTTCCATTTTTATAAAGTTTTAGAACTGTGAACTCACTTCCACGTATATTGGGTGTCTATACCATTATTTTATTAATTCAATCATTTAGTGTTATGTATGAGTGAGGCACTGTGATAGGTGCTGATTTTACAGGGAATAGCGGTTCAACCTCTCTAAACTCAGTCATTTTCCTTGGTGCTATAATATGCCATCTGCATGACTATGCCATTGGAAACACTCAGTTTGGGATATTTACACTTATTTTAACAGCAGTGCTCTTTCTTATATTGCTGGGTAACCCCCTTAGGAAATGTTTTCAGAACCAGACTCGTGGTTCCAAAAGAAAACGTCTCATTACTTTGTAGGTAAATCTCATTTTTGACCTAAAATAGTTTTGCCTAGTTTGATGATCAAACTTGATTCTGAAAGATATTTGGTTACATGACATGCACTTCTATAATTGAGAATATTTAACACAATATGCTAGAGGCAGTAAATAACATATAAAAGAGGGGCTCTGGAAAGACTTTAATCACTGTGGTAGGCAGAATAATGCCCTCTCAAAGATGTCCCTGTTCAGGCTGGGCACGGTGGTTAGGCCTGTAATCCCAGCATTTTGGGAGGCCAAGGTGGGCAAATCACTTGAGGTCAAACATTCGAGACCAGTCTGGCCAACATGGTAAAACTCAATCTCTACTAAAAATACAAAAATTAGCCGGGTGTGAGAGTCGTCACCTGTATTCCCAGCTGCTCGGGAGACTGAGACATGAGAATAACATGAACCCGGGTGGCAAAGGTTGCAGTGAACTGAGATCACACCACTGCACTCCAGGCTGGGCAACAGAGCAAGACTCTGTCTCAAAACAAAACAAAACAAAACAAAACAAAACGACCCTAGTCTAATCCTCAGAACCTGATATGAAAAAGAGGACTTCGTAGATGCGATTAAGAGTCTTGAGAGGGGCTGATTATTCTGCATTATCTTAGTGGGCCCAGTGTAATTAAAGAGTCCTCATAAGAGAGAGGCAGAGTCAGAAAATGAGATATGAAAGCAGAGTCACAGGGATTTGAAGATGCAACACTGCTGGCTCTGAAAATGAAAGAGGGATCCACTACCAAAGAACAAAGGTGATCTTTAGAAGCTGGAAAACTCAAAAAAATAGAATTGCCTCTAGAGCCTCCAGAAGGAACACAGCCCTGCCTGCGGACACACCTACATTTTTGACTTCTGACCTTAGAACTGTAGGGTAATAAATGTGTGTTGTTTCCATCCACAAAAATTGTGGTAATTTCTTAGAGCAGCAATAGAAAATTGAAATTGCAACAAAAACTATTTTAAAGAGGGCCAGGCGTGATGGCTTACACCTATACACTCAGTACTTTGGGAGGCTGAGTCAGGAGAATTGCTTGAGGCCAGAAGTTCAATACCCTCCAGGGAAAAATAGCGAGATTCTATTTCTAAAGAAAAAAATTAATTATTTTAAATAAGTGATATCAGCATTAAAATAAATTTATTACCTACAAAAGTCATATAGCAGTGAGTTTTTATTCTTTCTTCTTCTTCTTCTTCTTTTTTTTTTTTTTTTTTGTGACAGAGTTTCCCTCTTGTTCCCCCCTGGAGTGCAATGGTACGATCTCAGCTCACTGCAACCTCCACCTCCCGGGTTCAAGCAATTCTCCTGCCTCAGCCTCCCAAGTAGCTGGGATTACAGGCACCCGCCATGACACCCGGCTAATTTTTTGTATTTTTATTAGAGACAGGTTTCACCCTGTTGGCAAGGCTGGTCTTGAACTCCTGACCTCAGGTGATCCACTACCTCAGCCTCCCAAAGTGCTGGGATTACAGGCGTGAGCCACCACGCCTGGTCCAGCAGTGAGTTGTTTTTTTTTTTTTTTTTTTTTTTTCCTTTTTGCTCTATGTGGCCAGCTTAGATTGAAAAGCAGAGGTCTCTTGGTATTTTGTGTTGATTTCTGAGGCTAAGTCCCAATTAAGTGGGAAACAATGCAGCACTTGATTAGTGATGCTCACAATAGGAGTAGGGCTAGGAATGGTGACCTGTGTGTTAGTCACACATTTGCCATCTCTGATTAGTTAGAATGGGTGAATTAGGCCATTGTCTCAGAATCATAGAATATCAGTTTCGCTTCTTGTATCCCAGAAAAAAAAAAAAAAAAAACTTTTAATTCCATTTCAGTAGAGAAATGTATAAAAGTCACTAAAGAAGTTTCTGATAGAATCAGGTCTAAAATTAAGGGTCTTTAACTTTCTATCTGAAATTTTTTCTATGATATCTCAGTAAGTTTTGGTAGTTTCATAGTTCAGATAGAAATAATATTGATCAAAATAACTGTGGTCTCTCCTCTCTTAGTGACACATATCCCATTAATCCAAGACCTCAATGTTACTGAGCCACCTTGTTTAGTGCTTTATCCACACTCACCCCTGTTGGGTAATATTCAACCTCTAAACATCCTCATACTTCCCCTCTACTTCTGCCCCATAACTACATTTCCTGTTACATTGATTAAGTATTAAGTCTCGACTAAATATCCTAAAGAAAAAGATAGAGAGACCTAATGAATTAATTTATATCTAAAAATTGCTTATTTATTGTATTTCAGACAATTGTTTTAAATTGTTAGTAGTTTTAAAATATAATAAAAAAGAAAAACTTTAAATCAAATGCTTGCATCTATCATTTCATGCAGTGAGATGTCAGAGAAGCAATATATATATTGCTAGTAAAATAAATAAATAAATAAATAAATAAATAAATAAATAAATAAATAAA
>NC_045451.1:40002847-40059910 GCF_002776525.5 Piliocolobus tephrosceles
AAATAAATAAATAAATAAATAAATAAATAAATAAATAAATAAATAAATAAATAAATATGGTTTAGAAGCCTAGCAGGTGCTGTGCTAGGCACTGGGAATACTATTCTGAAGAAAAGAGGCAAGATTTATTTCTTGCAGACTTTCAGGAGCCCCTCAAATCTCAGCAATTGATTTGCACATGGTCATTTCTGTTCTCTCTGCCAGGACCATAGCCTGAGAAATAGATTCAATCACAGCTTATGGAAATAGAAGTCTTCAAGCAGTCAGTGTGGGCCCTGAACTTTTTTCTGAACACTCCAATCCTTTCAGAGAGGAGAAAACCAATGACTTCTTGGAGAAACACTACTATTTCACAGGGAAGTAGAATGGTAAGTCATTAGGAATTCATAATCTAAAAATTGATTGTCTGGGTTTGAACTCAGTGTTTTCTTTTCCACTTGAGAGATATTGGGCAAATTATTTCACCTTTCTAAGTCTTTGTTTTCTCATCTATAAATTGAGGTGAATCATATTTACTGTCTCATGGGGAAAAGATTAAATGAAACAATCTATGCAAAGAATACCAAGTGGCACAGTTCCTAGGAGAAATTAGGTGCTGATAAGTGAGAGCAATTAATGCTGTAATTTATATTGTCATTAATATAAAAACAATTCCTCTCTCTTACTTCTCTATTACCATGATGAGACACCTTCAAAATAAAGCCTACAAGAATATTAAAAGATCATATTCTGTCAGTCTTGGTAAATATGGCAGCTGTACTGTTGGTCACAATTCCCCTTGCCTTTTTATTCTGGTTGGAAATGCCCAAATCCACTCAAAGGCTGTCTCTCAGCCCAGCAGCGAGACGAAAGCACAAAACTAAATAAAACCAAAGAGAAATACCGCTGAAGATTTCTTAGAAATACATGCCTCCCTGACAAATAGAGTGAAGCATATGAAGACCATCCCCAGACACTCCCCACTTCCTGCCTGCATCGAATATTATTGTGTGAGAAGGCCATGTTTGAATCCAGTATTGTCCAACCATGAGCCATGAAAAGAAAGATAAAAGAACTGCAAAAAAGAGAAATGAGACCTGACGGAGTTGAACTGCTGAATTAGTCTGGGAGCCACCTTTTTGGAACTTCTTCTTATAAGAGATTTTGTTAACTGAACTCTGTTATTTAAGCCACTTTCAGTGGAGTTTTTATTACAAACAACCAAATTTATTCCAAACTAGTAAAAATTATATTGATACTAAAAATATCTACCTTGTGATATTTATTGAGATTATATGAAATAATGATAGAAACTTCATTTTAAAAAACTCCTTGATATTATCCCAGATATTTCTGTTTAAAAAAAAAAAACACTCCAAATTATTATCACTGAGTTACATTATAGAACAAAAACTTAATCACCTTGATTATATTCTCTGTTTTCCTTGCTCAAAGCCTAAACATATAGGTTCTTGCTACTAGTGTCTACTGATTGAAGCTCCCAGAATTATCAATTTATTGTTTGCTATGGCTTTAAGCTTGCCATCCTAAAGACAAAATTTACTGTAGTTTTAATGGATTGATAGAAATGCCTCAGTGATCTTGTTGAGAAAGACCTTGAGGTGTTAATAATCTTGGTGGAACAAGAGGTACGGTTGAGCCAAGAGAAGAAAATAGACATATGTCGTCTGGGCATGATGTGTCATGCCTGCAATCCCAGAACTTAGGGAGGCCAAGGCGGGCAGATCACTTGAAGTCAGGAGTTCAAGACCAGCCTGGCCAATATGTGAAACCTCATCTCTACTAAAAACACAAAAATTAGCTGGATGTGGTGACATGTGCCTGTAATCCCAGCTACTTGCGAGGCTGAGGCATGAGAGTCAACTGAACCCAGGAAGTAGAGGTTGCAGTGAGTTGAGATCACATGACTGCACCTCAGTCTGGGAGACAGAGTGAGACTCCATCTAAAAAAATAAAATAAAATAAAGAAAGAAAAAGAAAAAAGAAAATAGACTTACGTCTATATATCTACCATTGACTTATCTTTCCCGACCTAGGATAAAACTGAGAACGTCTGAAGTTATAGCTCTATAAACCTCCACCTACAGAAGGCAGCCATGGTTCATCAACCAACCAAAAATGACTCACTGAGAAACCAATCTGACAGCTCACCTGACTACAGCTATTTAGGTCTTGGCAACCTATTCTGTTAATGTTTTATGGAAAATATGTTATTCTAAGACAATATCCTTTGTGCTGGCTCAAAATCTCAAATCTAAATTATTTATTATATTCTAGACCTAAAATAACTCTAAAAAGAATGTAGAGAAATCAAAGAAGAAAGACCTAAACTGAGATGCACGAGTTCATCCTATTTCAAATAGTGTAGCAGTGAGAGTCATATCTGTAGTAAGCTAAAGGATACATGCTATTTTGAGCAAAAGGCCATTGTTCATAGGGTACAGGCCAAGATGTTGATTTTGTTTAATCTATTAATCTCCTGCCTTCATCTTTTTATAACCTCTAAGACCTAGATGATCTCATATCTTGCATAAACACTTCCTTACAACTCCAGCCCACACCTATCTGCCTTCGACTTCTGTGCTATTGATGGATATTTAACCCAATGGCCTTTCTTTGCGCCCCCGCGCGCATGCATGCGTGCATGTGTGTGTGTGTATGTGTGTGTGTGTGTGTGTCTTTCCTCCTGAACTACGTTATAAATTCTGCAAGGGTAAAAACTATCAGTTACAAATATAAGAGTGCTCATTTAAGTATACATTTTATACATATAGAGGGAAGGCCATATGCTTTATTGTTACCACCACACAATTGCTACAAATTAGTTCTGGTGGCACAATTTGGTCAGGGGTGAGGTTTTACCTTAATGTCACCAACATCCCTTGAAGAATTCAAGACCTCTCTCTTCTGCTGTCGGGGAAACACTGAGAAATAAATGTGCGATTCAAAAAAAAAGAAAAAATGGAATGCTGTTCACAAGGCTGGTGCTGTTCACATTGCACCAGCATAAGGTAGAATCATACAATCCAGGTAAGACTATTTCAACTGAAACAAACAACACACTAACCATTATCAGCAATTGGTCTCACCAGACATTGATGAAAGACACCACTTATAGTGATCCAGCTTCCATGAAGCTTCCCAATTCTGATGGGTTTTTCCCCAGTGGATCTCATGGTTCCTCAGTCCCACCTTCTGCTATCCACATTATCACACTCCTTTGTCCTCACTTCAACCATTGTCTTTTTATCTAGTCCCAGCAAGTATGCATCTAAAGTTTTTCTTCTTACACTTAAGCCATAAGTTTGTTTCAGGTACCAATATTTACAGCTCTTGTTTATACTTTATAGTGGGTGGCTCATACTTATCAGTTCGTTCTGGCATGTCAAAAAGAGCTGCAAGAAACATTAAAGGAAAGGGGAAGAAGGTATGGGAACACTCAGAATGTTATTCCTCCTCACATGTAATAGCTCCCATCACACTTTAGATGAGGTCTTGAACCTAAAGGTGAGCCTAAAAACAGACGCAAGCCAATTACAGGAGGTAACAGCCTTACTGTCTCAGGCCCTTATTCCCCTCCTCTACTCTGCATTCCCTGTAAGAGGTTTTATTTTACCAATTAATGCAGTTTTAATTAAAGAATTCAGTTCTATCCAAAAACTGCTGGAAAGGCTTTCAGATAAAAACATAACACTTTGTCCAAAAAAAAAAAAAAAAAAAAAAAGTCAAAAAATAAACCAGTGGAGACTTTCCCCTTGGGTAATAGTGGATTAGCTAAATTGGGCCAGTACTTTCTCAGAGGACAACTAGAAAAGCTAGACACAAACATTTAAAACATCTGCTTGAAAATATTGAAGCACCAACAAGATAGTAAATAATTATCAGGCCAAAACGCAGAGACTGACTTTTAGAAATACTTTCTTCCTGAGGGTGACAGAAGGTTGTGTAAAGTTAATCAAAACAGGAAAAGTAAGCAAATAACATACATAAATCAATGAAATAGAAAACAACCATAAAATAGTGAGGGTCAATGAAGCCATATATGGTTCTTTGAAAGGACCAACAAATTTAATAAATCCTTGGTGACACTGATCAAGGAAAAATAAAAGTTAAAAGATACAAATAACCAATGTTAGGAATGTAGAAGTCTTTTTTATTATAGACAAAATAAAAATTTCTTATGAAATACTTTGTCAATAAATTTTAAAATTTTAATAAAATGAAAAAATTTCTTTAAAAATACAATGTAGTGAAACTGAAACAAGAAGAAATCAAAAGTATAAATATTTATATAACTATTAAAGAAATCAAATATATAATTTTAAATATTTCCATACAGAACAACTCTAGGCCCAGATGTCTTCAGCAAATACTTCCAATAATTTAAGGAAAGGATAATTTCAACAATATACAAATTCTCCAAGAGTATAGCAAAAGAAAAAATACTTCTCAATCATTTCAGTAAACCAGCATAACCTTTCTAGGAAAAATTAACGGGCAAATCAAGAGAAAGGAAACAAAAATACTAGCCAATCTCATACAGGAATATAAATGCAAAAACCTCAATATTACCAAAATGTTTTTGTAATATAATAACCAAAACAAACAAGGTGGGTTTATTCCAGAAATGCAATATTAATTAGGTATTCAAACATTAGGATGTGTGCAATGGCTCATACCTGTAGTCCTAACTGCTCAAGAGGCTGAGGCAGGAGGATCACTTGAGCCCAGGAGTTCCAAGCTGCAGTGAGCCATAATGGCACCACTATACCCCAGCCTGGGTGACAGAGTGAGGCCAGGTTTCAACAATAATAATAATCAATGAAATTTAGCCCATTTACAGAATAGATGAGAAAAGTAACACTATTGCCTGTTTAGATAAATAAAAATGTTTGATATAATTTAACACTCATTCATAATTTAAACATATATATGGATAGAAGAAACTTTCATAATTTGATAAAGGTATTTATAGTAAACTTATGGTGAAGCTTTTCCTTTGCAATCAGACAGAATGCAAGGATGACCTTTATCACTTCTTTTAATCAATATGGACTAAGGGTTTAGCCAGTATAGTAATGTAAGAAAAAGAAAGAAATTCTGTAAGAATTGAACACTATAGTAGGCGCTATGGGTACTGCATCTAGACCACCTTGACTTTATCACTTCAGTGTACACCAGCCAACTACTAGCACCTTCATTTCTTTTCTGAAGTCTTTCTTTCACTGTTGGAGTCACTTCACCTGTCCTACTAGCAGGCTAGAAATGGCTCACCCCAGAGAATTAAATCACTCCTGACTCCTGGGAACATCTCTCAACCACAGGTCCACAGAACATTTACAATAAGTACTTTAGATGGCTTACCCCTTAAATGTGAAAACTCGGATGCAAATTTTTTACATTGATTAATTAATTCCCCAGTTGGATTGAGCTTTCAAGGTAATTTTCTTGAGAGTGAACCCTGTATCAGCTATCCTCTTTCATTTCTTTACTCCCATTCCAATGTTTCTGAGATCAAGTTCCATATAAACCACTCACACCTGAATGTTTGTCTCAGGGCTATGTATGGGGAATCTAACCTTCAATAGGCAAGATGAATAAATCTGTAATTATTCATAGTTGATATGACTGTAGATATGGAAAACTCAAAAGATAGATGAATCATTATAATTAATAAATGAGTTTAACAAGGTTTGTGGATACAGAAATCAAAACACAAATATTGGTTGCATTTTCAAATGAAATTTTAGATCAAGTACCAGAACAGCAACACATACACAGGAATAAATCTATTAAATGTGTGCAAGCCCTCACAATGATAAAATACTATTAAGTAAAACACATGAAAGCAGGCATAAATGGAGGGATACTCAGAGATCCCCAAATTTGATCAATTTTTTATGTGAAACTTGTCAAGCTGATTCTAAAATTTACATGACAATGTGAAGGGTCA
The DNA here is from genome assembly GCF_002776525.5 of Piliocolobus tephrosceles. Classification (NCBI taxonomy): domain Eukaryota; kingdom Metazoa; phylum Chordata; class Mammalia; order Primates; family Cercopithecidae; genus Piliocolobus; species Piliocolobus tephrosceles. The sequence continues at coordinate 40,008,801 of NC_045451.1, forward strand.
AGAATAGCTAAGACACTAATGGAGAAAAACAGAGTAGAAGGACTTACTCTACCAGGTAGCAAGAATTACCATAAAATTCGTCACTGAGACTGTGTAACAGGGGAACAAAGATAGAAAATTAAATTAGTGAAATAGAGGAAAGAGCCCAGAAAGAGACCCACACAATAAATAAGTAATTGATTAATGACAAAGTTGCTACTGTAGACTAATGGGAAAAGAATATTCCTTTCAATAAATGGTTCTGGATTAACTGAATATCAAAGTGAAAAATATCATAAAACTTGACTCTAACCTCACACAATAAAAAACATATCTATGTGTGACATGCAAAGCAACGAGGCTTCTGTAAAATCTTAATGATCTTGGGATGGCAAAAGGTGAATATAGCATAATATAATTTTTATATTATAAAGGGAAAGTACTTACATACTGTGCTACTACATTAAAATTAAAAATGTTTATCATCAATAGATGCCTTTAAAAGGTATCCACACTATAAGAGATTATATTTACAACACATATATCTGAAGAAAGAGTTATATCCACAATATAAAAAGAACAGCTGGCTGGGCGTGATGACTCACACCTGTAATCCCAGCACTTTGAGAGGCCAAGGTGGGTGGATCACCTGAGGTCAGGAGTTCGAGACCAGCCTGGCCAACATAGTGAAACCCCGTCTCTACTAAAAATACAAAAACTTCACTGGGTGTGGTGGCAGGCGCCTGTAATCCCAGCTACTCAGAAGGCTGAGACAAGAGAATTGCTTGAACCTGGGAGGCGGAGGTTGCAGTTAGCCAAGATCGTGCCATTGCACTCCAGCCTGGGCAACAAGAGCAAAACTCCATCTCAAAAAAAAAAAAAAAAAAAAGGAAGAAGAAGAAAGAAGAAGAAGAAGAACTGAAGAACTACTACTACTACTACTACTACTACTACTAGTCAATAAAAAATAGAAATCAGTAGAAAGAAGGGCAAGAAACCTGAACAGGTAAAGCCTCTGTTTCAATAGCCAATAAATGTTCAACCTTTTCTTTTCCATAATCAGGGCAATATAATGAAAACCACAGTAAAATTATCCTCTACATTCTCTAAAGTGGTAAAAATTTAAAAATTAATAATACTGTTATTACCAACAATGTGAAGTGAAAGGAAATTTTATATTGCTAGTGGAAGAGTAAATTGGTACAACTCTTTTAATATACTATATGGCGGCAAGCACAACAGCTAAACATATATAACCTGTGACTTTACAGTTGAACTATAGTTATACATGCAAGAGAATTACAAAATTTACATGAACATAAATGGTCACAGCATCACTATTCATGATAGTCAAAAATTTAAAACCACCCCAACGTTCATCAATATTCAAATGGATACATCATAGTAGAGCCACAAATGGAGTTCATTACTGCACTGAAAATGAACAAACTACAACACTACCTAAGAGATTGAAAGAATATTGTAAATATGATTTTGAGCAGAAGAATCCATACACAAAGTAATGTATGCTTTATGATTCTATTTATTTAAAATGTAAAAAGAGAGACAGATGTGAAAAACTATAAAGAAAAGAAAGTAATCATCATGGATTCAGGATAGTTAGTTTACCTTTGAGACAAGGAGAGATTAATAATTTTAAGGGCATAAAAAAGACTTCTGGGGTACTCGTCATATTCTGTTTTTTGTTCCATTATATTTTTAGTTCCATTCTAATGTTCCATAGATCACTGTTACTCAAAGTGTGGTCCATAACCCAGTACCCATCCATATACTGCTATGAGTTATGATGTTTTGGGGACTCAGAAAAACATACACCAAAATGAAGACCTCAGAAACAGCCTCGGAAGCAAAAGTTTTTCTCTGACCTTCTCCCACCCTCCTATCTTGGAGTCTCTTTCCCCTTGAAGGTTAGCCATAGAAGCTCTCTTCCCCAAGACGGGTCATAAAAACCAAATAGCTTTCTCTTCAAAAGTCATCATAAACCTAAAAATACTCTAATTCCCCCCTACCACCACCTTTCAGGTAAAAGCTGGCCATTTGCCATCCCATTACTGGGTATATACCCAAAGGATTATAAATCATGCTACTATAAAGACACATGCACAAGTATGTTTATTGTGGCACTATTCACAATAGCAACTTGGAACTAACACAAATGTCTATCAATGATAGACTGGATTAAAAAAATGTGGTATATATACACCATGGAATACTGTGCAGCCATAAAAAAGGATGAGTTCATGTCCTTTGCAAGGACATGGATGCAGCTGGAAACCATCTTTCTGAGCAAACTAACACAAGGACAGAAAACCAAACACCGCATGTTCTCACTCATAGGTGGGAACTGAACAAGGAGAACACTTGGCCACAGGGAGGGGCTCATCACACGCCAGGGCCTGTCATGGGGTGGGGGGTATGAGGAGGGATAGCATTAGGAGAAATACCTAATGTAAATGATGAGTTAATGGGTGCAGCAAACCAACATGGCACATGTATACATATGCACATGTACCCTAGAACTTAAAGTACAGAAAAAAAAAAAAAAAAACTGGCCAAAAAGAAATTATCTGATGTGCCTTGTTTGACTGTAGGTCATAAGACCCTCATTCCAGAGAAAGTCCTGCCCCATGCACAGAAGGAAGAAATATGTGCTCAGAGAGGCCAAGAAAAACTAGACAGACAGGCCTTGCTGGGTTTCCCTGCTCAGTCTGTTAAGATAAGATCAGACTCTTTTGTCCAATCATATTTAAAAATAGTTTCCCATACTTTGTTGAACCTAAGCATAAAATGGATAATTTCCCCTGTACCTTTGGGTCTTCATACTGAAGACTTCTGTGTCACATAAAACTAGAATCAAATAAATTTATACCCTTTTTCTCCTATTAATCTGCCTCTAGTCAGTGATTTTCAGTGAACCTTGAGAGGATGAAAGGAAAGTCTTCCCTTGGCTCCAACACTGTGAAGTTAATTCCAACAGGCCTAGAATTGGCCTGAGCTGTTTGGCTAAAGTACCTTCAAGATGCTGACCAAGGTATTGATGATGCTGTGTTTTTTTTTTTTTTTTGTTAACATGAGTCTAAGGAGTTTAGGGTGGTTTGTACCAACTTGTCAGCATTGTTCATTGTTAACATTGAGATTAATGATTTAGAGTTGGTTCCAGTATGACCACTGAAGAGCTCTGTCACTGGGACTGGTTTAATAGCAAGAATATGCCTATATGACCATAAGAAGCACCAGCAAAACTACATCTGGGGATCCTAGAACCTAAATACTCGATGTGTATGTTAATGGTCCAAAAGAAAGTGTGTCCAATATGATGCTACAGAGGTAAGACAATTGGAACCTGCATCTGGTCTCTCTGGACATCTTGCTGGGAGACAGCCTTTGGCCATGATGTGTAGCTTTACTTTAATGCTACTGCAATATTGTATGTTCTTCTGGAACAGACTGCATTTTTGTAAGCTTTGTCAATTTGGGTCCTGTCAGTTTTTTTAGCAGTTGAACCTTGCCTAATTGCCATGATTAGTCCATGGGTTCACATAAGTACAAGAATTCACAATAGATATTCAGAAACTTCATTTTACCAAGTAATTTTATGCCTGTTGGATACAATAATTTAAAATGTTGACTTGGATTTTGTTAATCTTTGTTCCTTCTCTTTTATTTTTCTGGTAATTCTTTTCTACTGGTTTATTCAAAAGTTTGTGTCTTTATAAAAACATGTGTTTTCCTTTTCCTTTTTTAGTATTTCATTTTAATTGTATTTTTTAAATGATGGATTAGGAAAAACAAAACAAAAACAAAATCTGGTCTGTCATTACAGATCGTTTGAAAAGCACTTTTTAACATAAATGTTCAATTTATGATAAATCACTACATGGTATATCTTTGTTCTACACACTTTTGTATACGCATGTTATATCTCACAACCACCACCAAAATAAAAGTTTACAAGAAGAAGTAAACAATTCTATAAGACTGGTTTTGCTCTCTTATATTAATCTCTTTCCAAACCCCCACACCATTTCTTTGTTGTCCTCCAAGTTTTCTCACATTCTGGTACAGCTTCCACCACTCCAGAACATAATTATTCTGTTAATGTGGGTGTTATCTACAATAGACTCTGAGCTCCCAGTGCCAAGACTACATCTCAGCGTTAAGTCGAGTGTCTGCCACATAGTATATACTCAGTAAATATTTGTTGAAGAAATAAATGTTTTCTGGCCAATGTTTGTTATAAACACTCTAGCATCCACATGACAGCCCCTCATTCTTTTTCCATTTCATTTGTCTAAAGTTGTCAGCAAATTTACTGAGCACCTAGTATCTAGCCTGTGCAGAGATACAATGTAATAGCATGACAAAAATTTGACTAGGCTTCAGAAAGTGTATTTATGCTCAATTACAAATATATAACTTGTTTCATGGCTCTCTTCAGCCAAAATAACCTCTACTAGGATTTGGACATAACATGGCTCCCTAGCCAGAAATGAGAAATTGGATAGGAAAGCAGCTTGAAATATTTTGGGTGCCATCCAAAGCAAAACATAGGTGTGAAGTGATGATATGGTGAAAGTTAGGAATCTACAGGTTACAAGCAGCTATGGCATGATCTGACTTTGAGTTAGACCTAAACTGTAGTTATCATCACCTTTACTATGGCAGGTTCTATACTAGATAGTGGGAAAGTGATGATGCTGAGGCTTATGGTCTGGTTGACCCAGACCTCTGAGAAACCCATTTTCTCTCTCATTGAAACCTTCTGAAAGCCTTTTGCTAAAACCATACCAAACACATAGAGATTAACTGTAATTTTCCATTTATACGTGAACTCTTATCCGGGTTTCTAATTCAGCAGCACACATTATTCCCCCTCCCCAAATATATAAAAATCCTATCGATTTGAAAAATCTTTCAGTTTATGCTGCTTAGGCTTCTAGCTAACATTCTGAGCTCTCCATCTCCACGAGAGTCCTCCTTGCTGTGTATGCTGTTTGCTTGAGCATTATCAACACTGCTATATTGGTGTTAAATGTGATGCAGGCTGCTTTCTGATAGATTGAGGCCACAAGAGAAAATACCAAAAGTCTAAAGCTCACCACATAAATCAGAAACTACTTCATGCTGTGACCATGATAAATAGATCTGCAAATATCTACCAGGACAAATTTAGAAGAGTCTTGGGGCACTGTGTTATACCTGAATTAAAAGGCAGCTTAGCTAAAAATGGACTTTTCTCCAGGCTAGTATGTTTGTTGTTTTATGTTTAAAAATGAAGTGTAGCAAAACCCCTGTAAGGCATTAAAGAGAATTTGCTGTTGAAAACCAGTATGTATTTTGCTAAGGGTTGGTCATCATACTGATGCAGGATTTTTCTCAGCCTCATCATCAGACTCATGACAGGGGTGCTCCATTTACTCAGCTCTCCATGCTCAACCCCTAGTGGGAGGGAGCACATGAGCGAGTGAATGTTGTATCTGGCCAGGGTCTCTCTCTCTTGGTGCTGGCAGGAGCAAGCTCTATGTAGGGCCCATGGCCAGACCAGGCACCAGTGAGATAGTGCAGTGACCAGCAAGCCACTCTAGGCGCCAGCAGGAGCAAGCTCCAAGGGGCAGTGCCCAGGTGTGTGTGTAGGGGGGCACCTGTGACCCCAAGGCCCCACAGGGTGTATTACAATGATTCTTTAGTTCCACCTTCCACAGACAGCTGTGTATTAACAGCTCAGTTGGCCCCTTGCCTCGTCACATGGTGCAGCTGTCCACCAGCGAGGGCAAAGGGCCATTATGACAGCCTTTGTATGAGTACCTGCACTCGGTGGGCCCCCGAGTTCTTGTCAGCGTCCAAGAAGAATCAGGTCCTGCCGACACTTGAAGGATGGTGAAGGTGAAGAATTTTATTGAGAGATGGGAATGGCTCTCAGCAGAGAGGGGAGCTGGAAAGAGTACGGGTCCAGCTGGTAGTCTTCCCTGAAGTCCAGCCGTCTTCTCTCCAAAGTCAAGCCATCTCTCCTCTACCAACTGAGCCTGGGGTCTTTATAGGCACAAGATGGGGGTGGGGCAAGCCAGAAGTGGTTTTGGAAAAGGCAACATTCAATTGGTAAAAAAGACATTATTCAGAAAGAACCAATCAGGAGAGAGTGGGCAAACAGGGATAGAGGTCCGCACTTTTGGGTGCAGGTCTGAAGGTACTTTGACTTGAAGGTGAGGTTTCACTAGGGACCTGCCCCTGTCTGCCTAGAATTTCTCTGCCTCCTGTCTCTATCAATACTAGGCAGATAAGACAGAGAGTTTTCTTTGCATAGGGCTAACTTGTTGTATGTAAGTCCTGAGTGTTAGAAGACAATTTCTTGCTTTCACGGACTTTACCAATTTTCTTTTATTCATATATCTTTGACTGATATTCCTCCTTTTTCAAATTCAGGTAGTAGTCCATTACAGATTATTACTCAGTATTGCTCAATATTCTGATTAAGTTAAATATTTTATTCTTGGAGGTTATTATTTTAAAATGACATATGATATCCCTGGAATGAGTTCTGAAGGTCTAAAATTAGGAAACCAAAAGAATTAACTGGACTGGGTATGGTGGCTCATGCCTGTAATTCCAGCACTTTGGGAGGCCGAGGTGGGCAGATCACCTGAGGTTGGGAGTTTGAGACCAGCCTGATCAACATGGAGAAACCCTGTCTCTACTAAAAATACAAAATTAGCTGGGCATGGTGGCATATGCCTATAATCCCAGCTACTCGCGAGGCTGAGGCAGGAAAATCGTTTGAACCCAGGAGGTGGAGGTTGAGGTGACCCGAGATCGCACCATTGCACACCAGCCTGGGCAACAAGAGTGAAACTTTGTCTCAAAAAAAAAAAAAAAAGTATTAACTGAAATGACACAATATTTGGATTTTACCGAATTACTGAATGTCAAAATATAATAGGTCTATGTCTGCACTGGTACTATTTTGAACTCATTTCATATTTTTATCATAAGTTTGTCCCTTTATTAGACAAACCAAATCCATTTTGCTTCTCAGATTACTGATTTTGTGTTAATGGATGAAGCTGGTGATTTGGGATGGCTCTGTGGATAACAGCCTCCAAATAACAAAATTGTTCCTTCTGTTGCAACAGTCTAGAGAAAAATTTTCTGTTGAGTTAAAAGACCCACTCCTGACTGGAAATGTTCTCTTACCCAAACTTAAGGAGTATTTTTAATTTTCTTATTCTTGCGGGGAGGGATAGCATTAGGAGATATACCTAATGTAAATGACGAGTTAATGGGTGCAGCACACCAACATGGCACATGTATACATACGTAACCTGCATGTTGTGCACATGTACCCTAGAACTTAAAGTATAATTTTAAAAAAAAATTTCTTATTAATAATAGCATAACAGTAATAGAAACAACACAGGCCTTCAGACAGAGAAGCTACAACCTTAATTATTATGAAATACAGATTTGTTATCTGTTTAATAAAAGAAGAACAACGCTATCTTGAATCCCTTTTGAAGGAAGGTTAGTAACTAAACAAAAACTCTACCTACTTTACAGTAGTATGGCAACATGACTAAAGGGTCTAGCTGTGGGGCTAAGCATCCAAAATAGGGTACTTCACTGTGTAAGCATGGGCAAGTTACTTCAACTTACTAACGCTCAGTTTTTCTTTCTGGATAGTAGAGATACAAATCATACCTATTTCATATGGTTTTAGAATTCAAATAAACTCATGTATATAAAATGACCCTGAAATTTATGATACTTTATAAAAGCTCAAAAAAATGACAAATTATACGGTTGTTATCATTATCGTTATTATAAACTGGTATATGTTATAGCATGTAGAGAAAAGGTGGAAACACTATATCTAAATGGTCAATGTGAATATTAAACAATGGCATTATTAAAGGCTATCCAGTGCTAGCTCCTAATATGGAAGGTATTGAGAAGAATGTGTCATTCTATGGCTGGGAAACACCAAAGCAAAATCTGGAAGCCATGAAGTAGCTTGGAGGTGGATGCTAAGAGAGAAAATCTTCTTGACTGTTATGTATGAAATGTATTGGAGACAAATGAAGTAATAAAAAGTAACACTGAGAAACACAATAAAATGATACTTTATCCAAATGGCATAAATATTGCTTACATAATTTATTGCTTTTTAATGTTTAGGTATAATTGTATTGAGATGTAATACAGCATCAAGGTAAGGAAATGCCCAAATTTGTGAAGATTGCCTTGAATTCAGGATATACTATTGTAAAATCAAGTTTAGCCTAAAGTTGCTTCATTTCATATTTTAAGTTCAGCCTAAAGGTTCCTCTGTACATAGTAACCCTAACTAAATGTGCAAGCAGATTAACTTACCCTTGTGCCAATCACCAAGCTTTCGACAATTAAAGGTGGCCAACTGTTCAAATTGTGTTCAAATAAGGCAAATGCCAAGCTGCAACCAATCTGGCTGTTTCTGCACTTCACTTCCATTTTCTGTATGTCACTTTCTCTTTTCTGTCCATAAATCTTCTACCACATGGATGCGCTGGAGTCTCCCTGAGCTTACACTGGCTTGGGAGGCTCCTTGATTGAGGCAAATTGTTCTTTGCCCAATTAAACTCTATTACCTTTAATTTATCTAAGGTTTTCTTTTAACACTATTACAGAAGGGAAGATGGGTGAAGTGTCTTGACTGGATGAATTACAAGGCACACAAATCCTGTTCCAGAAAGTCCCATGCGGATTCAGGCAAAGCAAAGCAATTATCTAAATGCGCTTGGAAAAGGCTTGGAAATTTCAACTTTTTAAAAAACATAACACTTTAATGTTTAATTTTGTTAATTATTTACCTGTACCTGGAAAAATTGCCCTATTGTCCCCAACACCACCAGTACCACCACCGTATCGTTGTGAAGGTCCTATTGGTTTTTGAAAATCAAAGCCTCAAACAAGTCCTGTGCTGCTAATGGTTTGACTTCTGTTTTAATTTACACCACATCAACAGAATAGAAACCATATGATCATCTCAACAGATGTCAGAAGAAGTATTTGGCCATTAACTCTCTTGGAAAGATCATTTGAGAGCAACTGCGGGAATAAGAAGGGAATGCATTGAGGAATGAAAGAAAAAGTTAATTTAACTATGGGGTAAAGTAGGTGCTAAAGTCTTGAGTGGAAAGGCCCAGAAGTCTGGAACCTAGCCCTGAAGAGTTTTTGTGGAACAGATTTGATTGTCTGAGAAGTGTTTGAAAAAGTAGACTAAAGAGAGAGCATGTATAAGGGCCATGTTTTAAATGCCCAAGGAAGGGAGCAAACTAAGGAGAACTTGCTACCTAGCTTTGTCATTTTCATGTAAGTGGTAGCTAGTGTCTCTACCCAGAGCCTCCACCAGTCAGCCAAGACTCACATTTCAGTCTGAGTAACAACAATGCCTGCTCCAGCCTGGGACTGTTTCTTTCTACCTCATTTGACCTCCTAATTAGGATGTTTTCCACAAGGCCTTAAAGTTGCATGTAAGACTGTTGGATAAATACAATTAAAACAGAATCTTCCCTCAACCCAGAAAACCTCTCCATAAAGATAGTAGAGAAAGAAAACAGTTTTATTATTGAATAAGCATTAAACCGGAATGTGATACACATCACAAGCAATCTGCTAAGAGATTGCAAAGACAGAAAGAAATCTAACCCTTTTATAAAGCCAACCAGATAAAACTCATTATCTACACGCTCTCTAAATAGACAATAATTAGTCCTCAAGTAAGAGGATTTGACAGTGCCATTTATTACATATAGTTTATCCTAAATTTACCTGTTAATTGGGGTGACCATCTGTGTTAGTTAATTGGTTTTATACAAAGGAAAAATAAACTTTCCATATCTTTTTGACAGAAGGTAGTTTTGCAGCTTGGAGCCAGGCACCCACTGAAGTTAGGCTCCTACCCTCCCACAGAAATCGGGACACAGGGGCACTGTCTCCCTTGACATTTCCATTTCAAAAAGACGGCTCCCAGGTTCTTGAAAAAGACATTCCCTGGTCATAACGCTGGCAGGAGCCTTATTTAATGTCTAAGAAACCGAACATACATTTTAAAGAGATAGAGAAAGAATTTACAAGTTTTCTATAGTAAATCACCTAACAAAAGGAGGCAGAGAGACGTCTCCTCCCTTATATTTGACAAGGAGAATTCAGCCTCTTATTTTGTATTCCTATTTATTCTTACAAACCACAGGGACCCCTGCATCTGGATGCAATGGTGGAGAGGAGTTTCTATGCTGGTACTCAAGGTTGGAGCGAGTGATCATGGTTCTCCTCTAGTTGCAAAAGCAGCACAGGTGGTAGCCATTCCAGTGATGAGACCCATGCTTAGCCTGTAATACTTGGTTAGTAAAATCTTGAAAAATAAATAACAAAAAGAAGATAACCTGACGTGGCTTAAATAAAACTACATCTGTATAATGCATTTTAATGACCAATGCCATTTTTGTGAGTCATTAAGGAAATCGTAAGTGATTATTTCTCTCTCTTGCTGGCTAACCTGCCTCTTTCTTACCTGGTAGGTTCTCAAACACAACTTTCCTGCCTGTACTGGATTCAGAGACATTTTCTTCTTCTTTTTTTTTTTTTTTTTTTTTTTTACCAGTACATAGGAATTATAACTCTATCCCCACAGTACATAGTTGTGCAAATCAAATAATACTAAGGATGGGGCAGTGCTTACAAAGATAAAGTGAAGTGGACAATGAAAATTCAAAGAATGGTCACTCCAAAAGACACACATTAAGCTTTCAAATGCATTTCGCAGACATATATTTAAGCTGAACATTGGAAGAGGTGCTATTCCCTGAGAATTTTGATTGACTGGTCTTGTAAGACGCAGTCTGGAAGGCGAATGCAGCAGCTTTTCCTATTGTAATGCATCTCATTTTTCCTCATGGGTAATACATAAAACAGCAACAATTGTTTACATCTTGGTGACTGTCCTTGAAAAGCTTAGGGTTTATTATCTTTCATAAGCACTTATGACCTGCAAAAAAAAAGAAAACACCTCACTCACATCCTGTTGTGGGAGCTCTCGTTACAGTCCAAATCATCTATATCTTAAGATAAAGCTAAATTATTCTCATATCATTCTCTCTCGACCTAGAATTCAAATATCTGATTTGATTTTGTTCTTGCATAACTTGGCTCTTATAATCAAGTCAAAAACCTGATCTGTAGAATTTATTAGAGAAACAAAGCAACTTCCAGGATATATTCCAGAATTTGCAAATAAAATCCTACCCCCACATAATCCCTGCTTCTATCTAAGATTCTCAGTAATTAAATATATATTTAGAATGGTGAGCCTAAAGCTTTGAAAGGTCTTCAAATTTTTAATCAGGTTGTCAATGATTTTTAACAGAATTTTAGTCATATATTAATTCCATTGTACCCTATTTATTTGGAAAATAATCATCTGTGTGATACATATAATGTTTATAGTGTGATAATTGCTAATTAAGCAAAACATCCAGTTTATTCAAATATTTTTTTCTAAACAAATTCCTGAAAATACGAAAGTTTATTTTTTACTATTTACTCTGTTTTACTATATCAACAAAATATATAGCTGATTGGTATAGGAGTGAAGAGAATTTTTCCTCTCCCTCTGAAAATTCAACTCTGTTGAAAGAAACTGACAATAGAAACATTAACAGGCAAAAAAGGCACACAAATATATTAATGTACATGAGCCCAGGAACCATAAAAAATACGAGACTCAAAGAAGGGCCAGATAGCTGAGGTTTAAATGTACTCTCTTCATAGGTGAGGGGGAGATTGGGAGTATGTAGACAATTTTCAGGGATAGTAAATGATTTTTTAGTAGAGTTTAATGGGCCCAAAATACAGACAATAATTTATAAATGGTTCCTTTGGAAACTGAATGGGACTGGCAAGTTATAGGAAGTTGAGGGGTGGAAGTGCCCTGTGAACAAATGTTGCCTTATTATGTAGATAGTCTCTTAAGTAATCTCTGGAAGATGCCCTTAGAAGAATAGATGAAAAATCTGACTGGGTGTGTTGAGGATTTTTAGTATCTTCTTTTCTTTTGTGATTAATATTTCCTGTTTTTGCAATGGGATTCTGTGGGAACCAGATTTAGGGCAATGGCGCTTCTTTTAGAAAGAAGTTTCCTCAGTCAGAAAACGAAGTTCCAGACAGAGTACCTTGCTGAGTTTGAGAGACGACAAACAAGAGAAGGATAGAAAGTTTTTAGTTCTGAGGCAGCCCCTAACATCCCCATTTATTTTCATTCAAAGTGCTCAGCATGCCAAAACACCATATTTTCCAGTATTGTTTTCTGAGCCCTAATATTGGCTAGGCTTTTCATTCAAACTGATATCTGGGCGTCATATGGTTAGATAGGAAAGGGTCCCTGGAACCCATACACCACATAAATACTGTTGTGTATACAAGTACAATCAATTGGTTTGACTTAGTCAGAAGTTGTAAAAATGCCTATACATTAGCCACTAGGAAAAATGTAAATATTTTTTCTATTGATTCATTACACCAAATGTTGACCAAGCTGAATACCATATTGTCACCCAGTATGTTTACATAAAAACAATAAAAAAGATTATATACATATATATATATATCTTTTTCTGGGTATAAGCCAGTGATAAAGAGTATGTAAGGTAGTTTGTTAATATACCAGCAGCAATCCACCTTCCAGCAGATGGTGAATACAGAACTGTGCTTAGGTCTATTTTAATAATAAACTTTTCGAACATAACAAGGCGGGGCTTCATAAAAGAGCAGTTGGCTGTTGCCAAAGATGAAAGGACGAAGTCTGTATTCAAAGTTGGCCTACAAAGGCCTCCAAGAGTGTTTCTGCATGAATGGCTTTCTAGATTCCTGTTGGATTTTATCCCATAGACAAATTATAATGTTTCGCATGGTCCATCACATTCTGAAGATTAATGCCCAGACAATGACCTGGGGAAAAAGTCCTCTTATGACAAATGTCCTTTCCAACCTGTGTTTCACACAGGAAGAAAAAAATAATAAAACTAAGTATATTCCCCTGAATATTACATTCAGTCTCTTGCTAACATGAAAATGCTTAGAAGATAAATACATTTGCCTTATTTCAAGAAGGGTTCCTCCAAGGAGAGAATGGAATCCCTGTTTAGGATTGTCTTTAAATACATTAATCTGACACAAATTATCAACGGTGCTACTTCCATGTGTTGGGGTTCAGAAACTAATACCCCCCAAAAATGGCATGTTGACATGCTCAACTGAAAAAGAAGCCTCAAGGTCTCTCTGATCTCCACTCCCTGACCCCTGACCCCAGCTCCCACTATCTCTTAATCCTATCTCTCCCAAAGGACAAGATGAAATTGTTATCTGAAGTTCCCTTATCTGCCTAACATCTGGACCTGCCAAAGAATAAAACAATTATCTCTGGTCCCTTCCCTGAGTTTTCAGTAACTGAACTCATATTGTAGGAAGAAAGGCTAAAGTCTGTCAACAGACTTTTGTCAAAAGCCATTGTCTGCTCTGCAGGCTCAACAGATTTTGTCCCAGGCCAATGTATGTTCTTCAAGCCCATTGAATTATCCTAAAAATTATTTACCACCCCGTAAAATTATCCACACTTCCCCGTCTCCCTTTCCCCTTAGAAGTAAAGTATATAAGTATCTGTGCCCTATTGGGAGATGGAGCAATCGCTCTGCAATTTCCGTTCGTGCATACTAATACATTTGTACGTCATTTCTCCTATTAATCTGCTCTTTATCAGTTGATTTTTCAGCAAACCTTTAGAGAACAAAGGGAAGGTTTTCCTCTGGCACCTACACATATTTACTCTTGATGCTCAACCTAAATGTGAACTTGAACAGATTTGCAAAGTCAAATGTCAGCAGGACGATGATGGAGAAATCCCTGTAATGTGCATGGGGAGAGAACTGGGAATGCTACAGTCACAGATGTTGGCAGCAACTCAAAATCAGGTAATACTGGCAGGTTACAGAGAACAGGCAGGACACAACCCTATTCTGCAGCTATTCTTTTCTCTAAAAATAAATAAAAATAAAAAACATCTTTTACAAGAATGTGCAGGACATCTATTAAAGTATAAGAAGCCCAGGACAGAAAACATGGAAAGAATATCCAGTTACCTTCAGGAAACTTAACATTCCTCACTGGCAAAATTCTAAGGCTGGCTGTTAAATAAGTAGATTTTAAAGGCAATCATTGGGAACCACCCTAAATTAAATAAGAAAAATCAGGCAAACCCACCATAACAGAAGGAAAACTACTGTAGAACAGCAGTGAGTTCATCAGAATGCATTTTTGGGGTGAGGTGCAGTTGCTCACGTCTGTAATTCCAGCAACTTGGCAGGCGGAGGTAGGCTGATCACTTGAGCCCAGAAGTTGACCAGCCTAGGCAACATGGCAAAACCCCATCCCTACAAAGAATACAAAAATTAGCTGGACATGGTTGTGCACACCTGTAGTCCAAGCTACTCAGGAGGCTGAGGTGGGAGAATCACCTGAGCCTGGGAGTTCGAGGCTGCAGTGAGCCGTGATTGTGCCACTGCCCTTCAGCCTGAGCAATGGAGTGAGACAGTGCCTTAAAAAAAAGAAAAAAGAAAAGAATCCTAACTTAGCCTCAAAATAGCTGTCCAAGCTTGAGCAAGTTATTTAGCATCGCTGAGACTTTTTTTTTTTTTTTTTTTTTTAATGAGGTTGATGTAGTAACTGTGGTTGTATTCAGGATTAATATTACAATGAGCTAATGATTCTAAAGCAGGGTTTGGCATGCTGTTTCCTCTCCCTGTGTGGGATAATTGCTATTAATATGCAAAATGGTTGAAAAAAGGAGAGTCTGAAGTTAGGAATACTTATGAAGGAGTTTAAAGAAAACTTGAATTGTTGGGGACTCCTTAACATTTATATAAAATCATTCAGAGTCCCAGAAAGAAAAAAAGCGTGATTCATGCTGTTATACCTACTTCACAGAAGGGCTATTTATACACAAAGATTCTCTTAACCCAGATATCACATGAGTTAGGGCTGATGTTGGCCTTTGCCTGCTTCCAACCTACAACCATTGCCTAATACACTGACCTGAACTGTGAACTCATTAATTAAAATGCCACTAAAATGTCATTACTGAATAATCTTTCTAGCTCTAAAATCTAAATAATTGGGAAAATATAAAAGAAATAATAATAATAATAAAAAGAATTGATAAATATTAAGCCACGAGTGGAGAGTCTAGGGTTAAGGGGTTTTGTTGGCATTTTCCCCTATAAAAATAATCCACATTACTAAGATTGTTCTGTGGGATCTGTTTTCCAAAAAGGTATCAAAATTAAAAAGTTTATAGAAGTAGCTTGACTGTATTTATGTTATCATCCTTGAAAAATGCTCAGTTCAAAAAATTATGAGCTTTTGGTGGCTTGTTTTTAAATCCAGTTTTATCCACTGATGATAGTTTCTTCTGTTTTAAAATAGATGAGAGTGCTTTGGTGATCATGGTTACACAGTATAAATATTGAGGCCACACGCTGTCACCTGTCATTCAGGAGTTCATTTGTTCACAGTTCACCTACTTTGAAACATCTGATTACCAGCAAACAGTGATTTCCTGAACATGGATGTTCTTCCATTAACTTCTAAAGGAAGTAGTTTGCTAAGAAGCTCCACCGCATATATCAATCATAAGAAGCCAGATCGCTTTTCAAAGGCATTCCTGCAGTGAGAACTCATTCAAGTATCAAGGCATGGTTCTAATTGTAAAGTTAATTTTTGACCCTGGTAGGCTTGAAACATCCAAGGTTTCAATTTGATTCCCCAGATCCTACTAAAATGTAGAAGTCTAGAATGTTTCATGAATTGTAGAGGGTGCCCTAGATGGGAGGTGATATATAACATGATAGGGGACCCTCAAACAAGCCAGAGGATATTCTGGAAAAAAAATCAATGACTCTTTCTTGGGTGGAGATTGAAGTATTGATTAGGCAGAAAGTGGCTGATGGTAAAAAGTAGAATTACCCTATCCCTCCACCCCAAAGATGACAAGAAAGATTTCTGTCCTCAGAGTAAATGAATAAAGGAGATAAACTACCCGTGGCAGAGAAAGGGAAAGTCACATCAGCAGGTTGCAGCCTTGGTGTGGGTAATCTCTGGAGGTTTCTCATCTTAGCAATGTGAGAAATCATGATGCAGATGACGTAAGTCACACTTGCTTGAGGAAGGAGGATATTCTGAGTAAGCTAGGAGTAGAGAGGCACCTGCAAAAAGAAATAAGTTCCTACCAAGTGGCTAGCTAATATGGTTTGGATCTGTGTCCCCACCCAAATCTCATCACAAATTGTAATACCCCCACATCAAGGGAAGAGCCTGGTGAGAGGTTATTAGATATGGAAATAGTTCCCCCATGATGTTCTTGTGAAACTGAGGGAGTTCTCATGAGATCCGATTGTTTTAAAAATGGCCATTTCCCCTGTGCTCCCTCTCTCTCCTGCTGCCTTATAAGATGTGCCTTGATTCCCCTTTGCCTTCCACCATGACTGTAAGCTTCCTGATGCCTCCCCAACCATATGGAACTGGGAGTCAGTTCTTTGGTTTATAAATTACCCGGTTACCATCATTATAGCATGTGAAAATGGACTAATATAGAGAATTGGTACTGGCAGAGAGAGGCACTACTATAAGGATAACCTGAAAATGTGGAAGCAGCATTGGAACTGGGCAACAGGCAGAGGTTTGAACAGTTTGGAGGGCTCAGAACAAGACAGGAAGATGTGCGAAAGTAGGGAACTTCCTAGAGAATTGCATGGTTTTGACCAAAATATCGATAGTGATATGGACAATGAAGTCCAGGCTGAGGTGGCCTCAGATAGAGATGAGGAACCTACTGGGAACTGGAGCAAAGGTCACTCTTGCTAGGCTTTAGCAAAGAGAATGGTGACATTTTGCCCCTGCCCTAGAGATCTGTGGGACTTTGAACTTGAGAGAGTCTGGCAGAAGAAATTTCTAAGCAACAAAGCATTCGAGAGGTGACCTGGCTTTTCTTGAAAGTATACAACTATATGCGCTCACAAAGAGACGGTTTGAATTTGGAACTTATGTTTAAAGGGGAGACAGAGCATAAAAGTTTGGAAAATTCACAGCCTGAACATGTGACAGAAAACAAAATCTCATTGTCTGCAGAGCAACTCAAGGTGGCTGAATACATTCCCGTAAGTGAAGAGGAGCTGAATGTTAATCAACAAGACAACGGGGATAATGTCTTCAGGGCATTTCAGAGATCTTCAAGGCAGCCCCTCCTATCACTGGCCCAGAGGTCTAGGAGGGAAAAATGGTTTAATGGGCCAAGCCAGGGCCCAGATGCTCTGTGCACCCTTTGGACATGGAGCTCGGTGTTCCAGCCACTCCAGTTTCAGCCCTGGCTAAAAGGAGCCAAGGTACAGCTTAGCCCATGGCTTCAGTGGGTGCAAGCCCCAGGGCTTGGTGGCTTCTCTGTGGTGTTGGGCCATCAGGTATGCAGAAGACAAGAGTTGAGCTTTGGGAGCCTCTGCCTAGATTTCAGAGGGTATATGGAAATGTATAGATGTCCAGGCAGAAGTCTGCTTTGGGGTCAGAGTTCTCCTAGAGAGCCTCTACTAGGGCAATGCAAAAGGGAAATGTGGGGTTGGAGTCCCCACAAAGAGTCCCCACTGAGGCACTGCCTAGTGGAGATGTGAGAAGAGGGCTCTGCAGAAAGGTAGATCTACAGATAGCTAGCATGATGCACCTGGAAAAGCCATAGGCACTTAACACAAGCCTGCAAAAACAGCCATAGGGGCTGTATCCTGCAGAGTCACAGGCACACAGCTGCCCAAGGCTGTGGGAGTCCACCCCCTGCACCAGTGTGTCCTTGATGTGAGACATGGAGTCAAAGGACATTTTGGAGCTTTAAGATTTGATGACTGCCTGGCCAGGTTTAGGACATGCATGAGGCCTGTGGCCCCTTTTTTTTTGGCCAATTTCTCCCATTTGAAATGGGAACATTTACCTAATGTCTGTACCCTCATTGTGTCTTGAAAGTAACTAACTTTTTTTTTTTTTTTTTTACAGGCTCATAGGCAGAAGGCACTTGCCTTATCTCAGATGAGACTTTGGACTTGGACTTTTGAGTTAAGAGTTTGAGGGACTCTTGGGAAGGCATGACTGGTTTTGAAATGTGAGGACATGAGAGTGACCTGGGAGTGACCAGAGTTAGAATGGCATGGTTTGACTGTGTCTCCACCCAAATATCATCACAAATTGTATTCGTCTTGTGTCAAGGGAGGGAACTCGTAAAAGGTAAATGGATCATGGGGGCAGATCTCCCATGCTGTTCTCATGATAGTAAGGGAGTTCTCACAAGATCCGATTGTTTGAAAAGTGGCAGTTTCCCCTGTGCTCCCTCTATCTCCTGCTGCCATCTAAGACATGCCATGCCCCCCCCCCTTTGCCTTCCATCATGATTGTAAGTTTCCTGATGCCTCCCCAGTCATGCAGAACTGTGAGTCAATTAAACTTCTTTTGTTTATAAATTACCCAGTCTCAGGTAGCATCTTTACAGCTGTGTGAGAACAGACTAACACACTGGCCCTTAGTTCAAGGGCAAGAAGTAAGCTATGCCTGCCTCCACTTAACCCTGTCTTCACTCAAGTCTGCCTCATGTCATAGAAAAGCATCTGTGCCCTTCCTGTTGGATTGATCCCTTTACCATTATGTAATGGCCTTCTTTGTCTCTTTTGATCTTTGATGGTTTAAAGTCTGTTTTATCAGAGACTAGGATTGCAACCCCTGCTTTCTTTTGTTCTCCATTTGCTTGGTAGATCTTCCTCCATCCTTTTATTTTGAGCCTATGTATGTCTCTGCATGTGAGATGGGTCTCCTGAAGACAGCAGACTGATGGGTCTTGACTCTTTATCCAGTTTGCCAGTCTGTGTCTTTTAATTGGAGCATTTAGTCCATTTACATTTAAGGTTAATATTGTTATGTGTGATCTTGATCCTGCCATTATGATATTAACTGGTTATTTTGCTCATTAGTTGATGCAGTTTCTTCCTAGGCTCGATGGTCTTTACATTTTGGCATGTTTTTGCAATGGCTGGTACCGGTTGTTCCTTTCCATGTTTAGGGCTTCCTTCAGGGTCTCTTGTAAGGCAGGCCTGGTGGTGACAAAATCTCTAAGCATTTGCTTATCTGTAAAGAATTTTATTTCTCCTTCACTTATGAAACTTAGTTTGGCTGGATATGAAATTCTGGGTTGAAAATTCTTTTCTTTAAGAACGTTGAATATTGGCCCCCACTCTCTTCTGGCTTGTAGAGTTTCTGCCGAGAGATCTGCTGTCAGTCTGATGGGCTTCCCTTTGTGGGT
Organism: Piliocolobus tephrosceles; assembly: GCF_002776525.5. NCBI lineage: Eukaryota > Metazoa > Chordata > Mammalia > Primates > Cercopithecidae > Piliocolobus > Piliocolobus tephrosceles. The sequence goes on from NC_045451.1 coordinate 40,028,206, forward strand.
AACCCGACCTTTCTCTCTGGCTGCCCTTAAGATTTTTTCCTTCATTTCAACTTTGGTGAATCTGGCAATTATGTGTAGCAAAGACTTGGAATCAACCCAAATGTCCATCAGTGACAGACTGGATTAAGAAAATGTGGCACATATACACCATGGAATACTATGCAGCCATAAAAAAGGATGAGTTTGCGTCCTTTGTAGGGACATGGATGCAGCTGGAAACCATCATTCTTAGCAAACTATCACAAGAAGAGAAAACCAAACACCGCATGTTCTCACTCATAGGTGGGAACTGAACAATGAGCTCACTTGGACTCGGGAAGGGGAACATCACACACTGGGGCCTATCATGGGGAGGGGGGAGGGGGGAGGGATTGCATTGGGGAGTTATACCTGATGTAAATGATGAGTTGATGGGTGCTGACGAGTTGATGGGTGCAGCACACCAACATGGCACATGTATACATATGTAATCTGCACGTTATGCACATGTACCCTAGAACTTAAAGTATAATAAAAATAAAATAAAATAAAAAAAATAGAAAAAAAAAAGACTGTAAATAAAGGTCGTTTAAAAAAAAAAAGAAAAAGAAAAAGAAAAGCATCTGTGCCAATGATCAGAAAGAAGACCCTCTGTTTCATATTTCTCAACAACTGCTCAGCCCATATGGCCACTCTCTGCCATCTTCTTTACCTCTTAGTACTACTTGTAGTATCCTAGCCAGCCAGGCTGCTTCATGCTCTGCATCTTAAGTCACAGTAGTGTCCCCAGCTCTACCACTCCAGCATATCTTTGCTTCCCATCTTCCCTGGGAAAATGTTGATTTACTTTTTACGCCTCCTCTCAGGCATTATCTCCAGAAAGCCTTTACTGACATTACCCCAGCCCCACACACTGAAGCTGAACAAAATGCCCCTCCTGTGTGCATTCTTATCATGGCCACATTAGTTTCGTTATGTGTAATTCCTTTAAACCAGGGACTCTTTGAAGGCAGGCAGGCAGGGGCTGTGCAATATTATCTCATACATTCTGTCTCTGGCATGTGAAAATGTAATTAAATTAAATGGTCTGTTACCTGTACCTCCTTTACTGGTACCTGTCTGGTGGCCAGAGAAGCACCTGTCTCATATACAAGTGGGATCTGACCTGGCTTAATTAACAGGATAGTCTCCAAAGGCAAATTTTGTGTAAACTTGAATCAAGGGGCTCCTGAAAAAAACAGATGATTTTCCTCAATTAGAGACCAAAGTCTATGCAGATGGAACCAGAAGATTAAAACTGTCACGGCACTGGAGCTATAAAACATGAAAATAAATGGGAGTGAAATGATGGGTTCAAGAATCCAAATTAGAATGCAGAAACTAAGTAATCATCCTAGAAAAAAAATGAAAAGAAAAAAAATTAAAACCTTGAAAACCAGGATGGGGAAGAAGACCAAAATCTAATGTTCAGTGATCAGGAATATGAAAACCTAAACTGGCAAGTCCACATAGTCACTCAGTTTAAGTCAAGGCCCCTCAAGGATCCTTTAGGAAAAATTCTAACAAGAGAATCACCTTACCTCCTACTGTTTTTGATATAAACCTAAATGGACTGAGCCCTAGGCTTAAGAATAAAACATATATATACACACATACTCATATATACTTACATACATTTCTTCAGGAAAAAAAAAAGACTGAAAAACTTAACTCACCCTTAAAAAAGAGACTGGATTAAGTCAACCAGTCAACCAGTATGTTGGATAATAACTACCAGGAACCACAAATGTTGTTAGCACTGATACCAATTGTAGACCAGAAATGGGATTTTACAACTACTGATGGCCCACAAAATGCACATCACTGATAAAGCTTGTGTTACTGCTTGCATGAAAACTGGGATATAATTCCTAGCTCCTTCTATAAGAGAAGGAATTATTAAGGTGACACATTCCCCATGCATAGTGAGGGTGTTTAAAAGTTCTAGGCAGCCTGAAAATACATCCACTACACAGATCTAGCTCATGCATTCCTCAAAGCTACCCAGTGAGGAAGGTATTACCCTCCAAAATTTACAGATGACAAAAGTGAGGCAAAATGGGACCATAACTTTCTCAAGATTATAGGGCTAGTAAATGGCCAGTAAGATTAGAATCCAATTCTTTGTACTGCAGACTTCATAATTTCCCATGTAATGTGTGCTGTCTCCCATGAGGACAACCTGGAGGCTGCCTGAAAAGTGATCATAGACAGGAGAAATCAGAGAGTCTCAAAAAAGTCTTAGTAGAGCCAGAAAGCCAAGTCTTCACCTACCTCAAATACAATTCTTACAGTATCATGTCAGTCCTCAGTTACCCAGCAACTTTGTGGATGTCCAGTCACTGGGCATTCAGTAAGCCCTTCTGCCACTTCCTCCCACATTTCCTATGCATTTTTTTTTTCCTTTCCACAACTTGGGATAGACATTTAAAAATACAGAAGGATGAAATGCTATTTTTTTCCCCTCTACAGCAGGGGAGTGGGAGGGCTGTGTGGATTAACATCCTCTGTCAATTTTTTCAAAATATAAAGCTTCCTTTATCTTCCTTGTCCAAGATTCTGAAGGCCCCTTTCTCCCTGCCTAATTAACCACGAATCAACATAATTTATTTACATACGTATGTTGTCTGCCTGTTTTCTTGCTTGCCTTTTCATCAGTCTTCAGTTATAAAAACCTGCACTGAGGGTTGGGCAATGTGATTTCTGGTCCTGTCTGTAACCTCCTCTGGGAGGTTACTTTCCTTCTCTGTCTCAGGCTCCTCAATAAGAAGAGCAGAGTGGGGCTGGGCGCAGCGGCTCATGCCTGTAATCCCAGCACTTTAGGAGGCTGAGGTAGGCAGATCATGAGGTCAGGAGTTTGAGACCAGCCTGGCCAATGTGGTGAAACCCCATCTCTACTAAAAAATACAAAAATTAACTGGGCGTGGTGGCGTGCACCTGTAATCCCAGCTACTTGGGAGGCTGAGGCAGGAGAATCACTGGAACCCGGGAGGCAGAGGTTGCAGTGAGCCCAGATCGCACCACTACACTTCAGAGTGACAGAGCCAGGCTTCATCTCAAAAAAAAAAGAAAAAGTTGAGGGGCTAGGGAAGGGTTTTGACCTCTACTGACTCTTCTATCTTCACATTCTATCATATCTTTCCTGTCCTGGGTAATTCACAGACCCACTGAGAGGAACACGAGAAAATAGAGCTGAAAGAGCTATGAATAATATACAGCGTCTGAGGACTGTAGCATTATTTAAACCTGCAGCTAGTCCATTTGTTTTTAAGGTCCCATAGCATCGTGTGCCCAGCCAAGAACCCTCTTGCCTCCAGTATTAAGTGTTGATGAAGATAAATAATTTGAAAGAAGAGAGCACAAGCAAGGGAGAGAGGGTATGTTTGGAAGAGCCTTGTGATTTGAACTCTTCTTTTATTCCAGTTTTCTAGAGATAATAATTGGGCTTTTGGCTCCAACAGGAGCGTTCCATGTTGTTGAGAGATTCACAATGAAACTTCAATGACAGGAGAAAAATTTGCTCATGTCTTTCTTTTCAAGCACCTCATTCCGTGTCCGTCCCACACACTAGCACTGTGCAGAGAAGGATAGGAGCAAGCAGATAAGTCATTTCACCAACAGTGACAATGTAGGACCTCGTTTTAATTTAATCATCAGGATAGACAGGATTTTTGCCTCATAACAAATCACCAGGCCCTTTTGCTGGTGCTGCTTTTACACTAGATTGAGCCCCATCATTCTTCATGCTGCATTACATCCACACCTTCATCGGGAGGAAACCCAGTTTGCTTTGCATTGTTTGCACATCTTGCAGTGATATTAGGCAGTTATTTTCTGAGGCAAACTCCCAGTAAATATTTGGGAGTGATTGTGTCATGTCTCAATTATGGATTCCATTTGAGCAAGGCTGACATTTCTGAAACTCAGAAAAACTACTAAACCTTTTCTAAGGAAACAAATTATTTTAAACAATAAATGTTCCTGTATTAAAGCATTCACACCCCCAAATGTACTTAAGTATTTCTTTTCTTGCTCACCCTACTAAAAAGGCATAAAGAAGGACATGTGGTTCTCTGAAAAATTCGTATATGCTGGGATAGTTTTGAACAACATTTGTGAATTAAGAAGAGATGGACTGTTTTAACCAGGGGTGACTTTCTTTTCCTTGCTTTTCTGGATCCTCCTACTCCCATCTTCCTCTTCCAATACTTTGCAGGAACAAGCCTCAGGCTGTGAACAGATCCAACTATATTGTGAATAGAAGAGTCTCTCATTCATGCACATTTGAAGAGAAGACCCTCAAAAAGAGGCAAGTGCTTAGATGAAAGGAGTCAATACCTAAGGTGTGTTTTCAGGAGTCACATGGCAGAAAACTTTTGTAGGCAAATGGGATGTCTCAGTGATACCAGTGATACCAGCAGGTATCACTACCTGGGTATCACTTGGAGGTCCCCAAACACCAGTGGGACCTCAACCCCAGCTGCTGTCCAGGCTCTTGAGACCACTGCAAGAATGAATTCAAGGACCAATGGAAATACAATGAAAGTATAGAGATTTATTGCAAAGGGAAAAGTACATACTCAATAAAGGGAGTGTGGGCATACTTGAGAGAGACTCACGCCCAAGGGCCTTTGGAGCTGCTACCTTTATGGGTTTCTTTTACCAAGGGATAGAATATTCATGAAAATTCCTTGAAGAAGGTGGATGTTTCCTGGAACTGCGGTGCCACCCATTTTTACACCAAATATGGATGTTCCTGGAACTCTCATGGTACTGGTGTGTGTGTGATTTAGTATGTTAATGAACATATAATGAGATCCTAGGTGAAACCTAGGTCAAATCCAGTGCCATATTAGGTTCAGTCAGTCTTACCCAGCTAGGTCCACACCTCGAGCAGCCTCGAACTCCTGAACTTAAGTCATCCTCCCACCTCAGCATCCTGAGTATCTGGGACTACAGGTACATGCCCACTACGCCCGGTTAAGTTTTGTATTTTTGGCAGAGATGGGGTTTTTCATTGTTGTCCCGGCTAGTCTCAAATTTCTGAGCTCCAATGAACTGCCTGCCTCAGTTTCCCAGTGCTGGGATTACAGGCATAAACCACTGCACCCAGTCGGAATTCTCTATTCTCCTGCAACCACCTTGTATTATTCCTGTTCCACCAGTGCCTTTAACATTTTTCTTGATCAGCAGCCACTTTCCTTTTAATCAGGATCCCCATGTCACATCCAATCATAACAAGAATTGGACAAAATTTGGGGGCTCTTGGTTTTGGGGGACCTGTGATTTAACTAGAGGCACAATAGCAGCAAAGATCTCTGGGCCTTGCACTGTGCCACATGCATCACATATTTTTCCTCCTTAGACTCCACAGCAATCAGGTAAAGCAGAAATTGTGCCTTTTCTTCAATTATTATCTTGGATTAAGTTACCTGCCCAAGGTTGTACAGTTAGTAAGAGAAAAAAAAGTTTAAATTCAGATTTAGATGCCAAAATGTTTTTTCTTCTCCACTATACTGCAGGCCCCCCATGCACAGCATCTTGTCAGTGCTACACAATTTGCCATTAATTGCCCCCTTTATTGCTTCATGATGTTAGACTTCCTTCTCAAGAAATTTTCAAACTCCTTTGAAGACAAGGACACGTTTTTCTCTCTTTCCTCTCAATGTACGGTAGATGCTGATATGGCAAAAGAACATTCATGACTAAGCATGGAGAGGAATGTATTAGGAATGTCATTACTATAGATTGTGTCGAGAAGGAATAAATAATGCAGGAGCCAAATAAAGGAAGTTTAAGGAAACAACCATCAAATGTGAGGTTTAATAGAGTTGTGAAGGATAGAAAATACATGTATTGGTGAGAAAAAACGAGGACCTCAGAGGAACAGAATGGCCCCCAGAACCACAAAGGAGGAGGAGGAGGTGTCTGCAGGGATTCCCATGGTCATGAGCATTACAGAGACACAGCATTGTCAGGGCTGATGGGGTCTGGTTGAGTTTGATGCCAGCACCAAAGAAAATGAGTCACATAATAATTACAGTAAAACATCACAATGTCTTTATTTGAGTAGATCACAATAATTTGTCCAAAACAGGATGTTTCTTGGCAAATTTTTCTATCAACTGGTTTGAAGGAACTTAGAGAACATCTGCTAACTAGGCATAATGAGTTCTTATACCTTATAGAATGTCACCATGAAGAACAAATGGCATCAGCTGCTGTAGCATGCTACTTTACAAAATGATATATTGTTATTAAGTGGCAAGGGATATTGATTTCTCAGTATGTTTCTTACTTGCTCAATTGCTTTGGTTACAACAACAACAATGCATATGTTAAATACGCAGAGTAGATACAGAAGGTTTGTCTTTGGGTTCTCAATAATGTGGGACTTGCTCATTGCCCTGGCAAATGACCAAATCCCCTGAGACCCACCTTGATTTTGTTCTAGCTTTTTCCTTTCCTTTCTTTTTCTTGCTGAGACATTTAAAATGTGAGAAATCGCCTCATTTGGAGTTGAGATGGCCATGTGCTTGAAGGGTATGTGCTTGAAGGGTGTGGTCTAGAAATCAGGCCAACTGAGCTGGGTCCCAGCTTTACAACTGATCACCAAGTCACCCTGCAGGTCATTCCACCAATCTGGTCTTCAGTTTCTCCCTCTGTGAAGGGAGAAGGTTGCGCTAAATCATTTCTAAGATGTTTTTGGTCACTAGAATTAAATTATTTTCTTGAGCTTTAAAGAATAGTTTTTAAAAATTCAGTGTACATTTATTTAGTGCCTAACATGTGTCAGGCATTGTTCTAAACCCTAGGAATACTTCGATTTAAAACAAAGACCCTTCCCTCCAGGAGCTTAACTTCTAATGGATGGAGAAAGACAGTACAAAAGAAAACAAGTAAATATGTATCAAGTTAGAATGTAGAAAGTGCTGTGAAGATAAATTAAGCATAATAAAAGGAATCTGGTATGGAATTTTGGAAGTAGCAACGGGATAGGAAGCAGAACCCTTATTTATTTTGGGTAGTCAGTAAAGTCCTTGCTGGTAAAGTCATTTCACCTCAGAGAAGAGAACAAGATAGGAGGTATATTACACAGATATCTAGGCAGAGTACTCTAGGTAGAAAGAACAATAAGTACAAAGTCTCTGAGGCAGGAGTGGGCTTGAAATGTACTAGCAATCTGTCCCCACATGCCTTGGAATGGACAGCATCCAGAGGCTAATCTGGAAGCTGCCATGTTCCTTGACTTGACTTCTGCTCCTGCTATTGGGTCAATACAGACAGGAACCTGTTGTGGTAGCATTGTTATATTCTGGGAAAATGCCTGCCTTCGAGTATAAAGAAAGTCCACAGTCACCCCTCTGAAACTGGTGCACTAAAGAAGAGAAATGTTTCAAGAGTTCATATGAGTTCCAAGTTTCCTTTGAGCAAGTTGACTTTCTTCTTTAAAAATAGTAAACATTTTGAAATTTTTTCCCCCTGAAAAAGGCAAAATTGAAATAGGCAGTTACATTTGGGAAGAAGCTAAAAGCAAAGTGTGCTCTGTGAAAGGTGGGAGTGAGTGGTCTTCTGCCTAAGTGTCTGCCATGAAGACAGCATTTGTAATTACAGCCATGAAATCACCTTGTAGACACTTAATAGCTTAATAAGAGTTTTAATGGGTCTATTCGAAAATGAGAAACCCCACTGTATAAAATGGGCCCATAAAATGTTATGCTGCTGTGCTGTGGCCTCAAACAAATTGCAAATAGATCTCATGCAGCATCCTGTAATATCAACTGCTGAGTTTAGGTGGCTATAGGATTTTGGCTACACTTGTCTCCAAAAATACTTAGGAAAGACTTCAGATGCCTTCAGAGAAGTCCTATAGAGACTGGTGGCTGACCCTGTGGGGAATCCTGAAAAATTTATGTTCATGTTTACTGCTCCGCTTATTACCCCAGCTTACACTGATAGCCCTCTTCTCTGAATTTCTATATTTTTATATCATTACTAAATTTATTTACCAATATCTGCTATTAGAAAGAATATACAAAGAAGAACACTTTATCTTTCCCCTTCCGGTTCTTACCCCGTTCCAGAGCTTGTAACACCTACCCAAGGGAAAAGGATGTTAAGTACCATGAGACTTATAAACCAAATGCCATAGGAATTTAGAAATAGGAGGTAGAATTGTTGTTGTAAATAATTAAGAAAGACTTTCTGTAGGTGGCAATAGTTTGACAAGCCTTGAGGTGAGGACTCTTTAGAAAAAATGAGCAATGCTACAGAGGGAAGTTGGTGGAATGTTGGCAGAACCATGAGTAGACTAAAATAGGTAGACTGAGCAAACTTGAGTACAAAGGTAGTGAAGGCTAGAAAGCATGGTGACAATCAGGTAATGTATACCCTTTGTGAACCCTGAATATCTGAGACAGTCTCAGCTAATTTAGAGTTTATTTTGCCAAGGTTGAGGATGCACACCCATGACATAGCCTCAGGCAGTCCTGATGACATGTGCCCAAGGTGGTTGGGACTCAGCTTGGTTTACACATTTTAGGGAGAAACGAGACATCAATCAATACATGTAAGAAGTACACTGGTTCCATCCAGAAAGACGGGAACAACTCAAAGCAAGAAGGGAACTTCCAAGTCACAGGTATGTGAGAGACAAATGGTTTCCTTCTTTTGAGCTTCTGCTAAACTTTTCCAAAGGAGGGAATCAGAGATGCATCTATCGCAGTGAGCAGAGGGATGACTTTGAAAAGAATGGGAGGCAAGTTTGCCCGGAGCAGTTCCCAGCTTGACTTTTACCTTTAGCTTAGTAATTTTGGGGCCCCTACATTTTCCCTTCACACCTTGAATCAAAAGTATTAAAAATTTGGATTTCAACTCTGGGAAAATGGGTAGCCTTTGAAGGGTTTTGAACAGAAGTTACATAAAGACTAAAATTGTAGCAATACATATTTTTAAGTAAAAGAAAACTGCAAATGATGTCCACAGACTTAAGAAAATACAACACCTAAACCAGAGTGGTAGCAATGGGAATGTCAGGCAGAGATGCAAAAAACAACTCCGACCTACCTGTAACAGCCATTCTAGCAAAATGTTAAACTATTTGCCAATTGTTTTGTGCAAGATAACTCTGGGAGAGAGACTATTCCCCGCAACCCCATGTAGCACAGGACTGGTCACAAAACAGAGCTCTATAAATATCTCTTGACTGGCTAACATGAAAAGCACCCATCTCCTACTTAGCCTCTTCAATAGGCAATAAAGGAGGGTATTCCTTGGGTCCATTCCAGTCAAAGAATGGGCTACAGTCTGAGTCATGGTGACACATCAAAGATCACTGCTAGAAAATTTCCTCTGTGAAGACTCTAAAATATTGGCACATTCAGACTAAAAATGTACTTCAACAGCTATTATCCTGCTTCCTTTGCTGTGAGGAGGCAGAATGCCAGGATTCTTTGTAGCACTGGAGTCTTGAAACTGCCATTGCAAAATTATAACTGAGAAAATTATGACACCGAAAGATCTGACCTAACTCTATCTTGCTTCTCACCTCCAAGCTGTCCTTGCTCATTCCTGCGTGTAGGCCCAACTAACTTTGGGAGGAACTTAGTTTATAGTTCATAGTTAAAAACAAAGACAATAACAACCCTTTCCCAAAACAAACCTCCTTCTTGCCTGGGGAGTATACTGCCTTTGTAGGACTAACAAATTAGCCACAACAGTAGAAATTATGGTTTAGGAGTTATGCAGCTGGAGGTTATGAGATTATGACCTTCCCCAAATTGCTCCTGGGGATAACATCACTATTATAAAACCTAAAATCAGTGCTTGAGATACTTTGCAGACACTGCATTTGATGGATCAGTTGGCACCACCCAGGTCAATAAACTGGCTCATCTGGTCTTATGCCCTGACTCAGGTTAATTGACTCAGTGCAAGAGGACAGCTTTAATGCCCTATGATTTTATATCCCACTAGTCCAATCAGTACTCTCGACTCATCGGCCCCCATCTACCAAATTATCCTGAAAATCTCCAATCCTCGAGTTTTCAAGGAGACTGATTTGAGTAATAATATAACTCTGATCTCCCATAAAGCCAGCTCTGCATGAGTTAAACTCTTTCTCTATTGCAATTTCCCTGTCTTGATAAATCAGCTCTGTCTAGGCAGTGGGCAAGGTAAACCCATTGGGTGGTTACAGTCTCCTAAATTAAATTTTAGAGCAAGTAATGGTGCCCTGATTTTGACTATGATCACATAATGCCAATGTTTTCAGATAAGAAGTGGAAACATTTATGGAAATGTTTGGTGGATAGGCATCAGTATTTTTAGTCCACTCTTACATTCCACAAAGAGGAGCGTGTGGTCCTGTGAAGAACTCTCACAGCACTGATGCTTTGAAAAACTCCAGAGGGAAAATGTGAGCCCATTCACAGGACACCCAAGAAACCTGGGTAAACTGGAATGGGTTCCATAGCCCCACCTCATGCGCCATGCCGTATTTGATGATTGCATGTATGGAGTCATGTAAGGGGTCTGCAAACCAAAAGTATCCAAGACCAGTCTCAATGAATTTAGTTCACTTTGCCGAAGTTGAGGACATGCCCCTGTCACAGTCACAGAAGGTCCTGAGTTCATGTGCCCAAGGTGTTCAAGTGATAGCTTGGTTTTATATATTTTAGGGAGAAATATGGCATCAATCAGCATATGTAATATGTACATCGGTTCCACCCAGTAAAAAGGAATAACTTGAAGGCAGGCAAGGGGTCAGTGGGAGGGCACCAGGTCATAGGTAGAGGCAAAAGTTTTCTGGGAGGCTGAGGCACAAGAATAGCTTTAACCCAGAGGAGTGAAGGTTGCAGTGAGCTGAGATCATTCCACTAAACTCCAGCCTGCTTGACAGAGCAAGATTCTGTCTCAAAAAAAAAAAAAAAAAAAATCTGATTAACAATTGGTTGAAAGAGTTTATATAAAGACCTCGAATTTATAGAAAGGAGCGCCTGTGTTAAAATAAGGGGTTGTAGAGACCAAGGTTTTTATTATGTGGATGAAGCCTCCAGGTAACAAGCTTCAAAGAGAATAGATAATCTTTAAGGTCTGTTTTAATTTTAATGCTGGTGAGTTGTTTCTGAATTCAAAGGGTGCAGGGCATAATGAGGCATGTCTGACCACCCATTCCCATCATGGCCTGAACTTTTGTTTCAGGTTAACTTTGGAATGCCATTAGCTGAGAAAAGGAGTCCATTCAGTTAGTTGGAGTGGTGGCCCTAGAATTTCATTTTTGGTTTATACCTTTGTACTGCTGACAAACTATACAATTGATTCCCCATGAACAGTATTGAATGAAGAACAATTTTATCTCTTAATGTTTAAAAACAGTGCTTTAGGCTGCATTGGTAAATGCAATTTTTCCCTTGGTTTTCATGAGAATATGCAACAATGACAGGACACAGCGATTCCCTTTTGGAGCTTCACAGCTCTCCTGAAGTAGAATTTATGAACCCATTGTTACCGAATCTTCTAACAAGACAAAACAAAAAGATTGTTTAAGGTCTCGGGAAGAATTACTGTGGAAGACTATGCTACATTGATAGAAATTTTAAAGATTTTAAAGGCAAAATTCAGTGTTGAAAAGGATGTGAGAAATGAGTGACATTTTAAAGGGATACAGTTTTTTTAGGAGGAAATTTAGTATTATTTATCAAAATTACTCACAGACATATTCTTTGACCCTGAACTTCTGCTTCTAGAAATCTGTCCTATAAAAATAATTATACATGTACACAAAGACAAATATTAAGAATGTCTATTATGCCATTGTTTGCCATATAAGAAAAATGATGGCAAGTACAATGGTGTAGGTCATATTTCATCCATACTATAAAATATTACACAGGTATTTTTTAAACAGGGAGAAGCCTTTTACTTTTTTATTGTATATATCTCTCTATAGCTTGAAACATTTTACAATGAATATCTACTTATATATTAATTTAATTGTTCTTTTTTTGTTTTGTTTTGTTTTGAGACAGGGTCTCATTCTGTCACCCAGGCTGGAGTGCAGTGGTGCAATCACAGCTCACTGCAACCTCTGCCTCCCAGGCTCAAGCTATCCTCCCCCTTCAGCCTCTCGAGTAACTGGAACTACATTCACGCAGCACCATGCCTGGCTAATGGGGTTTCTCCATGTTGTCCAGGCTGGTCTTTTACTCCTGGGCTCAAGTGATCTGTCTGCCTTGGCCTCCCAAAGTTCTGGGATTACAGGCATGAGCTACCATGCCCAGGTAATTTTTAAACTATTTTAATGTGACAAAGAAACTGGGCTAGAGTCCAAATTCTGAATTCATATCTACTGTTCATTTCATGGTGGAATAAATTGTAAAAGGCTCGTTTAGATCCACATGTCAAACAATTTAGTTCTCCCAGGATCTGCAGGGCACGTAAGTTTTCTCGGGCAGATGTGTTATAAACTTGAACATAGGAGTGTGTTTATAAGAGTCATTCCCTTAGGAGGTCTGGCAGTGCTTTTTTGAGCTTGATGGTATCTGGCAGAGAACAAATAGATTCGGTATTGAGAGAGAACACATGGGGGACAATACTGCTTTTTTAATTGGTCTAATAGTTACTCTAATGTCTCCATTCACCTGCCACCTCTTCTAAGAAGTCTAATTTGTAATTCACACATTTATTCATTAAAATATTTATTGTTTTGTATGTGTCAAGCATAAGATACATAAGATACTGAACTTTTTTTTAAAGGAAGATAAAAGAGTACACTGGTACATAACCAGATATTGAAAAAAGACAGTAATAGGGGTCCACATGGTTCCTTTCCTGGCCTTTACGTTACGTCCCCAAACTGATTTTGATTATGTATTGACAATACATACCTGAAAGAGCGTAGAGGAGATCTGATAGGATAAATAGCTGGACTGAGAATCAGAAGTTGGGGATACTAGTCAATTTCAAATTCTGAGAACTTAGACCAGCTATTCAATTTCTCTGAAACTCAATTTGCTTATTTCTGCCTCTCACACTGATTTTTCAGAGAAAACAGTCAACATAACACACACATAAGTAATGCATGTAAACTACAAAAGAGCATATCAAAATATAAATTATTTTGGGCCTGCATGGTGGCTCACATCTGTAATCCCAGCAATTTGGGAGGCCGAGGTGAGTGGATCGCTTTGAGCTCGGGAGCTTGAGACTAGCCTGGATAACAAGGCAAAACCACAACTCTACATAAATACAAAAAATTAGCCAGGTGTGATGGCACATATCTGTGATCCCAGCTACTCAAGAAGCTAAGTTGGGAGGATCACTTCAGCCCAGGAGAGCAGAGGTTGCAGTGAGCCAAGATCACATCACTGCACTCCAGCCTAGATAAGACAGTGATACTCTGTCTCAAAAAATAAACAAACAAATAAATTATTTTAATGCATTTTTACAACAGTTTGGAGACTTTGCAGAAAAATCCTCAAATTGTGTAGACTTCCACTTTTTCAATCATTGCATATTTCAAGGACACCATTGTTGGGTGAGGTATGCAGTAGAAATAACATTTTTGAGTATGGAGTAATGTGTGTAAATTGTTAGGTGGAAAATAACTTGTATTAATAGAATCTGTTTATTATATATGAGTATGGGTGTATATGTGTCTGAAATAAAGGTTGGTTCTATAAGCTAACAAGATAATGACATAGGAAGGTGTTGAATAAGATGTTAAGCTAAGACCAAAAAGCAAAATTGTCTATGAGATCAAATATATAGACCACCTGTCAAATCGAAGGACACAGAGTACCAATAAGGAGGAAGAGGCTGCATTGATAGAGGAAAGAAATACCTTTGGTCAGGGTTTGACAACTGGGAGTTATCATCCAAGCTCCTGGTTATCTCTTTTACAGCATTCAACACTCAGCTGAAGGCATAAAATTGTCCGGTAACCTCCTACACAGGACTCTACAAGAGACAGCTTCTCCCCTTGAGAGTGAGTATCAAAGAACCTGCTCAGATATGCCTGTTACATCATCTAAAAACAAAGATTCCACAAGGAAGACTTCATCTTTCAATTCAAGAATTAGAATAACATGTGACCTGCCACTACCTCCTTCCCCAAGCTCTGTTGCTCTTTTCTAGGTAAAGGAGCAGAAATACATGTTTTCCTTTTTTGTTGTTGTTGGTTGTTGTTGTTGTTGTCTGTCTGTTTTGTTTTGTCCTGGAGACAAGGTCTCTCTGTCGCCCAGGCTGGCATGTAGTGGTGTGATCATAGCTCACTGTCATCTCAAGCTCCTGAACTCAAGCAATTGTCCCACCCAAGTAGCTAGGACTGCAGGTGCATGTCACCACACCAGGCTACATTTTTTTGTTTGTAGAGGAAGGGTATTGCTCTGTTGCCCAAGCTTTGGGTGCTGAGGTATCATCATAGCTCACTGTCATCTTGAACTCCTGAGCTCAAGCAATTCTCCTGCCTCAGCTGCCTGAGTAGCTGGGATTTACAGGCATGCCCCACCATTCTAGCCTTTTTTTTTTTTTTTTTTTTTTTTTTAAGAGAGAAGGGATCTTGCTCTGTTGCTTAGGCTGGTCTTGAACTCCTGGCATCAAGAAGTCTCCTCATCCTTCCAGAGTGCTGGAATTACAGGCATGAGCCACCATGTCATGCTAGAAATAAACATTTTCTAAAGAAGTGTCCATCTGCCTTGTGCTTTTGGTATTTAGGTACACTCAAGGAAAAACTGTCTTACTAAGAAAGCTGTAAATGAAAATATAAATAAAATAAAAACTTAACTAGTGTTACTGCCCAATGAGTTCACCTTGCCCTGTCTAGACAGAGCCAAGTTTTTAAGACAGGAGAATTGCAATAGAGAAACAGTAATTCACACTGTGTGGGAGACCCAAGTTTTATTACTACTCAAGCCAGTCTTGTGAGCATTCGGGGGTCAGCAATTTTAAGGATAATTTGGTGGGTGGGGGGGTCAGTGAGTCAGGAGTGCTGATTGGTTGGGTCAGAGATGAAATCATATGGAGTCAAAGCTGTCCTCTTGTATTGAGTCAGTTCCTGGGTGGGGTCACAATTAGATGAGCCAGTTTATCAATCTGAGTGGTGCCAGCTGATCTATCAAGTGCAGGCCCTGCAAAATATCTCAAGCACTGATCTTAGGTTTTACAATAGTGATGTTATCCCCAGGAGTAATCTGGGGAAGGTCAGAATCTCATAGTCTCCAGCTGCATGATTCCTAAACCATAATTTCTAATCCTGTTGCTAATTTGTTAGTCTTCCAAAGGCTGTCTAGTCCCCAGGCAAGAAGGGGTTTTGTTTTGGGAAATGGCTGTTATTGTCTGTTTTAAACTATGAACTATAAACTAAGTTTCTCCCAAAGTTAGTTCAGCCAACGCTGGGGAATGAACAAGGACAGCTTGGAGGTTAGAAGCAGGATGGAGTTGGTTAGGTCAGATCTCTTTCACTGTCTCAGTTGTAAATTTTGCAATGGCAGTTTCACTTGTGCTTTGAAATCCTCACACAAATGTTTTCAAAAGTGATGAGTGGTACATCTCCTTTGTTTTGCTTTGGCAAAGGTGTATTCAAGGGTCAAAGAAAGTTCCTTGAGTGACATCACATTCATGGTGCCCCCCTGCCCCATCAGTACCTTGGAGAATTCTCCTTCTCCCGCTGTTCTAGAGAAGAGACCTCCCCAGAACCACATGTTCTCTCTCTTCCAAACTTGGAGTCATTCGTGATTATACTTTGGTATGCCCCAATTCCCTGAGACTTACATATATTAAGCGCAAATGCATGACAGAAGTTTGATTTTATCTACCTTTTTATGGTTTGTCTTATTTTGCTTATTTTGTAGTGTTCTTTTTATTTTTAAGACATTTTAAGCATAGAAATTTGGGAGAAACAATGATTTTACTGTAACTTTCTTCTGATAAGCCAGAAGTGCACCACAACCCTGTAAGTTTCAAGTCAGGCTTAGTAAAGATCAGAAGCCTCTGTCCAGGAACTGTCTCTC
The DNA here is from genome assembly GCF_002776525.5 of Piliocolobus tephrosceles. Classification (NCBI taxonomy): domain Eukaryota; kingdom Metazoa; phylum Chordata; class Mammalia; order Primates; family Cercopithecidae; genus Piliocolobus; species Piliocolobus tephrosceles. Next base: position 40,044,234 of record NC_045451.1, read on the forward strand.
TTCTCAGAGGAACAGGAGATGACAGCAGATTTCCAGCTACCTTACCATGCAGTACATCAGAGGCGAGAAACAAGGTGCTGGATTTGGTGGTTGGGAAAAATGAAGAGGCATGTGCTTCAAGACTTAGATGGAGGTACTCAGCTGCTGTCACTTTTTCTTAATGAGAGGGTTCTTGGCAGCCTGAGGTAACAGCCATCTTGGAAGAAACAGCATTACACTGGAGTGATTGTTTTCTCTTCACATAGCAAGGCAATTGAGTGATGTCTGATTTTTTAAATCTAGGAGATGCCACTGACTTAAGGCTGAAGTGCTCATAAAGTGATGTTGCCTGCAAAAGTGATAAGGCGGATTGAAGAAGTGGGAGAATTTCCCTCAGTCTCTATCATTATATGTGCCATTCTAATAAGCTACCATGCACCAAATACAAGCAAGTTATGAAGCCTAGGCTGGAGTTGACTAAATAGAATGGGTAATCGGGATGGATCCCAAAGTGTAATAAAACTAAATGTAAGTATCATAGGCTCAGCAATTAAAAGATGCAAAGCATGACTGCCAGAATCTTTTAGATTCCAATATGGACAATACATATTGTTGACTCTTCAAGTGGGTCCAATCACCTAGAACACCCAATTCCGGAGTTTCAGGAGAGGAAGGCCCCTTGCTCAAAAGTCAGCTTCCTCCTGGTTCACATATGCCTGACTTCACTTTGTCAAGGTAGCCGAACCATTTCTTTGTGAATTAAAGACAAGGCTGAAATGGCAACTGAGCATCACTATACTAAAGTATAAACAGGACTGACCCCGAATTTGGAAGAGAGGACATGGTATTCTGGGGAGGGTGTCTTCTCTTCTAGATGAGCAGGAGAAGAATTCTCCAAGGTCCTGATGGGGCTGGGGGCAGAAGAATGTGACAGAACTGAAATGGCAATTGATCATAAACAAAAGTATCCTCCAAAGTACATGCTTGGTGTCACCCTTTGCTGAGGGATGGATTTTTTTTAAAAAAGGAGTGAGAGAATCATGTCGACACTGCATATCTGAACCGGTGAAGGAAGGATTCTGGCATACCCAAAATAAATCCCACCTAATCACTGAATTCAATCATCTACATTTGGTTGATAATTTTTGTGCCTAACATCATGAGAGATGTTGATCTCTTTTATTTACATGTAGTTTTCTTTTTTACATTAATTTTAGCCTCAAAAAATGAATTATTTCCTCTTCTATTTTATGGAAAATTCACATTATATTCTGCATTAAATTTTTGATAAAATTTACCAATAAAACCACATGGATCTGAGATATTTTCAGAGGGAGGTTGTTGTTTAAGTATAAATTTAATTCCTCTAATTGTCATAGGGATATGGAAATTATCTATTTTATATTGAGTGAGTTGAAGTAGTTTGTGTATCTTGAGGAAATGATAGATTTCATCTAAGTTGTCAAATATATGTTTGTGGAGATGGTCATACCAATCTCTAAGAATTATCCTTTTGATGTACTCAGGGTTTGTAGTAATATCCTCTATTTCATTTTGATATTGGTAATTTTTGTCTTTTTTTTTTTTTTTTTTTTTTTTGCCTGTCTTGCTAGAGATTGGTTGATTTATTCAGACTTTAAAAAATCCAGCTCTTTGTTTTACTAATTTTCTGTATTGTTTTTAATTTTATTGATTCCTGCTCTTATCTTTATTTTTTTCCTTCTTCTTACATTAGATTTATTTTGTTTCTCTTGTTTTAGGTACTTGTAGTGGGTGCTTAAATTAATGATCTGAGTTTTCTTCCCTCTTCTCTAATGTAAACATTTAAGGTCCAAAATATTTTTCTCCGTACTGCTTTAGCTGTATCTTACAAATTATTCACCTGGAGACTTCCTCCTTGACCCATGAACTATTTACAAATAAATTATATATTTCCAAAGGGTTTGGAGATTTATCTATTATCTTTCTGTACTGATCTTTAGTTTGATTCCATTGTGATCAGATAATGCATTGTATGATCTCAATGCTTCTAAATGTGTTAGGTATGCTTTATGGTCCAGCATGTGATCTACCTTGGTATATATTCTTTGAGCACTTGAAACAGTATCTATCTGCTTTTTGGAGATGGAGTGTTATGCTGAGATTTTGTTGTTTGATGGTGCTGTTGAGTTTTTTTATATATTTGCTGATTTCCTATCTAGAAGTTCTATCAGTTCTTGATAGAAGAGTGTTGAAATGCAACTACTAAAATTGTGGATGTGCCTATTTCTTCTTTTTGTTTTTATTTCACATACTTTGAGGCTCTGTTTTTTGGAGTATATGCATTTAGGATTGCTATCTCAGTAAATTCTACTCTATTTTAATTAATGCTTGCATGATGTATTTTTTTCCCATCTTTGTACTTTCAACCTCCCTGTATTCTGTATCTGAAATGAATTTTTTGTAGACAACATGTAGTTGAATCATATTTGTTTAATCTGTATGTCTGTCTTTTCATTAGTGCCCCTTATACTATTTACATTTAGTGTAATTATTGATATGTCAGAGTTTTAGTGTGCCTTTTTGTTTTGTGTTTTCTCTTTGTTCTGAGTTTTTGTTTCCTTTTACTGTCTTCCTGTGGGTTACAAAATATTTTTCAAAATTTTTTTTACGTATTAATAGTGTTTTGAGTGTGTTTTGGTAGATGGCTTTTTTAGTGGTTGTGCTATGTATTATGTTATACATACATATCTTATCAGAGTCTGTTGATTTCATCATCCCTGTTTGAGTGAAGAACAGAAATCTTATTCCCTTTATATCTCTTCCCCCTCATTTTTCATAAAAGTTCTTCTATATACATTGAGAAGCACAGATATTGTTATAATTCTGCTTTAACTATCAAACATTGTATAGCAAACTGAAGAGAAGAAGAAAAATCTATTGTATTTAGTCATTTGTTTAATTGTTTTTTTCTTCTTTATTGATGTTCCAGAGACGACTTCTTTTATCATTTGCTTTGGGTTTAAAGAACTTCCTTCAGTCATGTCTTTTTAAGGTTAGTATGCTGGTAAAAAAAAAAATCTCTTAGTAATCCTTTATCTGAGAATATTTTGATGTTTTGATTTTTCCATCTTCCTTGAAGGATATGTCTTATTGAGTATAAATTCTGGGTTGCAAGCCATTTTTTCCTCAGCATTTGAAAAATATTGTGCCTCTTTATTTCTGGCCTCTACAATTTCTGATGATAAATACAATGTTATCTACATTGCTTTTCCCTCACAGATAAGCTGTTGTTTATCACTTTTTTAAAAACCTTTTCTTTGATTTTAGTTTTTAGAAGGTTGATTATAAATTTTCCTGGTTGGATTTCATTGGGTGTATTCTGTTTAATGTTCACTCAGCTTCTTCAATCTATGCATTTATATATTTTGCCAAATTTGAGTTTTCAGCCATTAGGTTTTTGAGTACTTTTTGTCTCTGTCCTCTTTTCCTCTTTTTGGCACTTAATTGACAGAAATGTTATGTCTCTTGCTATTTTCCCACAGGTTTCTGAGGCTTTGTTCTTTCATAAATTTAGTCTATTTACCCTTTGATGTTCAGATTATGTAATTTCTATTGTTCTGTCTTCACATTCTCTACTCTTCCTCCCTTCATTCTGCTGTAAAGTTTATCCACTAAGCTTTTTATTTTGGTTATTTTCCAGTTTTAATTTTTTTATTTGGTTCTTCTTTATATCTTCTGTTTCTTGTTGAGACTTCACATATCTTTTCGGAGGTTATTTTTTGTTCTGCGTTTGTTTGTAATTGCTGTTGAGGCATTTTTAGTATGGCTGCTTTACTTTTTTTCCCTCAGATAATCCTCACAGTTCTGCCATCTCAGTGTTGACATCTATTGATTACCTTGTTTTATTTAGTGTGAGTCCTTTATGGGTCTTAGTAAGATGAGTGATTTTCAATTAAACCCTTGACATTTTAGATATTATGTTATGAGGTTGTAGATCTTACTTGATTTTTTTTATTCAACTGCCTTGTCCTGACAATACTTTGTCGGGGAAGGGAACGAGGTATCAGCTCCTTACTCTCATCACTGCCAGGTAGGGGCAGAAGTTCAGGTTTCCACTCAACCTCTGTTGACACCTAAATGGGGAGAAGCTTCTCAATACCACTAGGTAGAAGTGATAATTCTAGCTCTCTGTTATACCTTTACAGATACCTTTTTGGCTGGGAGGAGTGGAAGTGCTTCACTTGTAGTCACCATTCTGCCTTCGCTAAAACCAGAGGGCAGAAGGGAAGGTAGCCTCATTATTACTGGGGCATGGTAAAAGTTTTGACTCTCCACTAGGCTTTATCTAATGCTATCTCAGCAAGATGGGGGAGAGGTTTCTTGTTGTTTTCCTGGTTCTTTAGCTAGAGAGAGTAGACTTTTATCCCTCAATGGGTGCATACCCATTGGAATATATAAAAGTTTTCTTCTGCAGAAAAACCCAGAAAACTCACCACTTTATAAATCTGTGGCTCCCTGATTTCTCAGTTGATCTGATTTCCCTCTACTTTTCAGTATTTTTGCTTCTTATATGCATAATGTCTGGGGTCGTTAATTGTATTTAGTACAATTAGTGGGAGGAATTTGGAAATATATCTACTCCATCTTCCCAGATGCAAGAGATCTCTTATGGCTAGCTTTTAAAGTAAACTTATTTGTCAGTAACAAAGATATTGCATATCAGTCCTACAAAGTGATAGTTCCACTGTACTCTGGCATTGTCACACCACATCTAAGGTGCTGAATTTTATTTACAGAATCACATTTTAAAGAAGAACAATAGTCATTAATGCATAGAAGAGTAGGCTACCACGAATATCATATTAGAAAATTTTGTCATATGAGGAATTGTTGAGAGACCGAGACCTGATTGGTGTGTTAGACTTTGTTGCCATACAGTAGAGTCAGTTTGTCCTTTTGGAATCCTGAGGGCCCAATAAGATTAATGGGTTTTAGATAAATGAGGCAGTTTTAGTCTTAATAAAAAGGACTTGCTAATAATTCTAATAATAATAGCTTATCCTGAGTATTTCAAGTAGCCAGTCATAGTGCAAAAAGCTTTACAGGTATTCTCTCAGTTGGTTCCTGCCACAACTCTGTGTAGAATAAACTGTAGTATCTCCATCCTTAGAAATGGGAGAACCAAATGTTAAAGAAATTGAGTCATTTAGCTAATCCCACACAATTAAAGATTTAAACTCAAGTCTGTCTGACTTCAGGTCCAGATTTAAACTCAAGTCTGTCTGACTTCAGGGCCATAGTAGAGCTTCTCAACAATCAAACAGGCTGCATCTGGACTCTCTAAAAACACTTCATTACTGCAGAAATAAGTATTATTTCTTCACATGCCTGACATCTTATGGTGAAAGGATCTTTCATTACCTTGTTTGTAAGACAACAGTTGACTAGCTACGTGCTTCTTTATGATCTTTGCATGTCAGGAATTTAGTCATTTGAAATTAAGTGAGCCTTTATACACATCTGAGATGTGCTGGTCTTTGTTCCCCATGTATCCCAGCTGGTCTAGTTGAGAAATGAATTTCTCAAGCTATGCATAACAAGTACAGGAAAGCTCCTCATCACCAGAAAATTAGAGCAAATGGCTGAATTTTTTTTTTTTTCTGTTTTCTCTTTTACATCTTTCTTGCCTCAGTCTCTGAAGATTATATTAATCTGCACGCATTTTATTCTGAATGTTTTTCATCTTGTTCTGAAGGGAAGATTTTCCAAATGGAAAAATGAGTTTTAATCATGGCAAATTTTGTTCAATTCATGCTTTGATAGCAATTCTTTTTAATCTAGTTCTGAGGTCCATACAACTCATGTGAAAGTAAGTCTAGTACTTTATGCTTAGGATCTGGCAAATTCTAATGAGGGTAAAATTTGTTTTAACACACAGTAATTCTCTCTCTCTTTCTGTATATATGTGTGTGTGTGTGTGTGTGTGTGTGTGTGTGTGTGTGTGTGTGATGGTTAGAGGGACTAATTTTAGTGTCAGATGAACTGCTTTTTCTCCATTTATTAATTGTAGAACCTGGGTCTTCTTCCCATTTGTAAAAATCCAGCTAATTGTAAAACTTTACTAAGGTTGGCTGTGTCATAAGTGAGGTGATAATTTAATACACGCAGCAAAATGTCTAGCACACATACAAGGTATTTCAATAACATTAACGATCTTCCCTTTCCAACATCTCTTATCAATATGAAGAGAAAACATTTCTTTGTCATGCAGTATATCATAAATACCTGAGCAGCAGTTGCTTACTCCAACAACAAGTAAAAAACCTTTCCTGAAAAAGTGTTGCATATTTATCTAACGTGCACTTATCATCTGAGTGAATTTTCTGATTCTCAAATTCTCTAGAATACTGTCCTGTAGAACTTTCCAAACAATGATGAAAATGTTCTCTATGTGCACTGTCCAAGTCTCTAGCCAGTTAACATATCTGTCTATTGAGCACTTGAAATATTGCTAAAGCCACTGAGTAACTAAATTTTTAATTTTATTTAATCATAAATAGTCACATGTGCTTAGCAGCTATTCAACTGGGCAACATGGCTATAGAGACTGGTCCCCTGTAGAGCTGATTGGCTTTTTCAAAGCATTAAAATGTTACTGGATTCAGTATTCACTGAAAAATGTGATGGGCTTCCAGGAGTTTTGGAAGGTTTGATAAATCAGTGCTGCAACCTACGGTCTTCTATTTTTTCATTTCTTTTGACCTCCATATTCGAACTTCATACTTTTTTATACCTTATTTCAACTCTTCCACAACATTGTTCAAGCACATGAAATTAGGTTAAACTAAACATCAAACAAATTACTAAATAGATCAAACAGATAACCTAATAGCTATATGTAAAAGACTTTCTTTTGACACTCTTGTTTCCTTTGGTGAAGTGATAGCAGAAGGAAAAAGGTCGGCTGGTGTTTCTAGCATCTATAGGTGTCGTCTCAAATGGGTAACTGATATGGTTTGGCTGTGTCCCCACCCAAATCTCATCTTGAATTTCCATGTGTTGTGGGAGGTACGCAGTGGGAGGTAATCGGATCATGGGGGCAGGTCTTTCCCATGCTGTTCTTGAGATAGTGAATAAGTCTCATGAGATCTGATGGTTATTTTAAGGGGCAGTTTCCCTCTACAAACTCTCTTATTTTGTCTGCTACCATGTGAAATGTGCCTTTCACCTTCCACTATGGTTATGAGGCTTCCCTAGCCATGTGGAGCTGTAAGTCCATTAAACCTCTTTCTTTTGTAAATTGCCCAGTCTTGGGTATGTCTTTATCAGCAGTGTGAAAACAGAGTAACACAGCAATGGAGCATGGTAATTCACTGCTCTTGCAGAAGAGTGTTTGCTAAGGGCCAAGTATCAACAATATCAGATAGGCTTTTGTGGTGGGTCTATTAACAAGGCAAAACAAAAGCATATTAAATATTATGATTACTCAGTGCAGTCTCACTCAGTATCCACAGGAGATTGGTTTCAGGACCGTTAAGAATACATAAATATATATATATATATATCCTCCTATATATTTTAAATCATCTCTGCTTATAATAACTAATACAATGTAAATGCTATCTGCATTTTTATTTGTATTATTTTTAATTACTATATTGTAATTTATATCACTTTTTTCAGAATATTTTTAATCGATATTTGGTTGAATCCACAGATGCTGAATCTGTGGATAAGAAGGATGGACTATTCTCTGAATCTTTTTAAGGAAAAGATCTAATTTTTTAACTACTACATGCATCAGTCACTTTGTGCCAGATTCAGCAAATCCTAGACTTCCTGATTCCTAAGTTACTGTCTTCAACCTTCCACTCACTAGCTTCACTCACCCTTGCACAGGACAAGGCATTAGTGCTCCCTGGGCTGATTCTCTTAAAGGCTAATCGAAAATATCATTAAGTGACTTGGTTGTGTCCAAATATTCCTGGTTTCTAAGGCCAATAGATTGGTAAAGACTTCTCAGAAGTAATCTTGGCTTCTGGAGAAATGAACTCACTACATGAGATGTAAGTCTTGGCGACTTGTTGTTGGAGTTAGTCTAACAACAAGTCCAGATCATAAATACAATGATGATGATTCTCAGAGGGGAATGCAACATGAGAGAGAAGAAACTTGAAATGGCAAAGCCCTTCTTGACAATGTAGATTAGTACTCAATAAATATCTCCTGTCATAAGGGTTTCATACTAAGTGTTGGGGAAAATTTGGCTAATTATTTTGAGTTGTGCCTACTCTAGGTTAACAATCAAATTATTCATGGCACAGATGAAAATTTCAAAACAACGCAGCAAAATGTGATACTACAGTCACTAAAGGGGGGGGCACATTAATGTATAGATTGTGCCACTTCTCAATGCCTAAGGTTTTCAGAGGAGCGTTTCAGTGAGGTAGACTCTAGAAGTTGGTGCAGAGTCAAGGTCATGCCCTGGAAGAGCTAGAAAGGCCAGACACATAGGAAACAACCTGCTGCTAATGAAATAAGGGAAGCCACACACCATAGTTTCCAGGCACACTGAAGCAGATGGCCCAACCAATGCCATCTAGAGGAGTTTGTGGTTTGACTGGCAGCATCCAATGAGAAATCTCATTGACCATTACCAGTTACATTCAACGATCATCATTACTGAACTGCAGTGCACGGCTTAGTAACATAGCCACTGTTAGCACTGCACAGCAGCAGCTGAAATGAGCCAAAGCATGTTGCAAACTCTTTACCTTTGCCTATCCTACTAAACTGAAGCTAATGCTTATTAATAGCACACCACACATACTGAAATACTCTTTGTATTCTAGAAGGGAGGGGTGAGTTGTAGTTTGTACAGCTATATGTTACTTTGCTTTCCTTAGGACAATAATACATATTTTTAAGTTAGCCAATAAGAGATTACAAATGATTTTCCCTGAGAAAACAAAGACAAAACGAACAAACAAAAAAACTAGAAAATCAAACCCATGACCTTGGTCTAATTAGCCCCGCTGAATTAACACCACACACTGCATCAAACTGAGTTAACCAACTCAGACAAGATGGCCAGTCATTAGGAAAGCCCCAGGGAGTGGCTGACTGACTTCCTGAAGTGTTTCCAGTGGGTGGGTCTCTAATCTGACACATCTGGGAAGCCCTGAGATGGAGCAACAATTCCTCCCAGGGGCCATTTCTAAACACTAAGGTAAAAATAGAAGCTTTTTCCTTCTGCGAAATGTCACTTCACATTTTATCACAGTCTAAGACTCAGAGGCCCTTGTTACACTGAGCCCTAAATGCAGCCATCCTTAGGTTTTCTGATGTCCTCTGTGGTTGCTGGATTAATATGTAAATAGGCTATGTTTTATACTACATGTAAAGGATGGCTAGTGTTAACTACATGGGAAAGTGGGGACGGAAAATAGGGAGGCAGAAGACTGGAGGGGGACAGGATATCCATCCTGTCACAACAAATAGACAATAGGGGCTAAGAATATTGACGGAGATAATGAAAATCAATTTTAAGTGTTTCCTACATGAAAAATCAAAAGTAGGACATTTCATACATCACTACTGGCCTGATTCTTTCATTCCATGCCGGTCATTTTGACTTTGCGCTTCTCCCCTGTCCCCCTTGCCGTTATTGTTAGGTTGTTTTCTTCTTGACAAAAGTGGGAAAAAAACGAAGCTCACTGGAAATATTTCTAGAGGAAAATTTCTCTGTAGGAGGAGTTACATAAGCTGTGGTTTCCTCAGCCCTCCCAGGTCTAATCAGAAACACTGTACTGGTCTGAACTCCAGGGGTGTCAAGCATGCAGGGATTGAGCAGTCCACAGAGGTGTGCCCACTCTGTTCTCCACAGGGCGCTGCTGAAATGTACATTTGTCTGTGTGGCAGACTGTGTGCCTAATCACCCACATTTGGCATCCTCTTCTGTGGTGCCCTACCTGTAAGAGGATTAGACACCATTCCGTGGTTGAACCTGGCAGGACCACATGACTCACTTCGGCCACTGGAATGTGAGTGTAAGTGTCTGTAGGTCACTGCTGGGCAGACTGAGTGCCAATGCGTAGTTTATCAAGTTACCTTTGCCCTTTGCTTTAGCTTTTAGTAAACCGAGTAAGTAAAACTGTACTTAGTCCTCCAAGATCTGACTCTTTGAAACCCATGTATAGAAACCATTATAAAAATTTCAGAAATCCTGCTTCTTGCACATGGAAAGCATAGATTTCTAAACTGTTGTTTCTGCTGTGGGCTTTACAACCTCAAAGCTGACCAAAGATTCCTTATATTCACCAAATCTACCTTTCCCCTGAGGGCAGTGCCTACAGAAAGCTCCCACTGTTCCCCAAGAGATGAGAAAGAGTTAAAGAAGTTCAATAACAGGAATCCCTGTTAATATCTGAAAATTTCATCCTAATGTATGTGCTAAAATATACCTCAGGCAGTAAAACAGCACAGGCTTGTCACACTCTCTATACGCACATTACGTATTCACAACTTTCCATCCCAAGTTTACCTATTCATAACTCTCCACCCCACCATTCTCTGTTTTCATTATAAAGCCCCATGGCTCTGACATTTTCACTCTTAGAGGCCATCAGTAACTTACAGACCCCACTATTCCACAGTCACATGTACTCAGAGAGTCAATAATTCTATTAATAATTCTCTTTACAGTTTTAACTTTCTTTAACAATAAATGAAATTCATCAAAATACCTGGTAAAGAATGGAACTTCTATTTTTGTTGGAGGAGTGATTTGGAAGCTGAGGAAGTCATTTTTGCTAATAGAAACAGCATTTTTTCTGGGAGTGGTCACTCTGATGGATGGTCCTGTTTATTCCTATCTACGATTACTACTCCCATTATTTGGGGGGAGAATTGAAAGTTATGAAGGAATCTGAACATAGGCACTTCAAACTCAGATATCATGCTCTCTTTATTCGGGTGCTATAAAATAGGTATTAGCTTTTGCAAAATGATGCAAATCTGCTTATTACATTTTCCCCTAAATCAGAGTTTAAACCCCCCCTTAACTGAAAGTTATTTTTTTGAGATGCATGCGCATGTGCTACTGCTCAATAGCTGCAATCGGGAAGTTGTGAGAGAACTTAGTAAGAATATGCGGTACATTCACTCCTTTTCTCTAGGCTGAAATGAAGACAATATGAGGGTAGAACAGAGTTGGGTTTAGGGAAATCTGGAGTAGAGTTCTAGCCTTCCATTTTTAAAGTGATCCAGGACTAAGTGGTTGATATGGTTTGGCTGTATCCCCACCCAAATCTCATCTTGAATTGTAATTTCCACAATTCTCATGTGTCATGGGAGGAACTTGGTGGGAGGTAATTGAATCACGGGGGTGGGTCTTTCCCATGTTATTCTCATGATGACGAATAAGTCTCATGAGATCTGATGGTTTTAAAAATGTGAGTTTCCCTGCACAAGCTCTCTTTGCTGTCATCCATGCAAGATGTGACTTGCTCCTCCTTGCCCTCTGCTATGATTATGAGGCTTCCCCAGCCACGTGAACTGTAAATCCATTAAACCTCTGTCTTTTGTAAATTGCCCAGTTTCAGGTATGTCTTTATCAGCAGCATGAAAATGGACTAATACAGTGACCCTAACTTAGAAAATTTTAGAAGCTGGGAATGGCCTTAGAGTTGTGGGAAGAGATAAGTAAAGCAGATAGAAGAGTCAGCTTTGGCGAGGAATTTTTTAAAAGACTTTTCTCCCTCTGGATTTCAGAAAACTGAGTCTTAGGTTTTGAGACGAGCCTTGATCAAAAGCTACCTAGTAGGTGCAGTTAGTTCCTGCAACAGGCCAGAGCTAAGGGACCCACTGGAAATTTCCTTAAGGAGGGAGCACAACCAATGGACTTTTAGAAGAGTCGTATCACTTTCCAGGTTTGGATTTCTCCATTTTTTTCTTTAACTTTTTATAAAGTCTAAGCACTAGAAGCTGTCCTTAGTCACCACTCTGTGGAATTATGGGCAAGGCTTGACCCACGCATTAAATAAAGAGGTGCAGAGGGAGTAACAGGTGCCTGAGAAAAGATGCTTTACCTGTAGCACTTCAGAAGAATGGTACAATGGCCTGCAGCTGGTACCTAGCAGCAGTAGGAACCACTACCTGGAGGGATCTTTGGAACCCAACGTATCAGCCATCCTAGACATGTCCAGAGATATCTGAGAAGAAAAACAAAAAAAACGTGAGCTTTCACAGGCTTGCAACATGATGATTTGGATGTCAAAAGAAAACTTAGTTTTAGTCACAGTCTGCTGAAGGCTGAAACGTCTGAGTTCTAGCAACCATAATCCTTTCCCATAGCTAGGGTTGTTAGTCTACCCAAAATATTGAAATATTTCCAAACTGATTAAGAAACAGCCACTGTCTTTGGCTACTCCAGCCCCTTCTCAAGCACTTACTGGATGTTCCCACAATCCAGCAACTAAAGGGTGAGTACCAGGCACAGTAGGGGTCTCCAGAGCCTGTTTCATTGCAGGCTTCAAGTACACCGAGTCAGTTCCTGTATTCCCATAACATGCTGGTTATTAGATTATTTGGCCATTACATTTGCCTACATTTAGCTGAGTCTGACTGGGAGAGATATAAGAAAATAATTTTAAATGGTACTTATTCTTAAAGACTTTATTTGGGGAAAAGCAAAGACCGACTCACATCATCTAAATAAAAACTAACACAGTAAATGTCTTCACAGTAAATGTCTTATGAATACAGAGCCAAGGAGCAAAGGCTGGAGTGATCAAGGAGGCTGATGAATGTCAAGTCAGGGGAGAGGATGAGTCTTCTTAAAAGAGTGTGGATTTCTCTTCTATTGTGGGTTTGGTTGATATTTCTGTGTTACCCTCACTTCAGCAACACAGATCCTTTCCACATGATAAAATGCAGTTATCTCTGAGCTGAACAATGCTACAATTCAAGCACTCTCATTTATTTGCCAACAAATCAACACCAACTTGACGTTTCTATGCAGTAGTAATTGGGGAAATTATGGGACTATAATATGAGGAGAGAGAAAATGGGTCATCTCTTGTCCTGAGTTATAGAGATGTCAAAATTGTCAGTGCCAACTCTTTTATTATTTTATTCCCAATAAAATTTGGAAACAACTGTGTATATGCAAATAATGACCCAATTATTTCATTTAAATGAACTCACTAATTTAAAATGAATTGTGATCCATTGTTAGGAGCAGCTTACATTATCCCAACATCTTAGATATTAATTCCACACAAAGCTGACTGTATATTTAACTCAGAATGAAGGCAATAAAAAGCAAAGCCATGAAATACAGAATATATGAGAATAAAACTAGAGAAATAAAAAGAATCCAATTATGTACACATCTTAAAAGTTAACAGTTTCTAAAATTCAGTCTTATCGGGGGAGGGATTGCATGGGGAGTTATACCTGATGTAAATGATGAGTTGATGGGTGCTGACGAGTTGATGGGTGCAGCACACCAACATGGCATAAGTATACATATGTAACAAACCTGCACGTTATGCACATGTACCCTAGAACTTAAAGTATAAAAAAAAAAAAACTTATCATCTTAGTGACACCATTTGTCAAGTTACTGATAAAAAGAAGTTACAGTAGAGAAAAAATAAATAAATTTTCCATTCCCTTTAGCTGACCAAAGCAAAAGATTTGCTTAATTGGGTGCCATAATTTAACTTTTCGCTGCTTTACTACCCAGTAAATAAAAGCTATATTCAAAAGTCAGATAATTAGTTGTCAAAAGATGCCATATCTATTCAAATGCATGAGAGAAAAACATTAGGAAAAGGGAATTTCTGGAAGGCTTTATGAAGCATGTAGGACATACTTCATAAATGTGTTAGTAAAAATTTTGTGAGTTATTATTTTTAAAAAATTAATTGAAAGAAGTGAATTCCAGGACAGGATAACTTCTGATAATGTGACTCATATAAAAAGGGTTTGGCCATTTTCTATGACCCATTATCTTTCTTACAATGTGTGAAGTTCAGCAGGGCCTCCGTTACCTACCATGAGCTCATCTCCATGAATGATGCAACACAGTGTTAATCAGACCCAACTTCTCTGATGTCGTTAAGAGAAGGCTAGCAGCAAAAACCTCCACTCTTCCAGTAGAAAGCATTTTGTATGAAAACATTTTATTCTGATTTCAAATATTTTTTAAAAATTTTATTATTATTATACTTAAGTTCTAGGGTACATGTGCACAACATGCAGGTTTGTTACATATGTATACATGTGTCATGTTGGTGTGCTGCACCCATTAACTCATCATTTACATTGTGCCCCAGTTTTCAGACCATATAAATACAGAAGTTTTGTGACTCAAATACATCGTTGCTTCCTTTTTAGGTGTTCTCACCACTCCTCCATTATAGGCAGTCACTTTTAGGCTTGTTTCTAGCACCTGATCATCCAATGACCCTCTGCTTCTTCTGTGACAGTGCTGTTGACATGGCGCTTAGCAGAAGCCCTGCCTTCTTCCAGGATTTCAGGAGTTCTCATTAAAAGAGGCAGTTGGTCTGCCTCTTGACAAAACTTCATTTCCCCAGAAAGTTTTCCCTGCACCCTGGACTAGGCTGGACTCCACCCGCCCCTACCCACAGAGACTCCCACAGGACCCAAAGCTTCCACGTTCATCATAGCTTGTCAACAGCAGTCCCTCGTACTGTACCATGAAAGAGGTGCCAGCGTCCAGTTCCTGTTGTAACCATCACCATCAAGCTACACCGGGAACATAGCAGTGTATGTTTGCTGAACATCAAATAAAATATATCACTGATCATAGTAGTCTCTATTTTTTAATTTTTGTTCTAGTAGGAAGTTTCTAATCTAATTTTTATCTTGGAAATATTTATTTTTTATCTGAAATATTTTTATCTAGAGTAACTTAAAAACACAAAATAGTTGTTAATACTAATGTTAATATTTGTTTTCCAATAAAGACTTTTTTGGTGGGGCGGGGGGGGGATGGAGTCTCACTTCTTTACCCAGGCTGGAGTGCAATGGTGCGATCTCGGCTCACTGCAACCTCCAACTCCTGGGTTCAAGCAATTCTCCTGCCTCAGCCTCCCCAGTAGCTGGGATTACAGGACATGCCACCACACCCGGCTAATTTTTGTATTTTTAGTAGAGATAGGGTTTTACCATGTTGACTAGGCTGGTCTCGAACTCCTGGCCTCAACTGATCCGACCACCTGGGCCTCCCAATGTGCTGGGATTACAGGTGTGAGCCTTTGTGCCCAGCCCCAATAAAGATTTTTAAAGTTCAATGACATTTTAAAAATACTTTTTCCAGGCACAGTGACTCATGTTTGTAATACCAGTCTTTAGGAGGCCAAGATGGAAGGATTGCTTGAGCCCAGGAGGTTAAGTCCAGCCTGGACAACATAGTGAGACCCCATCTCTATTCATAAAAGAAAAATAAAGAAAAAAAATTTAAAATAAAAATAAATATTTTAATTCCCCTCATTTTATTTTTTTTTATTTATTTATTTATTTATTTATTTATTTATTTATTTATTTATTTATTTATTTTTTGAGACGGAGTCTCGCTCTGTCGCCCAGGCTGGAGTGCAGTGGCCGGATCTCAGCTCACTGCAAGCTCCGCCTCCCGGGTTTACGCCATTCTCCCGCCTCAGCCTCCCGAGTAGCTGGGACTACAG